>NW_006442117.1:3661436-3667244 GCF_000325575.1 Pteropus alecto | reverse complement strand
GATAATTGTTCCTGTTGTTAAACCGCAAACCTAGACGCTATCGAATTACGCCACGAAGAACACGGTGAAATGAAATGTGACGCCACGCAAACGCTGAAAACGATGATGGTGTCACGTGGGAAAGATCTGTGATACACGGCGAGGCAGTCAGGAGACACATCTGTTATGTGGCCCAAGACGGGGCTGTATTACTTCTAAAACAGAAATGGGAACGAAAAGCGATGCAAATTTTAGTTCGCTGTCTGCGTCAGTACCAAGAAGCCCTTGAACTCAACTCTGTCATCCCATCCTCAGTTCTAGGACCTGAAGGCAGACTCCACAGAGGGGAAAAGTCCAGGAAGATTGGGAGTAGGGGGAGGCCGAGGAGAAAATGATGGGAACAGACTTCCAGCCACCTCGTCTCTAGTCTGTACTCACTTTTAGCATTTTTTCTCAAGCTGAGCTTATCTCTTTAGCCTCCTGAATCAATGCCTTCTCTAGATCACAGTTTGTTTCTGATTTCGTCTCTCCCCAACCTAAACACCGGATTCTCAATTAATATTACTGCAAACCAAGATCCATGGGTGTCGATAAATATTTAATTAAAAATCAGCTTAGCAAATGGGAGAGCTTTCTTTCCAAGGCTACTGCCTTCACCCATCAATTTATTGTAATGGGACAACATTTTAAAACCTAGTAATAGTTGATTTTTACCTTTCTAATTGCATGGCCTCCTTCCTAGTTGGTCTCAGAGGATCCATTTTCTAGGGGGCAGGCACAAACTGAGAGAAAGAGATGTTTAGGGATTGAAACTGTCACAAAAAAAGTGCAGAGACACCCCGCTTCCCATGTGTAAGGATCAGGTACTAAGGCCACAGGCTCCCAGCCGGGCTACAGCCCCAACGGAGTAAACCCTTCCCTCCGCTGCCATGTGGACTGCAGAGCCCAGGTGGGTGGAGTCACCGCCGTCCAGCGAAGGCGGCCCGCGGCCCACAACAGCTGTGTGGCGGCGCGAACCTCTCCAGTAGGAGCAGAATACGACTGTTAGGAGTGAAAAACTGTGTCTCCCTAAGACCCGTATGTCGAAGTCCCAAACCCCAGAACTTCAGACCGTGACCTTATTTGGCGGTAACATCTCTGCGGAGGTGGACAGGTTAAAGTGAGGTCACGGGTGGGGGAGGGAGTCCTAGCCAAGAGGACTGGTGTCCTTTAGCTATACAGGGAGCCTGCCGTGTGAACGTGAAGATGGTCGTCTACGGGCCAAGGACAGAGGCCGGGACAGACTCTGCCCTCATAGCCCTCAGGGTCTGAGCTGGGAGCGACAAGATGACGTAAAAGGCTGGCGTGAGGGCCATGCAGGGGGCAGGCGGAAGCAACAGGAGCACGCAGAGGCCCGAGGGGACGCAGAGGCCCGAGGGGAGACCGGCCCGGGACGCAGAGGGGTGGGAGGACTTGGGTTTGACACATTCACAGGGAGAGGCGACTGTGTTTACTGAGCGAGTAGATGTGGGAACAAGGGACAGAGGGGCAAGGACGGGGCCTGAGCACAGAGGTCCTCACACCGGGTGTCACTGAGCAGCTGAGCCGTGGCGGTTACGGCCACTCCATCCCCCTCCCTGCTCCCACAAACCCACAGCGCTCACGCGCCTCCGTGAGAGTCTGCCTTCACCGGCTAACGGCTCCCCCTCCTCTGCGCGGGGGTGGCGGCCACCCCGCCTGCTGCTTTCCCGTGTCTTCACAGTCGCTTACGCAAATTTCCTCTCTCTGAGGAAATCAAAATGTTAGAGCTGGAAAAGTCGTTAGTGGGAACACTTATTCCCTGCGCACGCTCCCTCCATGAAACCTCCCGCAAATGCCCTGTGCCAACGAGGCCCGAGGCCCACAGACACCCGTGTCCCAGGCCCGGGGGGGGAAGTCGGGGAGCTGAGGGGACAGACGGGCTGAGCCCACCTCCTCACTCACGAGACAGGCTGCTGATCCCCCCTCAGCCCCATCCCTCTCTCTCTTTGCTCCGCCATGTCCGTGTCAAGAGCAGACAGCAGCCACAGTGAGTCGTGAAGTTTCCTTCTGCTTCCAAAATGAACCTTTAACTTAGGAATGAAGACGAACAACCGGGTTTTCTAAAGCAGCAGCGCGAAGCAGCTGGACGGTCTGCAGGCCGATGGCGCCCTCCCGGGGCTCAGGTCGGCCTGTGCGGGGCCTGATGTCCCTTCTCCCTCCTTCAGTCAGCTCAGGAAAATGCACAGCACTCAGGCAAACGACAGCCTCCAGCGGGAGGACGGGTTTTGAAATGTTTCTTGCCCATTGTTTACCTTATTGTTTGTTCACAATTTCTGAGGCAGGAAAGATGGATCATCAGAACGAAGGTACCAAAAGGACTTTCAGGGACACACTGGGCTGGAGGCTTGTTATGTGACTTTCGCTACGTGGCCTTCTCCATTTTCAGGGTCCGGCGGGCACCGACTAAGAGGCGCGCTGACGTCTGCCCGAGCGTGGCAGCCGGATGCAGCCAGCACGCCCCGCTGGGCGCTGGACAAGCTCGCGCTGCTTTTTTGCTCACGCCGAGCCTCGTCAGGATGACGGTTCACTGTTGTGGCTGTGAACGACAGAGCACACAAGGGCACGGGCCGCAGAACCTTGGCGCTCACGCGATCCTCTCAGTGGACTCTGAGCCAGGGACTTGGACACTTCCTGGCTGTCTTTGGACACGTCAAGTGGCAGCCAACTCACTACTGTCGGGCAGCGGTTTGCTGTGGCCCTGCCGAAAAGATTTACTCACACGACGTCTCCCCATTTTGGGGTCCCAGGGGAGACACGTGACTCTGAGGGGCAACTAGAGAAATACTCATCCAACTCCGCTCCCGTCCAGGTCAGAATTCTTCCATTAGAGTTTGTTCTTTTGAGGTTAAGAAATTTTCTTATTATTTATTAAGCAACCATTTGTGCCAGACATTGTGTCATCCTCAGGGATGCGACTTAAATAAGACCTACTCTTTGTCCAACAGGAGCTCACAATCTAGTTTATTAAATTTTAATTACTTTGAAATAAGCAAAACAGTAGCATCATTTATAGCTTTCATCGATCACACATTAATTTATTCAATAAAAAAGTATTGATCAGAAGTTAGAGTCTAATAGGAACAGAAACGTCCCAGGAAGTTACAGGTGCTGTCCGCAGTAAAGCACAGTTTGTTTACCTGACCCCTCTTAAGGTAACTAACTGGTCAGGGAAAGCTTTGGAGGAGCTAAGTTGGGAAAGCTCAGGGCGTCGACCACCTGTGGTGCTTGCGGGGGCGGGGCGGGGAAAGCGGGGCGGTGGTCTGGGAGCTGCCAGGAGACCTCCGTTTGTGTCAAGAGGAGCGCAGCTGACTGACTCCAGGACAACACCTACTTCCTCCCCACCCACGTGGGCGGTGTGGCTAATGAGAGGACCTGCAACCTGAACCTTCGGAATGAGGGGAAACAATTAAACTGTAATTAGCGCACTCATTATCTTAATATGAATGATACTGCTAAAGCACTTGAAAAGAATTTAACCTCCAAAGTAAATTAAGCCCTTTCTACAAGCTCCTTCATGCTATTAAATGCCAATCTTTTTCTTCTTAAAAAAATTACGAACTGCGCCCCCTCAAAAGTCCCAATCATACAAACGGCCGTGCTAAAAGCAATTGTTTTATTGTACATTGTTCTCTGGGTTTTTCTGAAAATCCGAAATGAGTTGAGGAAGAGGAGACCTCCAGCGGGGATCAAATTCTGATTATGGTGAGGTAAGTACGTTCTTGGAAAAACCAAAGCTGGTGCCTTTTAGCCTAAAGTCCCGCCTACCTCAGCCAGCCGTGGGCAGGTGGCCAGGTTCGTGGCTCTGGCGTCACCGCTGCCTTTGCCCTCCAGCGTCAGACTGAGCAGAGAATCGGTAGCTAGTGGCCCAGCGGGATTTTCCAGTGTCACTCCTGGCCCAGCTGATGGGCGCGCAATGTTGGTCGCGTTGACCGAGAGGTGAAAAGTTGCCTCTGAGGCAGGTTTGATGAGTTACCATTTTAGAAGTTTCTACAAAAGAGGAAAAATCACCTTCTGGGATCTGCTCCTGCTCTACAGGAACAGAAATGTGGTTAAGAGGCTTAACAGGTCAGGCTTCTCCGAGGACCCTGCCTACGCGTGACGGGTTATGCCTCTTGTTCTGTGCATGCATCTTGAAAACCACTGTTCATTTTTGTAGGCCATGTTGTCACAAGTGGCAGGATTTCTTTCCTTTTATAGCTGAGTAATATTCCTTTATCCGTTCATCTGTCAATGGACACTTGTTCCATACATTTCCCATTGTGAATAATGCTTCACTATACAAGAGGGTGCACATATCTCTGAGATAATGATGTCATTTCCTTCGGATATGTGCCCAGAAGTGAGACAGCTGGATCATATAAACTGAACCAAGGGCTAGAAAACCCAAGTGTACATCCGGTCCCAGGACAAGCAGACCTGCCCGGTGCCAGGCACAGAGAGGGTAGTTCTACACGGACGTGACTTTGCTGACACAGGGCGTTGCTGGCTGAGTCTGTCCCTTCACAATATAGCAGACATACTTGCCTAGCACGGCATAAAAGTGGGCCTGATGGTCTGTCACTTCAGCACAGGCTGAAATGTCTGAGGGAGGATGGCCACACTCTGTACCAGGCTCAGCTCCTGCACACTGCTCAGCCCCTGGCCGAGGTAGGCGGGCCTTTAGGCTAAAAGGCACCAGCCTTGGTTTTTCCAAGAACGTACTTACCTCACCATAAGATACAGCCCTTAGCATTCAGCTTTTTAGTTCACTTTGCGCTTTCTCATTAGGATGCTCCCAAGAGAACTGAGTCAGGATGGTTCCAACGCAACATGGACCCAAAACACCTCATTCATGAAGATGAAATGAGATACATATCCAAATGAGCTAAGTGGGAGAAAAGTAAATAATACCCATAGAATCACAGAATTTATAGGGCTGACCTTCATTTCTGGAAATGACGTACTTACCTCACCATAATCAGAATTTGATCCCCACTGGAGGTCATTTCTGGAAATATGGCAGATTAGATGAACTGATGACCCTCCCACCTGGAAACGATGGACAAATGATAATAAACGTCTTGGTGAGTGTATAAGTGAACATGCAAGAAAGAAAGGGAAATCCTGGGGGGAAAGCAGACAGGAGACCAAAAAGCCCAAGTTCAGATTCCCCAATGAATCCTGCTGGATCCGACAGCCGAGGGGCGATCATGTTAATAGTCATGCGAGGGCAGGAAACAAAGCCTTGGACCCAAAGCAGGAAGATGGAGTCAGGACCCCGAAAGGCTGAGAACCCCAGCAAACGTGCAAACTAAGAGTAACATCCACCCCTTGGCAGAGAGATGTGATGAGGTGGCTTTCTGGTCTCCTGTGCTTTGAGTCTTATTGTCTTTAAAATCGACACTATTCTGAGAGTTCCAACCACGGACCTTTTCTCTCCTGGGTTTGTAAGTTCACATTTTGCTACCTTGTCGTCTGGGGAAGCCTGCATTGAAAGAGCTGCACACACACAGAAACACCACAGCTGATGATACCACTGGTATGCCTCAAAGAAAGAACTGTCTAGAAGGACACACTTTTAACTCAACCTACAGGATTCCAGCAGATAAAACGCAACCAGACATGAGCTCAAAATCCATAATTATATAATACATGAGAAAATTCAAGGATCGAAGCCAACTCATACGTAGCCAAATCACCTAAAACCTACAGTTTTCGAATGACTTGCTGGAGTCACATGACTCGGTAGTGGCTGAGCCAGACCAGAGCTCAGGTCTTATGAGTTGCTTG
>NW_006442117.1:3652828-3661389 GCF_000325575.1 Pteropus alecto | reverse complement strand
TTCTGTCTCTTGAGAATCTAAGGGAAGCCGAGGTGGAGTCATCTTTAAAATCAATGTTCCAACATTAAAAATGAGCCATTTGCTTCCAAAGAGCAAGTGAATTCTCCTACTACGGTTCTTCGTGTTCACAGGCATTCTCATCCATATTCTGGAGAAACACCACACCTGAAAACATAGGTTTTAAAAAATGTGCTCCTCAGCCCTCTCAGAGTCTGCTGAGCAGAACGCTCTTTCGAAAGCAACTTGGTGAAACATGCCCATCATTTTTACTGTGATGCTCCTTTGAGTAATTCATTCTTAGAACATTCTCAGAGATCTGAGAAAGGCTTAGTGTTCACTTACACTCAGTTATGCTTTTTTGTAATCTACAACAGTGAAAACTTAGAAATAGCCTCATGTTGCACAAAGAGGAATTGTTATATAAATTATAGTACATGTTTAGAATAGATTGATATACGGCTTTCAAAAAAATCTTTGGAGACTTTGGTGCATATAAACCACAGTGAGATACCACTCACAGCCATTAGGATAGCTAGTCTAAAAAATAAAAATAAATACGAATTTTTAAAAAACAGAAAATAAAAAATCTCGGTCAGCATGTGGGGAAACCGGGGCCTTCGTGCGCGGCGGGTGGGGCCGCGGCCGCTGTGGAAAATCGTACGCAGTTCTCCACGGCACTAATTCAATTAAACACAGAGTCACCCAGAGATTAAACACAGAACTTTCCTGTGGTTCGGCAACTCCACTGCGGGGCATTTACCCCAGAGACGAGAGCAGAGACGGGAAGAGATGTGTACACACCGTGTTCCCAGCAGCGCTGCTCACAACGGCCCCTGCAGAGACAGGGGCGACCGGAGCCCGTCACGTAACCTGTCACGTGCTCTCTTCAATCCTTAAAGCTCCGGGACACGCGGAGAAAGGAAAGAGAGGAGGTGGTCGCTGCCTTTTTAAGTACCTTAGCGATCTACTTTGAGAGATGACGTGTATCTCCCAAGATGGAAAACAGTCACAAAGCAACACGTTCCCTTGAAAATGAAACGCAGAGGTGACGGAGGACGGGCCGAGGCACACAGACTGACGGACACAGACTGATGGACACAGACTGACAGGCACAGACTGACGGGCACTCCCGGCCGGGACCTGGCGGCTGCCGGCCTTGGAGGGCAGACGGGCTCGGGGCCAAGCCGGGGTTCCTCCACCGAGCCCGCGCATCGCAAACACCCTCCGACGGAAAGAAAATAATATTTTAAAGTGAGGGCTTTTTAAACTTCGTTACTGTGAAATCGCCAACCCCTTGGTGTTCCGAGGCTCAGAAAGCAAATTTTTAGAAGAGGAAAACAGGACGACAAAGACGGGAGCCGTGACTCAGAGCGGTCAGGCCGGCCCGTTGCATAATGAACGTCCAGGAGCAGCCTGTTTAGGGGCGAGCGTCTCTGCCTCCCGCAGGGAAGCGGCCCGGGGGTCTGGTGCGTGAAGCCGCCCGCTCCGCACTGCACTGGCTGCCGCCGCATCCCCGATGCAGTGCTGCTGGCGCACACACATGCACACACACACACGCACACACGTACACGCACTCATGCGCACACACACATGCACACACGCATGTGCGCACACGCACGCACACGTGCACACCCAGCCTGCCTGCTGATTCCCGCGCAGACTAGGACGGCCGTCGCCGGGCATGGCACCAGCGGTGCCGGCAGCGTGCCTGCTGATTCCCGCGCAGACTAGGACGGCCGTCCAGGACGAGTCCTGTCGCCGGGCACCAGCGGTGCCGGCAGCAGCTCACACAGCGTGTGTTACGACCCGGTCAGCAAGAAGAGACGAAGCCAAGGTCGCCGGCGAAGTCCCCACAGGCACCAAGGGCGAAGCGGCAGCACGGTCTTGGGACCGGCCGGCAAAAGCGTGGGTGGGACATGTTCCTCAGAACAGTTCAGGGGAGACCAGGAGATGCCTCCTCTGCCTTTAAACCCACGGGAAGGAATTTAAGACAGATTTAAGACAGCGTCACCCCCCAGAAGGCCCGGGAACGTGACTCCACTGCCGCCCCCTGCCCAGCCTCTCCTACCTGGGTGTGGGAAGGGGCCCGAGGAGTCTGAAGGAACATGTAAATGAACGACTGAATGAGTACCCATGAGCGAACGCACAAACGCCATATCCCAGCAAATGTTTCTCCCCTTGGGGACGGCCACCGAGGCAAAAGCGGGGGTAATCTGCTCAGCTACGATTTCCTCTCCCCAACACCCCGAGTGCTGTTTGAGCTCACAGGAAGATAAGTTTAAACGAACAGATGTCCATGGTCTTCCCTATTGCTACAAATCTTAGCGGGGCCCTGATGGCAAGGTGCCAACCAGACCCACGGAATAATAGTTGTCCAGAGTTTCATGAAAGGAATAAGAAAAACGGTCTGTATTCGTAACACAGAAGCGATGGACACAGCACGCCGTCCCCCTGGAACGAGCGCCCACGTCGTGTTCCCCGCAGAGGCAGGCTTCCCCGAGGGTGGGCAGGAAAATCTCTGGGCGAAGTCCTTCCCTCTCCCCGTTTAAGGGAAGTCATGACGCCGTTACTCTTTCCTACCCCTTCCTCTGCCCCCACCCCAAGAATATGAAAACAAATATCTGTAAAATTCTCACTCCCCACCACCCAGAACTTTCCGCAGCCCCTCCAACCCTACGCACTGAGTAAAAATTCAAAGGTGGCATCCCAAACCAAGCCTGGCTCTTCACTTAATAAAACACAACAAATACTCCGCTTCCTTAAGTCAGATATCCCTGTGCACCTGGCGGGAACCATCCAGAATTAGCATTTTCCTCCCCCTTCAAAGCCACGGGCACCGAGTGACTCACGCTGCGTGCAGCAGCCCCTCCAGCTCCCGGGGGCTGTGCTGACATCCTCGTCACGACGCTGCCCGCAATCTGTGACCACGCTGCTCCAGCATCTCCCTGCGGGATCGCCCCGACGAGCCCTGCTCACTGCAGCACCCTCTCTACCATCCAGAATTAGCATTTTCCTCCCCCTTCAAAGCCACGGGCACCGAGTGACTCACGCTGCGTGCAGCAGCCCCTCCAGCTCCCAGGGGCTGTGCTGACATCCTCGTCACGACGCTGCCCGCAATCTGTGACCACGCTGCTCCAGCATCTCCCTGCGGGTTCGCCCCGACGAGCCCTGCTCACTGCAGCACCCTCTCTCTAGTTAAACACGTCGGGCTTGGCTCCTCTGCCACGTGGCGAGAGCGGCAGGAGATACTGTTATCTGACATAAGGGAGGAAGGAAGAATTTACCTTAACCTGTATTCTGGTTAAAGGAGGAGGACCACACTTATACCTGGGTGGCCAGCCTTCAAGGCAAGTGTCCTGAATTTTCATGAGTCTTCGATGGTGCGGAGGGGCGGCAGGCACACAGCATACTCCCGACTCATCACGGTGAATGTCGGGTCCCTGAACTGCAGCTTTGGGAAGGCTACAGGAGATGGGACGGATTTGCTTCTGCTCAGCTGTTTCCTGGCACTGGGCGGGTGCCAGCACCTCTGGCTTTGCCCCAAACAGCTCCAGGCAGCCCTTGCTGTGTTTTGTTTTGTTTTTTGTTTTTTTTGGGGGAGTGTTTTTTTACTGATATTGACATACAACACTGTATAAGTTTAAAGCGTTGGTTTGATACATTTACATTGCAAAAGGATTACTCCGTAGCATCAGCTAACATCTCTATCAGTCACATATTTATCTTTTCTTTTTTGTCTTGAGAATAGTTAAGGTTTAGTCTCTTAGCAACCTCGAGTTTATAGTACACTGTGCCGTACGTTCTAAGATCTCCAGAACTTATTTATCTACTGGTTGTAAGCTTGTGCCCTTAAACATCTCCCCAACTCCCCACCCCCTGCCCCAGCCCTGGAAACCATCATTGCACTGTTTCTACAACTCCAGCTGTTTAAGAGTCCACATGTAAGTGATATGTCTCTCTCTGACTTAGCTCACTTCCTAGATGGTGTCCTGTTCCATCTTCTAATGCGATTTTATCCATTCAACAAAGGTTTAAGTTCGTTCTCTGCGCCTGGCCGAATCTCTAACTTTCTGGCTCTGGCATTCGCTCTTGCACTTGACCTCCCTCGAGCACCTTCGCAAACTGAACAGGCCCTGTGCCTCTGTCTCCAGTTTACTGTTTTTCTCCGTTTTCCCAGTGATGGTCAATTGCAGCAAATGGAACAGTTTCATGGCCTTTCTCTGGTCTCTGCTGATCTGCGCAAGTGTGAAGCGCGATTAGGTTTTTAACTTATTTTCAGTTTATTGGCCATTCTTCTAATTACAGAAGAAAACTGTAGCCAAACATCCCTATGCCAAGGTGGACTGAGGTGGACTCAACAATTTATCTGCGGATGTGCCCATCTCCTTCCATCATCTAACTCACCAGTTCGGTCTTTCTGAGGCGGATGTCCACTCATTGACAGTCATCAGTAACTTTACTCAAGGTTTAACTGATGGAAGGCACAGTGGAGGCTGAGGGGGTTCTGCAGCCCAGGAGCCAGCGTGGCTCTGCTGAGGACCAGCTCTCCCCCGGACTGCCCACCCCCAGCTTCCTCCAGCTTTAGGACGGCGGTTTGCACTAGCCCACAGCAACGTTAAGTGGACGGAAGGCTTTACGTAAGACGAGCCACTGAAATATGTCTCAGAGCTAATTGCTGCCTTTTCTGAAAAGAGTTGCATTATTTAGAAAATAACCAAGCACTTTTAAGACTCACATGTTTTTCACTGAAATTCTTCAAATGTCCTGCTGTGTTCATTTCAACAGGATTAAAAAAGTCAATCACGTCAGGTTACAAAATGTTTTTTACTTAATATTTTGAATTTATTGAAATAATTCAACTAAGCCAAAGCTATGACATCGTAGTGGCTACCACACCACTAAGCGGCAGGAATTTTCAGCCCCGTTGTGATCTCACGGGTCTGTCGTTGACAGAAGTGTCGCTACGCAGCGTGTGACTATATTCGAAGGTTATTCTTCTTCACAGGAAAATGTACCAAAGCCTAGAGTAACAGACCTGCTATGGAGCAGAAAATAAGGGTCTCGGGAAACCGAGCCTCGCTCTCAATCCAGCACAAATTCTACGTTCCTAAGGAGAGCACAGGGATCAAGGGCACGCCGAGCCTGAAAAGGCGTGTCACTCTACAGACACGATTGTACCACAGGCATGCAGCATCACCATCGCCTACGTGCGCTCCCCTTTGACCTCCAAAGTGCCCAAACGTACATCTGGGGTAACTGCTGTGGGGCAAGGCCAGCTTGTACCATGAGAGGTGCATGTGACACAGGAGGCAGCCTCTCTGTCCCAGTGAGTGTTAATCAGGGTTCTCAGGCACCGGGGTCATCACCACAGGCTTTCCCGAGTCTTCTCACCTCTCCCAAGCTCTCCCTCCCCCCCGAGTGTCTCCTGTCTGCCGAGCCCACGGGGTGACCCACAGACCTGTACAGAGCGACAGTTTACTAAGCACGTGCTGCGTGCCCGGCCCCGTTACCTGCCTTCCACGCATCTCACCGACCCCACACCCACGCCCACGCGACGGTAAGCTGTGTGGCTGGCCGCATTTTCCAGACGAGAAAACAGAATGGAGTGCTTAAGTGATCCACCTCCGTCGTACGGCGAGCAGGTGGCAAAGCTGGAATCTGAAGCCAGGTGTGTCGCCTCCGAAGCCACCGTTCTTAGCCATTCCCCCGGAAATGGCGAAGAACGAGTGAGCGTGCCAGGTCCAAACGCTGTGAGTCTGGGCTCGGGGCGGCGCGGAAAAGCCAGCACCGAGCGGAATCGAGCTGCTCACTGAGAGCCCGCTCTGGTCTGGAAAACGACCTCGGACGCGAACTGCCCTTGACAGGCCACTCTCGCGCGCCACCTCCATCTTCCCCTCAGCGCTAGGAAATGCGGAATTACGAGGCGGCAAAATGCTCGGAGAACCTGCCGTGCTTGGCCACATCGGAGCAACAGCCCGAGTGTCTGACAAGCCGGCAGTGAGAGGCGGCCGAGGCTGTGGGAAACGAGGTCTCCGGAAAGGGAGCAGAGCTCAGCTTCCCCTCCCGGTCGGAGTCTACCGCTGCCCCCGCCTGGATCAGGGTGCCCCATTTCTCACAGCGGCACTTTGCCACGGGGTCACGTGCTCTGTTCGACTGAGTTCTGGGCTTTTTTCTAAGAGAAGAAAAGAACAAGTGGCCTCCTAGATCGCAGGTAAAAATGAAAAAGCAAGACGACTTGCTTTGAAATGCAAAAGACCTCTATCTCCAGCTTGTCCCAGTGCTCCAGGGACCAGGGACAGGGCCACTATCGAGGGCCTCGTGGAGGACAAAGACCTTGCTCCTCCATGAGGCCCCGCCGGCCGTCCGCAGTCGAAGCAGCACAAGCGTCACCCAGATGCAGACGGGCCTGTGTGCTGCTGCCGTCGCCGTGACCTTTAAGGCACTCCGGACTACGTTTCCCTGAAGATCGTCGAGTACAGGAAAGGTGACAAACAAAAAATTAGTCTGTATCATATCCCAAAATGGGTCCAAGCCATTTCTCCACCTCGGCCACAGACATGTTCTTCCTCAGAGCATAATCCTCAATCTGCAAAAGATTGAAAGCAGCTTATCAGACCAAAGTGGTAAGACTTTTTGAACTGAAGTTTCCACAGGATTTGCCCAGAAACATGAAGTGCCTTCCATTTCTCGTCTTAACAGCAAACCACCGAGTTAAGCTGCCTATTCTCCGGGCAGGAAGGCAACATGTAGGAACTGCCTGATACTCAGAAGCTGGCTGGGGGTGGGATGAGTGTGTGTGTGTGTGTGTGCACGCGCGCGTGTGCGTGTGTACACCTGTGTGCGCGTGCGCGGTCTGTGTATGAATGGGGGAGCTAGAACTGGGGTGATGAGTTAAAATCGAATGAACAGCTTAACTGAGATAAATTTCACCCTTTCCCTCTCGTTTTATTCTCATTCAGATATGAAATAAAATAGGCTCCACAGTTCCACTTAAAACGAGACAGGCATCTTGGGAAGTCACGGACAACCAAACGGCCAGCTTACCTGATCCTTGCAAATCTTCCCCACGGCAAAATATTTGGACTTCAAGTTGGAGAAGTAAAGCCCGGAAACGGCGGACGCAGGGGCCATGGCCAGGGACTCCGTGAGCCTGATGCCTGGAGACCGGGGAGAAATGCTCATTTGCGCAGTGCCCAGCACAGGGCCTGGCACTCAGAAGCCCAATAAACGCTGTTGAACGAGTGAACGAACATGAACTCAGGCCTTCCAGGTGGACTCAGGACACAGAATGGAAGATGTGACCAGACTAGTCTAGCGAATTCCTGCCACAGGGAAGGACAAATTCAGGACACACGGATCTCCTCTAAACCAGAGGAGATGCCTGGAAAAGACTCTGTACTCGGACCACAGACCTCCAAGGTCAGGTCCAGAGGCCCCAGCGGCTCCCAAGCCTGGACCGTCTCAGACCAGGAGCTCCAACCCTGGAGGTGAGAACACCGGCTGAGCCTCCAAGGGCTCCTGTGGGGCCACTGCCACTAGGGTGACTGACGGTCGGGTCTCAGTAAGAAGGGGCCGACAGCGGTACTTAGAAAAGACACTTTTCTTGGGAGTGTGGAACTCAAAGGGTGCATCGGGGCCCCTGGGCCCGGCCTCTCATCTGTGGACAGGGAAACGGCGAGACGGAGAATAGGCCTTTGTCAAAGCTCACCCCGCCTGCGGCAGAAACGGGGCTCCCATCCCCGACTGTGACCCCGGATACCCGAGCCCTCCCCGCTAACGCAGTCGACACAGCCTCACAGCTCCTCGCTGCCATCTAGGCCCCTCGGCTTCATCAGCGTGGCCACACGCTTGGGATTAAGGCCGTGAACATCATAACGCGCGTTGGCAGCAGTGTAGAAGGGGGGTTGGGAGTGCTGAAGGGAAGGGTGCAGCTTCTTCAAGGCCACTGTCCAGAGACACAGCCAGCAAGCAACTGAGAAAGGCCGTGAAGGCTGCCACCAGAGGTTACGAAGGTCACCAAGGGACAGGAAAGACGGTGACACACCCGAAACAGGAGGGCAGCAGAGCAATACAGTACAGTACGCCAAACTCCCATCTGTTCCAGTTAAAATTGGTAAACCTAAAACTGGTGATGTAAGACTCTTCAATAATAATAAGGTAAAATACTAGAACAAACAGCTAGAGGTGAAGAAGAACAGGGTACGATTTCGTTACAAGCCTGTTACGTTAGAACCACCTGCGCCACGACCGAGCCTTAGATAAAAGGGTATCTGCCCAACAGAATAAGGAGGGCGGGGCACGCCGCCTCCCCGCACGCACCTGTGTGCCGCTCGATGTCGGCGAGCTCCCACATGGTCAGCTTCTCGGTGTGGTCGGGCTGGCTGGGGTAGCCGGGGGCCGGGCGGATGCCCCCGTAGCGCAGCTGGCGCAGGTCGGCGAAGCCCAGCTGCTCGCCGCCGCAGTAGGCCCACAGCTCCGTGCGCACCCGCGCGTGCAGCTCCTCCGCAAAGGCCTGGGGCGGGGACGTGGCTCAGCAGAGGCCAGGCCTCCCAGGGCCCCGA
>NW_006442117.1:3646277-3652756 GCF_000325575.1 Pteropus alecto | reverse complement strand
CTGCCCAGACCAGCACCCCGCCCGCCCCGACTCCCCGCCCGGGCACCGCCTATCATCCCGGACTATCATCCCAGCCTAGACCACTGTCCCCCCTCCCCCGCCCATCCCACCTGGACCACTACCCTGCCCGGGTGCCGCCCCAGCCTGGACCTCCGGGGAGATCTGGCCAGAGGGGGCTGGCTGGGTTCCTGACTCATTTGCGGTCTCACTAGCTGCGCTGCTGATCGATTTTGACTCAACCTGGGCTGGGAAGCGTCATACTCATTTTTAACATAAAAAGTCTCCTGATGGCCAGTCTACAGTTTAGTGTGGCCAGAAAGAGAACCTGGCAGGGCCACAGTTGCTCAATGCCCCACTGGCAGCCTCGGGAAAAGGAGAGGGGACCGCCCCCCCACGACTGGGGTCGCCCCATTCCACACAGAGGAAGATAAAGAATCTACAGAGGGTGCCGACGTGAGAGCGAGGATTCTGAAGCCGAAGTCTGTTTTTCATTTTCCAGGCTCAGGGAAACGTCAGAGCAGGACAGGCAAAGGGAGACAAGAGGACTGACCGTGGAGTCACAGTTCTAGCTGTGCCCGCCCACGACCGCCCAGCGGTCTTTCGCCCTGAGGCGTGTGACAGGACAGTCTGAGGACCCACGACCAGCCCTGGCTGCTCCTCCGGGCCGCCTGGCACCGCACGTTCCCGCCCCCGGGCTCTGGCCTCAGGGCGCTGCTGCCCCACCTCCGCCAGCCGGTCCCCCAGCCGCTGCCCCACCTCCACCAGCCGGCCCCCCGGCCGCTGCCCCACCTCCGCCAGCCGGTCCCCCAGCGCCTTGACCATGATGCTGCTGTAGTCGTCGCACTGCTCCTCGTAGGCCCGGCTCAGCTCCTCCACCCCGAAGCAGGCCACGGCGAACAGGCCCAGGTGGTCGCGGACGCCCGTGTGCAGCGGGGCGACGAAGTCGGCGAGGCAGAGGTACGGGTCTGCGCTGGCCGAGTCCTTCTCCGCCTGCAAATGCACGGGCGGCGGGGGCGCCGTGAGCACGGGTGTGGCACCACACACCCGGAGAGCAGCCCGGTCTCCCCGGACACAAACAAGCTTCAAACAGGGACGTGTGTCTGTCTGTCTGTCTGTCTGCGCACTGTTCTGTCCTCAGCAGTGGAACAGTGCGCAGTCTTCGAAAATATTTGTAGAACAAACAAATGAAATGAGATTTTAAAAAATATATGTGACATGACACACACAGTGAAGAAACCAGTTAGGTGGCTCATTCATACGCCGACCGAACATTTACTGAATGCCACTGGCACTGTGCTAGGAAGTGGAACCCTAAACATTCATAAAAAAATTATTTTACCAAAAAGTGTTTTCAATTCAAGATCAACATTAGGCCCTGCAGTTACGTTCAGGAGGGGCCCACGAGATGTCTCAGCCTCTCCTTTTCACCGACAGAGCAGTTCGACAAGCTGCCAGGTCAGCAACGCAGGGGCCGCGGGCCTCCCACCAGGGTGCTGGCGGCTCGGGGGACAGCGGCGCAGAGCCCTGGGCCGGCCTGAGGCCAGAGCAGGCGCTCGGCAGGATCTGCTTCTTCGCTGGATGCAAGGTGGACTCCCTCCACCAGGCAGGTGCCTCTCCTCACCCGTTTTCCCTTTTCAGCTGATGACGGACTCTTCTCTGCCACTAAGCCGCCAAAGAGGACTTTATACATATTTCACGATCAATAAGTATTTGCTGAGAATGTAAATACAGCTAACAA
Source organism: Pteropus alecto (assembly GCF_000325575.1). Lineage (NCBI taxonomy): Eukaryota > Metazoa > Chordata > Mammalia > Chiroptera > Pteropodidae > Pteropus > Pteropus alecto. The sequence continues at coordinate 3,651,018 of NW_006442117.1, read as the reverse complement.
CTAATATTTACCGAATACTTACTATGTGTCAGGCACTATTCTGGTGCTTTCTATGAATTAACTAATTTAATCCTCTCAACAAACTTGTGGAGGAAATGACACCATCAACTCCACCTCACAGAAAGAAATCTGAGGCAGAGAGACTCTGATCCACTGGCTCAAGGTCGGAGTGGCAGGACAGGTTCGATACCACAACCAACCCTCCTGACCACCACGCAGCACTGCGTAGGGCTGGTCAGTTAATCAGTGAGTGGCCAACCCAGAAGCTTGGGAGCTATTTGCTTGCCAGCTCTGTGAACAAGTACTAATTGACACTGGGTAGAAAATGGGGCAGGCAAGGCGTGTGACGATGGCACATGGAAATGTCACCAAGCTCACGGCCAGCTATGCAGGGAGGAACTGCTTCATGCTGTACTCTGCCCATCAAATGCTCTGTGCTAACAAAGCCAGAGGGAGACACAAAGCTTCCGGGCACAAGAGGGGATGGGTCACAGAGCCTCACTGCACTTCAGAAGGGACAGCCATCAGAGCCACTCAGAACAGAGACTCAGAGCAGGAAGTCACTGCAGCCAGGATGCTCCAGAGTGTACGGGAAGAAAGCAGCTCCTCAGAGACTCCTACGTGAACACGCGATACGTGTCCTCCGAGAAGTGACTTATTAAATGTGCTCACACGGTCCACCTCAGACTGCCTGGACGTGAACGGGGCTGGACAGAGATCAGAGGACGAACAACCAGGCCAGGAGAGGTTTTGGCCTTAGCTACACCTGTAAAAGGAAAGTCACCAGTTCCCTAGAGAGGAGGGCCGTAACTTAACACGAGATCGCCCACCTCATACTCGGGGTGTCTGAGCCTGAGTGCAGACAGTAGCGACGTGGCTGCCTCACTCAACCTGCTGTGGTGCTGTTCAGTGTCCCAAGGAATCTCTTCAGATGTTGTTATGGTTAAAATATGTCATTGTGAATGATCTCATGGTTACAATTAAAAGCAACACTGTTACTTCTGAATGACTGAAATGGCCATAAAGCTTTACGAGAATAATGTCCTGCAACCCTTTGTTAACAACCATTCGGTTCCGCTTCCACTTCTCGACCAGGACACGATTCTTTCACAGAGAAAGAATGGAGGGACCCGCATACTATCTTTGCATTTGAGGCGGGAGCATAACTGTGAAGAGCCTAGGCTCGTGACCCTGGTGGAGCTGGCGCTGACAGAACGCAGAGTGGACACGTGGCTGTGTGGAGGTCAGACGCGACGGCCCACGGACGACCCTGTCAGCACTGGCACCCAGCATGCATTCGGCAAGGCCTGCACCCCGCCTCCCCCTGAGAAAGAGCGCCACCAGCCTGTTTTAATACCACGCGCGTCTGCAAGCCAGTGTTCTCGAACCAATGAATATTCACCGTACGGGATCGGGCGGCAGCCGTGCTTCTCAGGCATCGACTAACGCATCCGTGACCAGAGCATTCATCCTTGCCGGGAGGCCCAGCCCCTGTCCCCAAGCTGCCACCTCCTCTCCACCGTCCTCACAAAGGCCCTGGGCTTGGGCCTGTGATTGGTCGTTGAGGTGAGGTGGGACAGAGCATCCGTACAGTGCTCAGACGTATTTAATTCTTCTTTACTTTAGTGCTTAAACCAAAAAAAGTAGCAGCAGCCTGTTCGCGGTCCACCTGGCTGGCCTACCTGCTGCCTCAGCCCATAGAAGGTGGCTATGGGCTGCGCGGCCCGGGGCTCGGTGCCCTCTGCGTACAGGTGGATGTCGTCCTCGACGCTCTGTGCAGGCCAGAACCCCACCACGCCCCTGGCCTGCAGCTTCTTTTCACTAATCAGCACTTTCAGCATATTCTGCGCATCATCATAGACTTTTTTGGCCTCTTCACCTATTAGGAAAATACAGGTAAGAATTCGCATGAAGATCTCAATAACCAGCAAAGAGTGCTTCTTCTAAAGCCACTACCCTTCAACCATTTTCTCTCCACCTCTTTCCCCCTCAAATGCTTTGTCGGAGTTTGTCACCAGCATGACTCGCGCGGAGCAGCGACGGGTTAGCGGTTCCTGCCAGTGCAGCTCCCAGTCTGCTTCCCCAGCTCGAGCCACTTTAACTTTTCCATTTAACCCATAGCAGAGAGCCAGAGGCGTCTGTCACACAGAGGAAACGAAGCTGGCCGAAGCCTTCTGTCACCGATGCTCCTCATGCACATACAATTCCACTGACCTCACAGGGGCCTCTGGGGACGTGGAGTCAGGTGGTCCCAACCCCTCTCTAAGTGGCCTCAGCTCAAGGGCTCCCACAGGCTCTCACCTTCACAGGAGGCCAGGCTCCCAGGTCGCCCTCCTCTCAGTTTCTGACTATGTGACACTGAGCTGCCTCGCCCAGGTAAGAGCCAGCAGGGTCTTCAGTCCTTTGTCAAGGGCATAGGCTGTCCAGCTGTCCTTTGGCCACTGTGCCGCTTGTCTGGGGTCATTCAGGAGCAGTCGGAAGGAGAAGCTCCCTCCCGCCTGCTGCAGCCCCGGCTGGCCTGAACTGCTGGGTTGCAGTCCTAACACACACGGGGGACCCTCCGGGGGGCAGGTGGGGGACAGTTTCTAAGGCTCTCCTCGGCCCTGATCCCATGATTCTACCAGTCCCCTCCATCCTGCTCTGATGGGGCTGTTACCTCATCCCCTTAGCATCTGACCCCACGTCCCTAGGGGCAGGTCTGGGGGTGGGGTTGGAAGCGAGAAATGGGGCTAGCGGTTTATGGACCTGCTCACTTCTCCAGGTCAGCGCCCCCAATGGCCCTTCCCCTGCAATGCGCCAGGCGCGACGGAGCCCTCGCAGCTCTCCAAATCGGCAGGTGAGCCTGCCTTCTCACGTCCGTCCCTCTGCCCGGAATGTCCTTTAACATCACCTCATCTCCAGTCCCAGCCTCAGTAACGCCCACTTACTCTTCAAAAAGCAGTTCAAACAGCACCTCCTCCAGGAAGCCGCCGCTGACCTCCCGGGCTGAGGTCCATCTTATCTTGTGTCCACAGAAGCCTGGGTCCCCCTTCACTGCGGCTGCAGTGCCCAGCACAGAGGCCGGTATGTAACTGACCTCGATAATCATTTATCAAAGAATGGATAAGCTGTCCAATTTGGTTGATACATAAAGACCATTAAAGAGCCGAGCCGGTAAACAACATCCTACGTTACATGACGACAGAGAACCGAGTCCTGCTGACGCCAGGCGCAGCGCTCACGCTCTGCTCCCACCTCAGAGCCCCAGCTCCGTGCGTCCGACAAGGGCGCAGGAAGGACGGACTCACTGAACTCACCTACGGTTTTGTCGTTAAATATCTTGGGGAAGCCTCGATTCGGGTACTTGCCCCGAAGCTGCCACACATCAAAGAAAGGCTTCCAGTCGATGTAGTCCACCAGCCGCTGCAGGTCATAGTCTTCGAAGACCCGCGTCCCAAGGAACGTGGGCTTCACTGCAGGGAAGAGGTGCCGCTGTCAACACGGAGGGGGCCTTCCCGGCCGCCCTTCCCGCTGCCACCGCCCACGCTCTGCCTCCCTCCTGTCACCGGAGTTGTTTCACAGAGGGGAAACTTAAATGATCGAGGAGGCGTCATTCTGCAGCCAGTGTTCCGTAAAACCATTTTGCCCGCAGCCGAATGACTGCACGCCCTCCGCAGCATCCTCGACCCTCCGCCCGCCCCGCCCAAGACAAAGGGAAGGCGTGGGTTTAGGCTTCATGTCCGAAACCCGGCAACACTGGGATAAAGACCACTGTGGGGAGACATGTACGTGAAGTGTAAAGACCTGGAGCGATAACGTATGTGACCTGCTGCTACCCATGCACTTCGTCAGAGGATAAGGAAACACACACACACGGCCAAGGGCATCAGTCGGGGTCGCGCGGGGGAGGGGCGCGCGCGGGGGACCTCCACTGCATGAGTTGTTTCATTGTTTCTAAATGGGCACCGGGTTATTTCTTAAGTGTCTAGTGGGTACACAGGAACCACAGGAACGTTCAGTACGCTGTTCTTCACGCTTCCTAGTGAGTCTAAGATACAGCATCAGGGCAATGACAGTGAAGACCTCAGAGGCAGATGCCGTTTCTCTACGCAGCAGCCCCCCGCTCCTGCCCCTGAGACTGTTGCGGGGTCAGGCCAGAGTCCACAGTGATGATCCCACTGCCACTTCCTGGCCCGCCCGTCCTCAGCCTCCTGGTCTGCAAACAGGGGTCAGAGACGGCATGCTACGCCCCTCCCCCACCCCAGGCTCAGTGCTCTGGGGTAACAGAAGTCTCCAGAGCATCCTCTCTCACTAGACAGTAAGAGGGGGAGGTAGAAGTACAGGGAAAGCATGAGCAGGGTCTGACTGTGGCGGGAAATCACCCTTTCACACATCCACAGCGACCCTTTCCCATCTGTCCCTGCTCATCTTTGTGCTATGAGACGACGGTTCTTTGTAAACATTCCACTCTGTTGACTGTTTAAGTAAAAAGAAACTGCAGATAAAGTTTCCTCTCGCCTGGAAAGGCAGGAGAAACGTCTGGCTGCAGGATGTTGTTGAATGTTTGTCTTCCAGGGTTTAAGGTTTGTTGGAGGTTTTGCCACCAAAGCCCCTGAGAGGAGAGTCCTCCTTTGTCAGTTTACTGACTTCCTGCAATGACCCTAAGGGCTGTCCTCTAAAACAGCGGTCCCCAACCCCCGGGCTGCGGACCAGTACTGATCCATGGCCTGTTAGAAACTGGCCCGCACATCAGGAGCAAAGC
>NW_006442117.1:3624704-3645853 GCF_000325575.1 Pteropus alecto | reverse complement strand
ACCCCCGGGCTGCGACCCAGTACTGATCCATGGCCTGTTAGAACCTGGCCCGCACATCAGGAGCGAAGCTTCATCTGTATTTGCAGCCACTCCCCAGCAATCACCGCCTCAGCTCCACCTCAGATCATCAGGCACTGGATGCTTATGGGAGCGCCAGCCCCTGGAGCTGGAAAGGCACTGCTCTAAAACACATCTGCGGGCCGCAGCTCGGGGCCCCGATGCTCCTCAGGCAGTGGGTCCAGAGCTTGGCAGAGGCCCCGCCCTGCTGGTAAAAAGGCCCCTGGAAAAGCGTCCATCGCTGCCTGGAGCCGTGGGCCTTCAGAGGACTATTTCCACCGAGATGCGTTCTGGATATCTGACTTAAAAGGCCCCTTCTGACAGTTTTCCAGTTTCACAGGGAAAGGTAAAGAGGAAATGACAGTTTGGACCGTTTGGTGATTTATGGTTTTCAAAGGCCCATCCTCCCGACTCTTCCGTAAAGAACCCCCTTCCTACACGTCAGAGACTGTCAAACGTGGCAGTTAAGACACTCTAGGTCCCTCCATGACGCAGAGCCAGGAGCCGAGCCGGGACCAGAAACAGGCCTCCGACCCCATGCGCACCCTTCTGCCTGAACCACACTCGGCCCAGCACCTCCGACTTAATCTCCCAGCTCTGCTGGGCGTGTGCAGAACACACAGTGCGTGAGCAATGAATGCTGGTTTGAGACGTTACCTTGGAAATGTGGATTTAATTATCATAACCCCGTTCACCTGTCTCGGTTTTGCATTCGTATCTCATGCTTCTCTGAGCCTGTCAAAACACCTACCACATTTTATTCCCTTGTGAACACCTACTTAAGGTAAGGAAGGGGGCTAGAAATAAAAAAGGGAGGAAAGGAAACCAAATAAAAGAAATTGAGAGAGAGAAGCGTCAAGAGAGAATGAGAGAACAAGAAACGGGAGATCTGCTCTGCCAAGATGTTTTAAAGGCCTGTTCAACGCGAGGCCGTTTTCGGTTTCAGACGTTCCACGTCTGCGCTGGGGCCTGCCTGGGACCCAGGCCAACTCAGTGACAGAGCCACCCAGGCAGGTCTCCAGAGCTCGCTTCGAACCAAAGCACAGCACAGAGGAAAGCGTACGGGTTTAAGTCAGAGACAGAATCCTACCAGCCTTCCAAGTGATCACCCCAAACTCAGTGTCCTCGGCTGAAAGTGGGGACACTAGCACATTTGTCACGCGTCGTGTCAAGGACTCAGAGCTGCTCCGGGTCAATCTCAAGACAGTGTCTGGTTCTCCTTAAATGGCACCTGTTTACTTTTCCTTTCGATCAGCATGGTCACTAATCATCGTCATTAGACACAGTCCAGCGTCTCCAGCTGCCAAGTGAGTGCAGACGCCCTGCAGCCCACAGTCCCCACTGGCAGCCTTTCCCTGCCCGACAGCAAACGGACCTGGGGGAGGCTCCGACAGCCAGTCGATCTGGAAACCATTTTTTCTGGCTTGACTTAAGGTTAAGTATCTTCTCTCCTATGAAGAAAAGAAGTTATTCAGTCAGACACTCTCAGGTCTTCAGCTGCTACTATGAAAATATGTTCAAGAATGCTAGCATATAAATTTTGCAAGAAAACGACTTCTTTTATTAATAAAAATTTGTATTCTAAAAAGCTCTCCCTTTTCCATCCAATATGGCCTCACATCAGCACCAGAACATTTAGACAGTAAAGGTTCAACGCATATTCACTAAATACTGGTACGTAACTATGAGACCAACCTACAGCCTGAACTGCGAGGCCTGTGCTCTTAGAACAGCCGAAGCCAGGCGGACTGGCCTGCTGTCCACTGCCCCGAGGACCCGAAGGCGGAGCTACCCAGGGCCGGCCGACACCCTGAAGCACCTGCTTTCTTCACGATGCTTGTTACCTCATTCCACCTGCTTGGCCACCCCCAAAAGGCACCCCCCACACAAAGCCCGGCACGCAGATAACCAGGAAGGACCCCGACGGCGTCTAAGGAGTGATTACGTCCAGTCTCCCGGGCCCCTGAAGCTCCTCTCCAGGGCGCGGAGGGAAGACGCACTGCAGTCAGCGCTGGGCAGTCGGGGGTGGGGAGGGGGAGTCGGGGTTCACAGTGTCCTGACGTCTTTGTTTTCTTCCACTGTTTCCTCAAGGACAGGGCCCGTGGAGCGCGTGCCCCCAGCACACTGTCGCGGTTCCCATCTCCCCGCTGGGTATGAGCTCGGTGTTATTCACCCCTGTGACTCGGTTACCAGCGCAGCACCCAACACCCACTGCGGACGACCCAACAAACATTGGGAAGAATAAACAAAATTAATTTTAATATAACCAAACATTATCGGGAACTCAGACACCGAAGAACTCTGATCTTATCCAGAAAATAAGACTTCTCTAGAATGATCCTAAACCTTCACTCCCTCAAAACAGTGAAGGTCCATTAAAAAACATAGGATGGTTTTATTACCCTTAGCGAGGCCTGACCTGCTTTTGTCACTTACCTTGAGAGACTCGTAATGGTCCTGTCTAATGTCTTCATACTCTTCCATGATCTCCTCAAAGTACTCATCCTTCAGATTCTCATCTAATAGCTGAGAACACTGGAAACGCAAGAGCCAAGGTCCATAAGCACAGAGCAGTGAAAAAAAAAGATAAAACGTGCAATACTGGTCAGTTCTGGTGACCGGCAGCTTTCTTGTGTTCACGTCACCTCCTCTCCCTTCACTGACTTCGATAACTCCTCCCTGTGCCAGAAAGGGTTAACTCATCAGGCCTGGGAGATGGCCCTTGGAACATCCCACCTGATAAGTGTCTCCACCTACCTGGGGCCTTGGGCCGCACCAGACGGTTTATGCTGGCGAAACGACCGGTTTATGCTAGCACGAAGTGACGTTTGGGGGGACTTGGCTCACGCTGTACCTGTCTCAGCTCTGAAGGTGTCGAAGACTGGGTAACCAACATCAGTCACGTGGGCATGATCCCAGTGAAAGCCGGATACCACGGCTCAGGTGAGCCTCCCTGGCTGGCACTGCCTGTGCATGCTGTCACATACCAACATGGCAGAGCCGGACGCCGTCCGTGGGACTGCACAGGGAGTGCACACCTGGAAGCTCACACCTGCTCTTCCCTGTTCCGCTCTGTGCATCTTTGCCTGGCTGATTTTAATCTCTATCCTGTTGCAGTAATAAAGCCGGGTTGTGAGCATAACAGTATTCTGAATTCTGTGAGTCCTTCTAGCAAATCATACGCACTGGTTGGGCACCTCTCATCAGCGTTTCAAGGACACTGTTCGTTTCTCCATCACTGCACTGACCATAGACTTGGTATCTGTCTGTGGGTCAACTTCTCTGCCTAGAAGACAAGCCCTCTGAGGCAGGGGTCGTGTCCCTGTCTCTAGCTCAGTGCCTGGCACCTGCACGGTGCACCCACCTACCTAGCTGTCTGCTGAAGGAATGAGGCTGATCTTCGCGGTTAACTGTGAGCTTCTGCTCAAACAAGAAAGGACAAGGATCATGTGGGACACAGGAGGCTACTCTGTGGGCTGTCAAACTGGCATCGGCTGACTGCCGTGGGAGACCGTGACGATTAAGCTGGTAGAAGAGCTCGCCGCCAAAGCTCAAAGCAGAACCACAAAGAAAAGAGAAAGGGCTGCTACCGATCACAGCACAGCGCCGCCTGGCTCTGCGTCCTCCCGCGGGACTTCCTAACACACAAAAAAGCGGCAAGTTCGACGGCACCATTTGAAATGAAGGAAGTGAGACCGGCCGGAGGCCAGAGTGCTGACCAGCTTTAAATGTCCGTAATTCTATATGAATTCTCTAAGTATCTCTAACATTCCCATCACGCGAGACGTAGTATAAAACCAAATCATTATTAAGGAACATAATCAGAAAAGGCCATGGTGGCAAGCTAAAAATTGCCTCACATGGGCCTCACTTCAGTGGGGTCCCCACCCCAGCAGAGTCCAACAACAAGAAGGGCGGGCCTGCCTCCATGCTCCCCAAAGGACATGCATGCATCTTGCTGGATTTAAACTCTGAGAAAGCAAAATCCCAACACCCAAGGAAGGTAACACAACCTGGCACAGGGACGCTGGGTAGACAGTCTGTTGGCACCGCCACACCCGCACGGAGCCGCTTTCCCAGAGCCGCCGTGACGAGCCCCCCTCTGCCCAGTGTGACTTGTTGATGGAACGAGTTTGTGGCCAGTTACGTGGGCTACGCCATGTGAGCCTGCCACTCAGGTCAGAGCCCATCACGCGTCTTCATGCCGACCACGGGGACAGCGCACAGCTTTGCTTTTCCTTTTTATTTTTCATGGTCACAGCAGCAGGTTAAATGTTTTTCGATCTGGAAATAGGGCATTTAAAAAATTCTACATTCCTTTAGCTCAGGCATGGATTAAGAAATGTATTCCGTGTTTGTAAATATTTCTAAATGGCTGAGATCTCTCTAGGCTGGTGTCGAGGTCAAAGGTCTCTTGGACCCACGGTTCCCCTCACTCAGACCGGCGTTCCCGCTGCCAGTTCAGGAGTGGCCTCTGGGAGCCCAGGGCGCCCACTGCCCTCCTTCCAGCAAAGCAGACAACAGCAGCGACACCATCACGAGCTACAGGCTATTCTTTCACATTTTTTTAGTAGAATTAGACACAAATAAGTAAATGCTGGGCAATACCCTTGACTCTCAACGCTCTCGCTCGTTTTGCGACACCCTGAGTTAGGTGGCAAGGCTCCACACTTACCACCACCACGCTCTTCGAGGCGTCCAGGACGTGGATTACAGGTGCGCTGTACCGTGGAGCGATTTTAACTGCCGTGTGCGTTCTGAGAAGAGAGGTCAGAAGGAAAACACATCCATCAGTGCTGACAGCTCCTACACGAGTCCTGTTCAGAACCATTAGAGATAATGTGTTTCTGCTGAGCTTTCCAGAGGAAGACGTCAAGGTACTTCTACATACTGAACTTCAAATTCCCCTTGTAAAACAAGAATGACTTTCTCTCTACCCTAAGATGGGAAAAGACATAGGTTTGTTGGCCCAGGCAGCAAAGAAGTCTGTGACAAATGAGAAAGACTTTGTCCTTAGTCCTCTGCCAACAGGGGATGAGTCTGCCTGTCTGAACTCGGAGCAAAACAGCCCAGGCAGTTGCACTTCGCTGTCATTAAAGAGAAGTTGAGTTTCTTCCTCAAGGTGAGTTAGGGTACCAGCCAGGGCCCTGGGGAACCAGACACTGGGCAGGAGATACAGGACACCACGCCCTGCCGCTGTGCTCTGCCCTAGGAGACACCACCATTCCCCAGCCCGGGCCCACCTCATCCCTGTCGTGCTGAACTTCGGGCCTTAAGTAAATTCAACACAAAATAGCACAGAGAGGCAAGAGCAACAAAAACATTTTATAGTAACACTGGCTCAGCCCCAAATCCCTATTTCCAAACGTGAAAGTGCAAGTCGTTAGGAAGAAATACCCTTTAATCCTTGAAATTACCTAATTAACTAAAGTGCAAAGCAAATTGCCCTGATTATCGAATGTTTATAGCAACAGCATAGCCTACATACCCGCTATTTCATTACAGAACGTTAACATATGAAAGTGAAAACTGAAAACGCACTGCCCCCTCACAGCAGTTAAAGCGGGGTGCTGGAGACGGGAGCGAGGCGGCCTCTACCACAGCATCACTCGGGGGGTGGGGGGGGCAGCACCCCGAGCTGGCAGTGCTCCCCAGCCTTTCTCCTCCTCTCCTCAAGCAGCAGCGCTCTGCCCCACGTCAGACGCTTTCGGATTCCTTCCCCTCCACTAAAATGTATTTTCATTTGGAAAGATGTCCAGAATTCGCTATCAAGTGAGAAAAAAACAAAGTAGCAGAATAGTATGTTTAATACAATTCTATTCTTTTGAAAACAAACACTACCACCCACGACCTGCCCCTGCCAAGCAACCTTATATAAAAGTTTCTGTATATTTAGAAAAAACAGAGAGATGCACATCGAAGTGTCAACACCGGTTCTGTGCAGGCGAAAGGTGGGGCGCAAGAGGCTAAATTTTACTTCATATTCCTCTGAGTTGCCTGACGTGTTCTAACAAGTGCGGGTTATTGAGGTAATTTTTAAAAACCAAGAGGATATTAAAGGTGCAATATATGTGTGTGTTTTTCAGAGGCTTCTCAGGGAAGGCTTTAAAAATTCCTTCATAATGAGACAGACAAGACCGCACCGGACCCCTTTTAAGGGTGTCTCTGCACATGAACAGGAAGCAAAGGACTAAATGACCCACAGGAGCGAAGCTGCATGATGCACGGTCAGGCCTAAGCATCAGTGCAGACGCCTCTGGCCTGGGAGCCTGGGGAGCAGTGCAGACGGTGCCAGACCCAGGTCCTGGCGCAGGTAAACAAACTCACTGCCTCCTGAGGACCTGTTTTGTGCCTGGTGTGTGCTCAAGGGCCAAAGCCTCGCAGACAGCGTTTGTCTTCCGAACAGCAGGAAAAGCTACACAGATGAGGCTGTTTCCAGTTTCAAAACAGAACGCAAGTCAGACTCTGCTGCTCCCTCCCCTTCAGGTCAGCTCTGTGAAGACACGAATATTCCTCAGTATGGTTTCCGCATGAAGTTTCTCCAGGAAACATTACATTAAGCCTGATGTACTTTGGTGACATTTCTCTTAAGGAGAACTAGTACAATTTTAAAATTTAAAATACAACTAATATTTATTAAGCATCCGAGGGTTCTCAGTGCAATTCTTTGATGATGTGGACAAACGCACTGAGAAAAAAATGATGGGTTCCACTGTTTGAATAAATAAATAAAAAGCAAAGAGCTGCTTTGCAGCGTAAGAACGGACAAAACTAGATGAGCACAGGTATGAAACTCGAGCTTGCTCAGCCACCGAGAGTGCTTCTGGTTTCCTTATAAAATAATCAGACATCGATCCACTTTCTTCTAAGCTCCCATGTCTGCAGCCTTGTCCTGTTGAAGTCTTCTTTCTAAAGACCGAAAAGATGCAAAACATTGGACTCTCTCCTCCCCTTCCTCCCACTCCTACGAACCCAGGGCAAAGGGCTAGATGCTGAGGCTGAACTGCAAATCCGTCTCTGCCAAGTCACCCATCAATGCTTAGGATTTAGGAAGTCATCTTCCACATTTGCCAAATGGCCATCATCATGTTAACCTCAGAAGATATTCTTTAAAACTCCGAAAAAGAGCAAGTACTCCGAACATTTATTTCAGGTCATATCTTATCCCAGAATTAATTGAAAGTGTTTTGCATAAATGCGGGATGACCAAAATTTAAAATCTGATTAGAAAAATGAGAGAAAGGGGAAATAAAGGTGGAGAGATTAAGATGCAATCGGAGTGAAAATCAGCATATAAAATTTATTCCATGAAATCCTGTACACAGGCCTGAGCTCAACTCACAGAGGAAAATAATATCAGTTATGTGATTCGACACCTTGCTTCCTAACAATAAAAAAAACTCGGAAAATTACCTCTAGCTTTGAGCAACGTGACTTCCTCTTGAATTCTTCATTATTCATAAAAAATAATTGGAAAAGACATTTTGCAGCTATTGGCTTTAAACCAGTTAAAAGCTGAGAGCTAACTGCTGGACTGTACCCTTGAGAAGTTCCGTAGCTAACAGGACCATATTTCCATCAAAGTCATTGCTGGTTTGTGATACCAAACCCATCTGTATTACACACAGGAGAATATTCTACTTTCTATTCTCTCATAGCTACAGGTTAAGAAAGGACAGTCTGAGCAAATTTGCACCCACAGATGACCCCAAGTCTGTATAAATCCTTTTGGCCTCACCAAGGATCTGTCCATTGGCGAGCCCTGAGCCTCATTTCAAGAGACCCGGGGACACAGCTCTAATTCTCTCATGCTGCTGCAGGCCACTGAGGTCTGCAAAGCCCTAATGTTACAGCCCCTCAGAGGTCTGCTCTCGTGACGACCTGGAAGCCCTGAGCTGCCATCTGGCTCAAATACAGTTAGTAGGGGAAAGCTCTGGAACACTGCTGGGCCCCCAGTAGGCCTTCAGAGGTAATAATAAGGCTCTCAGAGGGCTTCTGAGGCATCCGAATTCGTGAATACTTTCTAGCAGGATTATATGGCTTTCTTCCACAGATGCAAAAAGCACTAACCATAAAAGAGACTGATAAATCACACATCATAAAAATTAAGAACTTTTTTAATCTAAAAATGCCACTCAGACACCAAAAGGCTAGCCATATTGGAAGACTCTATTTGCAAAATATATTTCTGATAAAGGGCTTGTATCCAATATAAAGAATGCATATAAAATCAAAAAAGACAGAATGCTCAATTTAAAAAAATAGACTTGAAAGCTATATCCAAATGGTCAACAGACACATGAAAAGGTACTCACCATCAGTCAGCAGAGAAATACAAATGAAAACCACATCAAAGTATTATTACATACGTACAAAATGAACGAAATGGAAAACACACAAAAGTGAATAAAATGGAGAATGATGTGGAATAACCGGAACTCTCACAATTGCCAGTGGGAGAGTAATAAATACAAACACTTTGGACAACTACCTGGCAATATCTAACGCAGACGGTCAGGTGCCTATCTTATGATCCAGCAAGCTGGCTTCGGGGCAGAAATACACACATAGCAGCATTCTGGGTAATGCCCCCAAAATGGAAAAACCCAAATGTCCACCAAATAAGCCATCGTATATTATTATATAATGAAATATTATACCACAATGAGAAACAAACAAAAAAAACAACTATCGCAACAATGAGTTTGGGCCTCAGACATAATGTTGAGCAAAATAAGCAGACACAGAAGAAAGTCCACAGGATCCCACTGACACAGAGCTGAAACGCGGGCAAAACCGGCCTAGGTGACAATAGACAGAACGGTGGTTCGTGCTGCTGGAAAGGAACCCAATGAGGTTGCTAGTGCCATTAATGTTCTACTTCTTGATCTGAGTGCGGTTACAGGGGTGGGTTCACTTTTGTAAAAATTTATCAAGTTGTATATCTATGACTTGTGTGCTTTTCTGTATGACTGTTACACTTCGGTGAAAGTGCTCACTTAATTAAGAGTGCTTGGTGAAGCACGACTCCAAGTCTGAGACACCCCCTGTCACTATTACTACTGGAGCCGGAATGGGGAATTCACACGAAAGTTCTTGGAGGTTGCTGGAGAGTCTGTTTCCCCAAGGCTGCTCGAGCACATGACAGAGATGCGGATGCTTACCTGGAAGCACTGCTACTGGGTATTATTTTCCAAGTAATTTTCCCGAAACTACAACTGGCACAGAAGAGAACAGACCCAGAAAGGACAGAGCTCATGGGGAAACAAAGCACCGGAGAGCCGGAAGACCCCAGAGGACCCGGGACCCAACTGTCTGCCTTTACGTAGCACAGTTGCGATTCCCAGTTGGTAAGAATAGACATTTGTATCACAGCAAAATTACAACTACAGAACAGCCATCATTGGGAGTCGCCCTAAGTCTAGCTGAACAGAAGTCCTACAATTCAGGACACACAGACGAGGCCACCTTGAGACTGGGAGGAGGGGCAGAGACATGGAACAGGCTAGTCTCACACCTGCACGTAACAGTTGAGAACTGGAGAAAATATCTCAGAGGCAGAGGTCCCCCCTGAAGACCCAGCCTCACACTGGGCACCCCAGCCCAGGGTTCTAGTGCTAGGAAGAGAAGTCCCCATAATTTGTGGTGTGAAAACCAGAGAAGATTGTGACTGAGATGGAGGGCTGCAGGAGTACTGAGCATTCCTCTTAAAGAGCCCATGTGCAGATTTACCACTGATGGACTCACTTGCTCCAAGCGCCAGCGCTGGGGAAACAGCTCGAAAGGCGCCAGGGACACATGAGGAGGAAATGAATTGTCTGGCCTCAGGGCGAGGGCTGGAACGGCAGCTTCCTCCCAGACAGAAACCTGAAAGAGGGCGCTGTTCCTTTGTTGGGCCCTAGTCCCTCCCCACGTGCAGACACAGACAACCATATCTGAGTCTCCACCAACCTAACACAGGTCACCTCGCTCTGGTGATTCCCTGAGACCCCGCCCCGCCCAACTTTCAGGCCCACTCAAGATACTTCCAGTGGCCTTCCCATACAAACGGCCTGTCTTGGCTCAGGCTGCAGACTTTCCTAAAATCCCTCTAAGGTCCATAAAACCTAAAAAGCAGCATCTGGCCTCAGTGTACCCCACACCTCTTGCTGAGCAGCCCCAAGCCCAGCACTAGTGTCGGCCAGCTTCAATTTACAGTTTGGCCTTTTGAGGTACATTTAAGCCCAACACGGGTGGCCAAAAACTATGTCTTGCTTAGTGTCTCGGGCCAGATGTCCCCAGGCACGGCACGGGCTGTGGCTGAACTTGGGCTGTAGAGGGGCCCCTACCAGGAGGTCCTAGGGCTAGCACGCCTGGTAGCCAGCTTCGGGCTGAGCACATCCTGGGGTCACATCCGAAGATGACATACCCAAAGGGCAGATTGGGCAGACATCGGAGCACTGCTAAAGCGAATCCTGCTCCGAAGGGTCAGCCCCTGCACAACAGCTCCTACACTGCAGCCACGGCCAGCCCTCACGACCAACCAGCCCGAGGGTCAATCCTTCCCACTGACGTGCAAATAGCAATCGAGGCTCAACTACAACAGGAAGGCACATAAACCCATAAAAGGGACACACCTGGAGCACCCAGGTCAGGTGACAAGAGAGTCTGCACCACTGGGCCCCACAGGACACCCACTCTATAAGGCCACCTACTCTATAAGGCCACTCTACTAAGACCAGGAGACAGAGCAGCCCTACCTAATACATAGAAACAAAAACAGGGAGGTAGCCAAAATGAGAAGACAAAGAAACATGTCCCAAATGAAAGACAGAATAAACCTCCAGAAAAAGAACTAAACAAATTGAAGATAAGCAATTCAGCGAAACACTGGTTATAAGGATGCTCAATGAACTTAGGGGAAAAGTAGATGAACTCAGTGAGAACTTTCATAAAGAGTTAGAAAACGTAAAGAACCAGTGAGAAATAAAGAATACAATAACTGAAATGAAGAATATCTTGGGAGGACTCAACAGTAGATTAGAAGAAGCAGAGGATCGAATCAGCAATTTAGAAGATAAGGTAGCAGAAAACATCTAATTAAAACAGCAACAAAAAAAAGAATCCAAAAAAATGAGGATGGTTTAAGGGGCCTCTGGGACAACATCAAGCATACCAACATTTGCATCAGAGGGGTACCAGAAGGAGAAGAGAGAGAGCAAGGAATTGAAAACCTATTTGAAGAAATAATGATGGAAGATTTCCCTAACCTGGCAAAGGAAATAGACATACAAACCCAGAAAGTGCAGAGAGTCCCAAACAAGATGAACCCAAAGAGACCTACACCAAGACACACAGTAATTAAAATGCCAAAGGTTAAAGACAAAGAGAATCTTAAAAGTAGCAAGAGAAAAGCATTAGTTACCTAAAAGGAAACTCCCATAAGACCGCCAGCCAATTTCTCAAGGGAAACATTGCAGGCCCGAAGGGATTGGCACGAAATATTTAGTGATAAGAAGCAAGACTAAGACTACAACTAAGACTACACTACCTAGCAAAGTTCTCATTTAGAATCAAAGGACAGATAAAGAGTTTTCCAGATAAGAAAATGCTAAAGGAGTTCGCCACCACCAAATCAGTATTACAAGAAACGTTAAAGGGACTTCTTTAAGTAGAAAAAGATAAAAAATATGAATAATAAAATATCAATACCTATACAATTAAAGTCATCAACAATTACTTTAAATGTAAACGGATTAAATGCTCCAATCGAAAGACATAGCGTGACTGAATGGATGTGGAAACAAGGCCCTTACATACACTTCCTGTGACAGACTTCAGGTCGAAAGTCACACACACAACACGAAAAGTAAAGAGATGAAAAAAGATATTTCATGAAAATGGAAACAAACAAACAAAAACGACTGGGGTGGCAATACTTATACCAGACAAAACAGACGTTAAAACAAAGGCTATTACAAGAGACAAAGAAGGACCCAATAATCCCACATCGGGGTATTTATCTGAAAAAACATAAAACACTAAATTGAAGGGACACGTGAATTCATATGTTCATTGCAGCATTATGTACAGTAGCCAAGATATGGAGGCAACCTGGGTGTCCATCAATGGATGAATAAAGAAGAGGTGGTCCATATATACAACGGAATTTTACTCAGCCATAAAAGTGGACAAAATCTTGCCATCTGCTACAACATGGATGGACTCAGAGAGTACTGTGTTGAGTAGAGTAAGTCAGAAAAAAAATGCCATAGAATTGCACTTACATGTGAAATCTAAAGAACGAAATAAACAAACAAACGAAACAGGAACAAACTCATAGATACAGAGAATGTTTGATGGTTGTCAGATGGGAGGAAGGTTGGCGTGTGGGTGGAGGGATTAAGAAGGACAAACTGGTAGTTATGAAATAGTCATGGGGATGGAAAATATAGCATAAGAAATATAATGAGCAATATTGCAGTAACTATGTGTGGCATTAGATGGGTACTAGATTTACCAGGGTGATCACTTTATAAGTTATATGAATATCTGATCACTA
Organism: Pteropus alecto; assembly: GCF_000325575.1. Classification (NCBI taxonomy): domain Eukaryota; kingdom Metazoa; phylum Chordata; class Mammalia; order Chiroptera; family Pteropodidae; genus Pteropus; species Pteropus alecto. The sequence goes on along the minus strand of NW_006442117.1, from coordinate 3,633,255 downwards.
TGTTGTAACCTGAAACATATCACATGCCAACTGTAATTAATACAGAAGGACAAACTGGTAGTTATGAAATAGTCATGGGGATGGAAAATATAGCATAAGAAATATAATGAGCAATATTGCAGTAACTACGTGTGGCATTAGATGGGTACTAGATTTACCAGGGTGATCACTTTATAAGTTATATGAATATCTGATCACTATGTTGTAACCTGAAACATATCACATGCCAACTGTAATTAATACATTAAAAATTATAAAAAAAAAAAAAAAGAACAGATATTTGTGATAGCAGGAAGAGATCGAGGGATATTTCTGATCTGATTAATTCTAACCTGATATACCAAGTTATAATTGTTAAGAGTCATTTATGGCTAATTTTGCCAATGATATATCTTGGGAGGCTAGTTATGTTGCTTCTGACTGTTTTTTCAAAAACCTCATTAATCTGGTGACTCTCACTTGGTAAGAAATATAATACACTATTTGGAAATGTTCCATTTTGCACAAGTAGCAATGTGGTTTCCTGATCTCGAACTTCTGAATGTAGCGTCCTATCATATAAAATGATTCCTATTTTGAAACCAGCATCACATTTACAGAACTCATAATGCATTTCATTACATCTGCTTGTTTAAATATTTATTTATTCTATTTTAGAACCGTGACTTTAAAAGGTATTTCACTCTGACAGTCCATAGATTCACTTACCATTCTCTTTACTAAGCTAATGACTACTCACATCCAAATCATCAGTTACCCAAGTCCATGCTCACTGAAACCCCAGCTACTAATGAGTGGTCACGTGGAGATCGATCTGCCACGTGTCCTTCGTGGAAAGAAAGACCACACTTCCTAATGTGATCAATAGCCACACCGCTGAGTCCTCAAGCATGAAAAGCAATTAGTGGATAAACGACATAGAACACTGTGGCTACTAGTGGAAATGATCCATTCAGATCATAAATGGGATGATGGTTAATTTTGTGTGTCAATCGGGCTAAGCCATGGGACCCAGATTTTGGTCAAACACCAATCTAGATGACTCTGTGAAGGTTTATTTTAGATGTGATTAACACTGAAGCAGCAGACTGAATGAAGCCGATTACCCTCCACAATGCGGTGGGCCTCGCCTGATCAGTTAGAGGCTGCGAGAGGAAAGACCGAGGTCCTCGAGGAAGGACTTCTGCCTCCAGAAGCCTCTGGACCCAAGACTGACGTACCAACTCCCACCTGGTCTCCAGCCACTCACTTCCCCAGGATTTCAGACTTAGCAGCCCCCATAAGCACACGAGCCAATTCCTTAAAACAGATCAATCAGTCAACCTCCCTGCCCCTCTCTCCCCTTCTGTGTGTGCGTGCACGCGTGTGTGTACGCATCCTACTGACTGTTTCTCTGGAGAACACCGACTAATGCAAATGGCTTAACATATCGTTATCTCTAGTGTGGAAGGAACTGTGGAGTAGCTCTGACCAGACTTCCCGTGTGTTTTTGTATCAGAAAAATAAACTGAAGGCTTTGTGGGACTGTCAGGTTCCACACTCCACCTGGATGTTGCTCCCTGACCAAGTGAATGTTCATGCTGTTGATATAAGAATGCCCTAACCTGCAGAGTACTTTTATAAGAGCCAAAACTGATGACAACTGTCAGGAAGCAAGATCTCGAACACTCTGAATGACAGTTTTGCAGTTTCTCTTATGCCTTTGGGATTAAGGAGGGAACATAGGAAGGTTACATGAAGGTGGAAGAAATCCAGGCAGGAGTTGGATTAGGGATAGTTAAGATTACTGCTCTCTTGAGGGTGGTTACGCCCTCAAGGGGTGTTACCTGTGGTGTGTCAAAGGTGCGCTAACCTAGGTGCAGAAGGACAACAGGAGGGGCTGGCTTCGAAACCTTTCACTGAAGAGGTTAAAGGCCTGGGGCGGGACCTGCCCAATTAGGAATTTATGGTTTGTTCCAGGCCCCTTTCTGTCCACTGTGTCCTAAGGAATGTGTCATGAGAAGTCTGATACACACAATTAGCATAATTCTCACCAAAAATCATTATGATCATGACCCCTGGAAAAATCTGACAAAATGAATAATGATAATATGATCAAATATGAACTTTCTCCTCTTCAAGCTGTTTAATCCAAAGTTTCCCCCTTTCAAAAACAACTTCCCAAGGTAATGCTTTGATTCGATCTCACGAGGCTGGCTTTCTGTTTCAACTATTACAACGTAAGAGTTTCATCAGGGAACCTATAATTACTCAATCAGACACTTGCGTCAAGGTAGAGAGTGCGCTACAGTTCAAGCCATGTCTTTGTGTCAAAAAAGCTTCTCCGCTTAGTTGGATTTCGAGAGGAATCAAGTGTTAGAAATCTCAGGAACTGAACAGGAAGTGAGAGGACCATTATCACCAGCCAAAGGGACCCACAGAAAGGCAAAGGGCGGGGACCACGAAGACGGCTCCTGCAGCGCTGCAGAAGTGTTCCAGAAGGGTTCCCGCTCTTGTCCACGTGAAGAGCAGGAAGTTCAAGCGTTTACGTGTAAGGAGCCACAGCACTAACAAACACAAGGGAGAACGACGCGGGTCTTACCGCGTCTTCAGACACCAGCATTTCAGAGACTGCGAGGGGAAGACGCGACTCAGGGGCGGGACTCACCGCGAAGTGGTGGCTCCTCCAATCAACAACGGGACCCTTATCGCTAATCTCTCCATTTCCTTGGCAACGAATATCATTTCATCCAGGGAAGGAGTGATGAGTCCCGACAGGCCAATTATATCTATTATTTAAAAAAAAGAAAAAAAAAGGACAGTGAGAAGGAGGATGAGAGAAAAGGAGGAAAAGTAGGAAAGCTCATTTTAAAAAGTTTGTAATAAAGACCACAAAACCTACTATGAATTCCCAATTTCTAATTCTAAGACATCGCCTTTGGGGTTTCAATTTATTGTTTGCTTTTGGTAATAAATATCATTTGTACCTTGCCTGGAAAGACCTGGAAAGCCGTGAAATAGAATATATTATTAATTTATGATTTCCCAGATTATAACATGTCACGATGTTCAAAGAAAAATAAAAAGCACACAGAGAAAAAACTTAACACAACACCTTCTCCCGGAAGGAGCCTGCTGTGCCCGTCCCCGGTCTGCAGAGCGATGAAGGAGTTTCAGGGTTCCCTGCTCACCTCTTCAATCCCCACTATAAAAAAAGCAGCCCCTACAGAGGACCTGGCGCCCGGTCATCTGAACGTCCCAGCGGTCCACCCCCCCGGCCTGGGGCAAACCAGCCCCTGCCAGACAGATGCAGGGGGTGCCCAGCACAGTCCCAAGGTACCTGCTTTGTGGTCAACAGCCGCCTTCAGTATCTTGTCGCAGGGAGTCATGACCCCCAAGTCAATAACTCTGAGGTACAGAAAGGAAAAGTGAGAGAAGTAATGAGAACTCGTTAGAGACGAAGCGGAAATGAGTATTTTTATTTAGCCGTCAGACGCTGCTCTGCTGTAAACTGGACCCGCACTGAAGCACTCACTGAGCACCAACTGTCTCAAGTACAACTACCACTTACTGAACACTTCGCTACGCCGGGCACTAAGCTACGCGTTTTTAAGCAGCTTTATTGATACGTAATTCACACAGCATAAAATTCACCCATTTAAAGTACATAATTCAATAGTTTTTGGTATATTGCACTATTATTTTTCAAAGCTCTGGTAAAATATATAATTTGCCCTTTTGACTATTTTTAAGTGTACAATTCAGTGGCACTAGTTACGATCAGACACAATGCTGGAGAACCGTCATCTCCACTATTTATTTTGAAAACTCTTCCAACACCCCAAATAGAAACTGTGGAATCACTCAGTAAAACCGCCCAGTCCCCCTCCTCCGGCCCCTGTAACCTCTACTCTGTGTTCTGTCTCTGTGAATTGTCTGCTCTAGATGTTTATGAGTGGAATCATACATTATTTGTCCTTCTGCGTCTGGCTTGCTTCACTCAGCGCAGGGGACATACCATATTTTACCGCTTCTTCCATCTGTCAGCGGACATTTGGGTTGTTTCTACCATGCTAAGATTTTGCATAAGCGATCTCATTTAACCCTAGCAGCAACTCAGTGATGGAGGCACTGCTATGGACTCCTTCTAATGAACAAGGGTCCAGAGGAGCTTAGGCCCAGAGAAGTTAAGCAACTCGTTAGTAGCAGAGTTAAGATCTGAATCAGAATCTGATGCTAAAACCCATTCTCTTACCCATTTAGCCTAATAAAAATGCTGGGGAAGTTCACTCAGTAAATATTTATTGAACCGTCTATACTGCATGGAAGCCAACAAGAAGGATAATCAATAAGAGGTCAGTTCCTGCCCACGGGAAGCTGACGATAAGGAGATCTGATTACTTAAGTCGAGGGAGGCTGAATCAGGGAGCAGTTCACTGACAGACGAGGGGAGACCCAAAGGAACAGCTGACGGGTGGGCACACCTGCCAGGCAGGGCAGGCACTGGCAGAGAGAGCCTGCGGTGTGCTCCGAGAGGGCAGAAGAATGCCCGAGGAACTCCAATGCACAGAGGAGGGCACCATCTGGAACTCAGAGGAAACAGGAATTCCTGCTCTGGAAAACGTTCTCGGTGCTACTCCTCCGTCTGGTTTCGGAGCAAGTACCCAGAAGGTCAGTCATTTCCACAACTGAATTTTATCATGAGTATTTGTTTAAAAGATGTTTTAAAAGATACAGCATGCGTTTTCACTTATTTCATAATGTCAACATTCTTAAAGTAGGCAAAATAATGTCAAATAAAAAAATCAATGCCTAACAACTTCTCCCTGACAATGTCACTTGGTAAAGGTGGGTGCCATGGGGCAGCAGGGCGCCTGGCTTCCCCGGTATGCCCTTTATACTGCTGATTCCTAGCGTGGTCCCACATTCCTTAAACATTTAAAATAGACTAGCGACATATGGGATCCAGCAAAAAGCAAGATGGGTTCAGACCGATGACAACCGCATCTGCTGGTCAGCACTGAATGCCACCGGCTTTAGTAACGCAGCACTGCGGGTCACAGCAGGACTGGGAGGGTCCACTCTTCTTTAGCATATTGAAAAAAGTCTGGCAACTGAATCTGATGTTAAATTATGACAAAATATAGATTACTGTACATAAAACTAAGCAACATATTGCTTTTAAATCAAGACAAAAAAGCATACATTTCCAAGTTGACTGTTTCCAACGGTGTATATATTTTTAACCCATTTGCCCTGAGAACAGTAGCCAGAGGCACTAGTGGTTACAGCGTTTACCCTGAGATGACTCGTGGATCACAGTCCTAACCTTGCCCCCAAAGTCGGCCACGAAATACCTCGCTTTTATTGTTATTTCTGTGTCATTCTAGTTATATCGACAGTCTTTGGAAAGAAATGACGTCATTCTATTTATAGCATTCTGTTTTTAGTAGTGGTATTTCCATTTACAAAATACAGTAATTCTCAATCGCTGAAAATGTCAAATCCTAGAAAATGCAGCATTCCTACACATGGTGTAAAATGAATGCTGGCAGCAAGTCATACATCTTTTTCTAAATGGGAAAAGGGTTAAAATTCGATTAAAATTGTCAGTCTGGTGGCAAGAATCCTCCTGCTCCCACTCCTTTCCCTCGTGCGAAGCAGCGTATCTGCCAGAGCATCTCGAGCACGCCCGCTTTGCTTGAGGAGGAGTCAGGAGACAGGAATGGGGTGGAGACTGGAGGCAGAGACGTCAGAGAGGGCAGAGAGGGCCTCTTAATGGTGACAATCAGTTCGATTTTCAAAATACTAAGTCTGAGATTCCTTAGCTATCCAAACGGAGCTCTTGGGGAGTCGACTGCACATGTAAGTCTGGAACTCAGGTGAGGGACGCATGCTGGAGACGAAGCTCGGGCCTCGTCAGCGTATGACATGGTGTTAAAGTCAGGAGGCGGGAAGAGATGACATAAGTCCGCCGAGGCCTCGCGACCCTAGTGGTCCTCCCTGGGCCAGCAGCCCCGACATCACCTGGGAGCTCAGGAGAAACGCGGAACCTCAAGTGCAGACCTCCTTCAATCAGATCTGACTTCTGGCAAGATCCCCAGGGGACCAACAGGCCCGATCCAGTCTGAAGCACTGGTGAGGGCCGAGCCCCGGGGCGCTCCTGCGCAGGGGCCGCAGAGAGGTCAGCGCGAGAGACGGTCAAATAAAAAAATCAATGCCTCACAACTGAGAACAGCGATTTCCAACCCCTGGCCTTGGGGACGGTCCTGTGCGTCACTGACGAGAGGAACATTTCCCACCTGTTTCTCTGCATAGAAAATGGCGCTGGGGTACTGATGGGAGGCTGCTTGCCGCCTCCAGTCTGGGGCTGAGGCTGCCCCAGCTCCGCCTCAAGGAAGAAGGAGGGCAGTTTCTCAGATCTGAGTGGAGAAACTGTTAACAAGTTCTGAATCAGAAAGCGGTGTGACAAGGGCTACCGTGGAGGCATTTACGGTATGCTGTGAGAGGCCGTCTCAACCGGATGGCAATTAGAAGTGTCCCAGAAGGGGGATACCTGAGGCGAATTTTGAAAAACTAAGGGTATTAGCTAGATGAAGGGGAAAAGACGGTGATCCAGACAGAGACCAGCACCACAAAGCAGCTGGCCCTGGGGACTCCGGAAGCCTGGCGAGGAGGGCGCGGGTCACACCCCCCCCGCCTCTGTGCTGCCACCACTCGGCCCGGCACGCCTTCCCCCGCTCAGCCCGCTACAGCTCCCTGTCTCCCCGACACGTGTCTCCACCTCCCCTGGCTTCCCCTGCGCCCCCCTCCTCCACTTCGAGCTATACCCATGTCCACAGGCCTTTGCTTACATTCTTATGTTTTGCCACATGAGAGAATAAAATGAATGTTATGAAAAAAATATTGATTTTGTAATCATCTTTCTAAAGTGCTTATAAAAGCTATAAACACAAGCATTTAATTCAGGCTTCTAATTCGGAAAAAAATGTAAGCCGCACTAAATACTTCAGCGGAGGCATCCAACGCTATTTAAGAATACACACAATTTAGAAAACGAATACCGTAATCAAGTGCCTTTTGCTTTCCAGGAGGAATGGTGGTTAGCAGGGGCTGGGGGCGGAGGAAACGAGATGGTGGTCAACGGCACAAACCTCCAGTCGGATGACTCGGTTCTGGAGACACGGCGCACAGCACTGCCGGTACACCTAACGATGCTTTGTCATGTAGTTGAAAGTCTATGAAATGTTCTCACCGCAAAAAGAACTGGTAATTGTGTGACGTCAGGTGTTAGCTAACGTTACCAAGGTAACCACGGTGCAACATATAAGTGTATCTAATCACCACCACCTTAAACTCACCCAATGTTATATGCCGATTATATCTCAATAACACTGGAACACTATACGTATACTATATAACACTATATATATGTACATGTGCACACGTGTGCACACCAAGCTGAAAGCCTCTGAGCATGTGAGGAGCGGGGCGGAGCTGGGCCGGGGCAGCCTGGATTTCGTCCTTTTCCTCACTCAGCTGAACACTGGAACAGGATTCGGTTCCGAAGTACTTCATGCTTAGCCACATACTGCTTATTTTTTTACTCATACTAGACAGTTATATTAAGAACCCCTGGTTAAAATATAAACATGCCTCATTATAATTTCACCAGATCCATAGTTTTTAAAGTACTAGATGTATGACATCTAATTTTAAAATTTTTGTTAATATATCCTATTTTTTCTTACATAATTTAACAGTGTGCTTACCTGTTATATGGGAAGTCGGTATTTTAAAGAGTAAATCTAAAATCTACTTTCGTGTAATCAATTATCTCATCAAAAATATTTTAAAACATTCTAAATTATTTCTTAAGAGAAATTTAACTAGAATATTAATATTAGACCTTACAGTTAAAGTTGTTTAATTTTACAACCGGAATAAATATTGGAAGGTAAACAGATGCAGACAGTCTCAGCTTTTGGAATCAGAAGCTCTGATTACGTCATGCCACTTGCTAACTGTGTGACCATGAATAAATTACTTAACTTCTCTAAGCCTCAGCTTTCTCATCTGTAAGATGAGAAATGCAATAATTGAGGCAGGCAGAACAGGATCAAAACCATAAAAAGAAAGGAAAAACCAAAACAAAAAAAGAAAAATAAAAAATCAGGAAGACACAAAAAAGAAAAATCAGTTCTATAAAAGCACTATACAAATCGTGAAGGGTAAACAAAAGTTAGCATTTGCAGACTCGGGGAGGATACATCCTCAGATCCACTCAAACTCTCAAGGTCACAAATCCTATTGCATTGTAAACAATAATGTAGACGGGGCCACTTTAAAATGGATCTGGAGCTGCCATCCCACAGGAACTGCCTTGTATGGCTTATGCCTCAAATCTCCGGAATGTTAAAACAGGGCAAAATAACCTTTGGACTGGGCCTAAGCAACCGTGTGCCCCGAAGAACTTTGCAAGGATAACTAAAATAGCAGATATGATGACTGGACTAAAAACTGACAACACCGTTTAGAACTAGCATCCTGTGTTTTCTGCACACAGAAATGC
>NW_006442117.1:3614095-3624667 GCF_000325575.1 Pteropus alecto | reverse complement strand
CTTTCCCCTGCCTTTCTCCTGAACACCCACTGCCTTTGTCTCCTTATCGGAACATTCTCTGGACTTCTGCCTGAATTAATGACTCCCAAATAGTTCTTCTTGTTGATCTCAGTAAATGCTTGTTGCCTCTTACTTAGGGCTTTATGTTTTTTTAGATTAACAGCATCATAGAATCTGTTGCATCATCCCCATAAAAATTGTGATTTTTTGTCTAGACAGCACTATTGCTTTTAGTCCTCTCTCCTCCCCCCACTACCCACCCACCCCACACACGAAAAATTCTTATCACTTCATGAGGTTTACTGCATCAATGATAAAGAACCAGGAACAAGAAGGGTGCATCAGGACTTGGTACTGGATGGTTGGCTGGACTCACTCATTAGCTGGGTGACTCGCCCGAGCGCCCAGCCTAGGACACCGATGCTCAGCAGAAGTATAGTTAACTACATAAGGCACATAGCTGGGGCCACTAGCTGACACCACAAAATCAAACTTAACAATGCCAAGAGTCCGTGTGTTATGAGACACAAGACCCAAAAGTGTGTGCGTCCGCTTATGTTTTTGTAAAAGAAATAATTAAAGTTGCATCACAAGATGTTTCTCCAGTTAGACTTACGAGCAAGGATAAGCAGCCCTTGAGTGCACAAGACAGGAAGTGGGTGTGCTGGAGGGAAGCCCCGGGCTAACACGCAGGCTTTCACGACTGCCGACACTCAGGTCCAGCAGCACCCTGGAGAAATGCCACAGCTTTCCTCGACCTCCTAATCCTCTCGGCTACTTATTCATTTTTCAAAATAAAAAATGATACACTCATGACAATGATATCTCAAGAATATTTAGGAATTTTACCTCTGAGTCACTCTTTTCAACAATTCTTGTCCCATTATCACAGTTGAATATGCACCTGACTATTTAGCCTGATAAACAGTAAAGGTCTTGAACAGAGAAAAGTCAACTCAGTCATTCTGGTGTCTCTAGTACAATGCACAGTACGTAGCAGATGATCCATAAACATTCATTTCTATTAGCTGAATTGAATTGTAACTAATAGTGATAAAGCAAATAGAAACCAACAGCATCAGCTCTGAGAAGGTAATACGAGGGCAGAAATGTCTCGTAGGTTTTAGGAAGCAAACACTTTACCCAAAAACTTATTCTATGGGTAAAAATCTCATTACGGCAACCTCTACTGTATCTCCATTATGTTTATCTTCTTTAAAAATAATAAGTACATTCCAAGAACAAGAGTCCTCGTCTCCAGGACCAGGAGGGAATGCTGTCTTTCGACGGTGAGGAAGCAGACAGGAGCGAAGGCGGTCAGGGGGAGAAGGTGCCATCCTGACACAGCTCGCCCATCTCGGCCTTCCTGAGGGGTGCCCGGGGCGTGTGACCACCCTGAGTGCACAGACAGATGAGCACGTGGAGAGCAGAGAGGGCGCTGTTACGTGACAGCAGAGGACTCTGGGTGGGCACAGCCGTAGCTACGGCGAGTCTCTCCTCTCTACACAGAAAACTGCATGTTGGAAAGAAGACCGTGACTTAAGAGGGCCGTGGGTTGGACACGAACCAGAGAAGGCATTAGTTACATTAGGCTTTTGATCATAATGAATATGTTGAAATTGGAGCAAAATATACATTTACTAAAGGTCATCAGCTCTCACAAGGAAATTGTGCTGAATATTTATTCACTTCAATGAGATACATCAAAAAGGGATTTTACTTGTACACGACATTCCAAAATCTAGCTCCATCATTACCAAGAGGCAGGCGTGGTCCTTTTCTAGGCAAAGGAAGAGAATTATACGGTCAAAGCTTTCTTATAAAACTGCATTTAGCCAGAGTCTTATAAGATCTTGGCTCTGAAATATGGCTGTCTGTTTAGAGGAAAAGGAATATGGTCCAAGCCACTGGCCACGGGTAGGAGCCCAGTGTTCTGGTTAGAGTTGCTGGTCTGAGGTCAATTCTCTGGAAGGTTCTTAGTTGTTTGGACCCCGCTTGAATCGTTTTTACTATTCTTTTTGTCCTTACTGAACATACAATGGATTAAATAACTAACTTACATCATTTGAAAAGGTGTGTTCAATGCAAAAACTTCAAAAACACAGTGAGAAAAAAGAAATTTAAAATAGCCTCTAATACCCACTGCTATGTCCTACCTCTCCCACTCAGTAAACCCTGTTAATGCTTTTATTTTTAAATAGAAAGCAGTGAAAGCGGTAGGGCCGAACCTACCTGAAATTGTTGCAGCCGAGGACGACTCCAACGATGTTCTTGCCTATGTCGTGCACATCGCCTTTGACGGTGGCCAGCACGATGGTGCCTTGGTACGGGTCCTGCGGAGTAAGCCGAACCGCTAAGCACCGCTGTGGTCATTTGGGAGCGGATCACTTAGTTCTCTAGAGCCAGGCTGGTGTTGCCACAGAAAGCGATGTTACACCACTAAGACGACCTCAAAGACAGCCCCAGAGCCCAAGTCATGCGCTCCGCAAGCAGGAAGCTGTAGGCCTGAGCGGTTTAAAGGCGGCCCGCCCGCTCGGTCGGTCGGCCGGCTCAGGGAGCTTCAACCTGGACCGTGGGTTCCAGCACCTCGAAGCAGCGTGGGTTCAAACATAAACCAGCTCCACAGCTTAAGGCCGCAGCAGTAACACCAAACTGTCTGAGGGGTTAATGTGCGGGCCCCACACAAAAGGCATTTGCTCGTCTTGTTTCTTCAACACCGCTGTTCTAGGCACCCGCGGCGTCCCCTCCCTCAGGAAAAGCGGGGAGGGGATGCGAGGCAAGAGAGATATTTATAAACATATGTCTGAGCCATTCCAAACTCAGATCAATTTGAGAGTTCAGGGTCCTCGGGGCTGAAGCTGACTGAGCTTCACAGGGAGCTAAACGTGTTTACTGCGGTGCTGCGGCCAAGGACGGAACTGAAGCCAGCAGCGGTGCCGGGGCCCTGCTGGTGTAGACAGGATTCAGTTACCAGGTTTTCCAAAACCAAACATTACTCAATTACCTCAAGGGTAGGGACTGGGCTTTGCAGCTACGGTGTCTCGCACAGTAACTGGCACATAGTAGGAGCTCTGTAATGGGTGACAGGTGAATGAAGTGCTTTTGTCTTGAAATCATGGGTTTTGTTTAAAATTTATGTTTGAATTAAAAATGTCATGAATCCACATTCAAAGATAAACTCTAGGGTATTCCGATACTTGGTGAAAGAATTAGATCATTTATCTATTTTACCTTTGACAGCAAACACAGCCAAGCCCCTGGGTCCCTACCACACCCACGTAAGTCTTCAAGGCCAGCTCCTCGCAGGGACCACGAGCCTGTACGGATGACTTGCCTCTTCTTCTACTGTGCCAGTAAGCACTTTGGCTTCTTCTCTTTCCTTTTCCATAAAGGGAATAAGGTGGCTAACGGCCTTCTTCATGACCCGAGCTGACTTTATGACCTGGGAAAAACACACAGAGTCAGACATCTTGACCAAACCACCTAAATATTTGCTAACGGCTGCTTGTAAAATTTTAGCACGAATTAAGAATGCATGCTTTGACTCAGGTCAGCCACACTGCAGTCCGCTTTTCACAGGGCAGGGTAAGGAGGGAGCTCCTCATGGGGAAAGCCAGTGAACGAGGCACAGCAGAAGGAAAACAAGCCTAGAAATCAAATAGTGCAATTTCTGTCCTCTGAACTTCTGCACTTTATCTTTTCTCTGCCTAGAAGGCCCCCCATCACTTCTCCACCATGAGCCCCTTCTCAGCCTTCTCCTCGATCCCCAGCATTGAAATTCACTTAGAGTTAAGGTCTATGCTTAAGCAAGAACAGAACCTTTTAGGAAATCTACCAATGACGCTGAAATTCATAGCTGGGAGTGTGATGAGAAACGGGTTATTTGCACAGTGTCAAAGTTTCTCCCCACAAGTAAATTTACAGTGGAGAAACCTAGCAGATGTCATTAACCAAGCGATCCAAGTTCATACCACCAGTAGAGACAGAGTGACATCATGGGCCTCCTGACATATCCCACTGAGAAGGGCACAGCATCACTGTTATTCTTGCCAAATGAGGAAACATCAGACAACTCAAAGAGGCAATCTACATAATGATTGCACTGGACTCATCAAAAGTCAAGGTCGTAAGAGGAATGGTTAGAAAAGGCAGGATAAAAGCAATGTGGGATCCTGGGACAAAAGAAAACAGTGGTGACACCACCGGTGAGATCAGAACAGGTCTCTATCCTGTGTGAGTTTCCTGGTTCTGACCACGGCACTGCAGTCAGGCAGGACCGTTACCGTGGAGGGCGGGGGCGGGCGGGGGAGCTGGGTGAGGAACACACGCGCACACACATTTTAAATTACATCTGCAGCGTGTCTGTAAGTCTAAAGTTAACTCAAAAATGAAAAGTTTAAAAAAGTAGCCATCATGAAAAACAAAGACTGAAGAAGTGTCACAGATTGGAGGAGACCAAGCAGGCAGGACAGCTGCATGTTCCTCGTCCCAAGCGGGGGTGAGATGGTGAAGGTGTCACGTTAAACTGATCAAACCGAGTCCTCTAATAGGTGCAGTTGAGTGTGTGTTAATTATAAAACAATAAAGCTGTTTAAAAAGTATAAACATCATGAAAGGGAATGCACGAGTAGCAATTAAACGGGGGTGAGATGGTGAAGGTGTCACGTTAAACTGACCAAACCGAGTCCTCTAATAGGCGCAGTTGAGTGTGTGTTAATTACAAAACAATAAAGCTGTTTAAAAAGTATAAATATCATGAAAGGGAATGCACGAGTAACAATTAAATATAGAATACCTAAAAAAAAAAAAAAAAGAACGGGGCCTTTTCGTTTTTTGTAGGCCTCACAGCCCCAAACCCAGAGGGCTCAGCAAGTATCTGTTAACTGATGGGGACAGATTCTGCTACTGTAAATCAACGAGAGTTCTGGTTTTACTCAAAACACATCATTTAATGCATATCACTATTTAAAATGGTAATGATTTTTTCAAAATGTGCATCCTAAAGGTGAATATTGGCTGGTCAAATCAAACATTACTAACATTAACTTCACATTAGCCTTGGGTTGCATTTCAGTCTGTGAGGAAGCAGGTTGCTGTTGGGGATAAGAGGCAGAGTCCAGATCGGGACGTGAGGATTAGACGCGAAGAATTTCCAGGTGACCTCTCACTTCCACGTCACCCTAAAGATGGGATTTTCTAGACGCTACTCCTGAGTATACTTGGAGAAAGCACGACCAGCTCTCAATGCCCGAGCTCTTGTCAAAATTAAAACCTGAGAGATATACCCAAACTTACTATTTATTAAAAGACAAAAACTTTTCTTTCACTTGTGAAAATTCCCCCCCAATCTTTTGCCAACCTGAGGTAGAAACATTTTTCCAGCTCCAAAAAGATCGCCAACAACTTTCATGCCGTTCATCAGGGGCCCTTCGATTATGTTCAGAGGTCGGGGGTACTTTTCCTGGTTTAACCTGGCTTCCTCAGTATCCTCAATAACATATTTTTCAATGCCCTACAAAAAAAAATGGGAAAAAAAAATCACATGAAACATTGGCTTAAGTCCAAATGGCTAACAAAGAACACATCGCGGAAATGCTTAGCAGTGCAGGTTTTGGAATCAGACTGCAATGGGTTCAAATCCTGGCTCCTATCACCAATTCTGGGAATTCATTATGCCTCAGCAGCCTGAATCACCATAACACACAGTACCTGCCTCATGACTGATTATGTTTAGGATTAAGTGCAACACCTACGTAAAGTGCTTAGGGGCTTATGGACACTAAGTACTCAGCAGAGTGAGCTATGAGTGACAGAGGAAGTACTGATAAGTGCAAATTTATAATAAAACAGGCTTTTTAGCCTAGTGGTTTAACAGACTGAACACTGATAAATGTCTCCTGTGAAACCAGCACGTCTTCCCACTGCGGTGTTGGGGGCTGGGAGGGAAGACCACGGGCGGGGCCCACAGGCGAGTTCAAAGCCACGGAGCCCCACAACTCTTCTGCTTTCAGGGATCAAGCCCTGTCCTCCAGAGGCCCCAGTTCAAGGGTCCCTGGATGTGGCAGACTCATTCCGCAGCCCGGACTATGTGAATCTCAAGAAGTTGTAAGTTAAATTCTCAAGTCAAAAATAAAAGAACAACTCTGAAATTCTCCAGACTCACAAAGGAGGACACTGAAGCCAAGAGATTATTTATCTTGCCTAAAATTCCAATTATGTGGAGAAGAGTCAGGAGGTGCTTGTTAATTGAACATCAGCAACTTAGTGAAGAAGAGCATTTCTCAAGCGCGACACTGCTGACATTTAGGGCTGAATAACTCTCTGTCATGTGGGCCTGTCCCATGCGCCACAGGATGCTGAGCAGCATCCCTGGCCCCTGGATCTAGTATACCTCCTAACCCCAGAAGTGACAACCAAAATGTCTCTGGATGTGGCCAAGGGTGCCTGAGGTGGGGTAGGGAGAGAGGGGTTGGTCTAGGGGATCCCCTTTGCCAGCTGCTGCAACATCAGACGACTGGGGGAGCCTCGGCCCCCGAGCCCCCCGCGCAGCGGACCTTCACGAGGAAGGGCCTCGACCCCCGAGCCCCCCGCGCGGCGGACCTTCACGAGGGCGTACTCCAGGCGTTCTTCGATCGAGCCATTCCTCCACTCGTCAGTCTGCACGGCCTTCTTCCCGCCTTTGCCATGAGTCTGAACAGAAATCAGGACAGAGAAACAGACATGACAGTTCCTTACTGAGCTACTGGGCAGCAAAAAAACAATGTCTTACTCTTATTTTATATTTCCAGCCCCTAGAACAGCATCCAGTCCAAATTAATATCTCAATAAATGTTTGAGAGATGGAGAAATCTTTTAGGATTTGAATTTTTAGTAGTGGGACAGAGTGAGGCTCCATGTTTTCTTTCCTAAAAGTTACATTAGGACAAAAGATCCCTGGGACAATTGGAGCAGCTCTATGCACATCCGACGAGCTTTTAAAGCTCTCCACGAGGACCATCACTACCCACAAGTAAGTGTGGAGGTGCTGCGATGAAGCTGTCACACGTCACCCTGGCGACCACTACGAGGAACGGGACATGGCCCGCGCTGCCCAGGACCTCGCTGTGTCATAAGGGGGGTGGAAGGTCAGCTGGAAGAGGAAGCAGGTGCCCAGGGCTACAGGAGCAGATGGCACAGGAGACTGGGGGTTTGGGGCGAGGAGAGATCACCACAGACTGGGGTAAGGACAGGCTTCAGAGAAGCTGGGACTCGGCAAAGGGACAAAGCGCAATGATCGTGGTGCAGAGCCCAACTGTAGTATCACCGTATCTGTTTCCTCCAGTTGCTCAAACCAGAAATCTAAGTATCATTCTTATAACGACTGTTTGGAACTCTGCATCTGGCAGATTGCTTGCCTCCATTTCGTTTAGTTCTTTTTCTGGAGAACTGTTCGTTCATTTATGACATGTTTTTTTGTTGCTGTTTCCTCATTTTGGCTGCCTGTCTTTATTCCTATGCATGAGGTAGATCTGCTACGTCTCCCAGTCTTGGCAGGGTGGCCTTATGTAGCAGGTGTCCTGTGGGGCCCAGTGGCAAAGTCTCCCCTGGTCACCTGAGCCGGATACTCCAGGAGTGTCCCTCATGTGGGTCGTGTGTGCCCTCCTGTCGTAGTTGAGCCTTGCTTGCTGTTGGCACGTCAGGGGTTGCGGCTGTCACTCAGGCTGACCAGCTGTGAGGACTGGCCGTGACCATAGTGTACGAGCCGCTGTGCGGAGCCGACCTCACAGAACGGGATTTGCCCAGCGGGTGCTGGAGCCTTCAGAGACCCCCTTCTGGACACGCCGCTCGTGGGGCTAACCGGCACGCTGGGCTCTGCTGCGGTCTGAAGCCGGCCAGCAGGTGTGCTAGTTATGGGGCCCCTGGAAGGGGCTCCTGCACAGGCCAGGGTCAGCCGCTGTCTGTGACTGGTCCAGGCTGAGCATCGTCCCTGAATGCCCACTCGCTCCTCACGGTCACTCAGTCACCAAGCCCTAATGCTTACACCTCCTCGGTATTTCTCTCCATCCATTTTCCACTTTCTCAGTCCAAGCCACTAACTGGTCTCCGCAGCCCGGAACCCCGCAGATCTCCCCGCATGTTCTGCACGGTGGCCAGAGGGACCTGCCAACGTGCACACTGGTCACAACGCCGTGTGAAGAAACTTAGCAGAAGTTCCCTGCCGCTCTCAGGGTGAAGCACGACTCCCTTCTGTGCCACACACTGCCCCGATCCCGCTTCCTCCCTAGCGCCCCCTTCCGCTGTCCCCTGACGCTGCCCCGATCCGGCTTCCTCCCTAGCGCCCCCTTCCGCTGTCCCCTGACGCTGCCCCGATCCCGCTTCCTCCCTAGCGCCCCCTTCCGCTGTCCCCTGACGCTACCCCGATCCCGCTTCCTCCCTAGCGCCCCCTTCCGCTGTCCCCTGACGCTGCCCCGATCCCGCTTCCTCCCTAGCGCCCCCTTCCGCTGTCCCCTGACGCTGCCCCGAGCCGGCTTCCTCCCTAGCGCCCCCTTCCGCTGTCCCCTGACGCTGCCCCGAGCCGGCTTCCTCCCTAGCGCCCCCTTCCGCTGTCCCCTGACGCTACCCCGATCCGGCTTCCTCCCTAGCGTCCCCTTCCGCTGTCCCCTGACGCTGCCCCGAGCCGGCTTCCTCCCTAGCGTCCTCTTCCGCTGTCCCCTACAAGCTCAGCTACTCTCATCATTCCAGTTCCTTCCATCTCTTCACCTCTGGGCCTTCGCATTCTTTCACCTGACACACAATGCCGGGCCCCAGCTAGATACACGTGTGCATCCCCTGGCGGGGACCGGCAGCACCGCCCTCCAACGCCAAGCCTCTGCCCAGCTAACTCCTGCTCAGCTTCAGGTATCTTCCGACCTCCTCCACTGCTGGGCTCAGCGTCCCTCCTGAGCATTGCACAGTGTCCTGTCCATCCCGTCATGGCACTTACAAAGCATTACAACTGCCTGGGGACATTTCTGTGTGGCTCATGAAACTGTGGGCTCTGCAGCAAACATCCCTCCGACTAGCGAGGTCCTCTAAATTCAGTAAAGCACAAGCGCAAAACGAACAAATCCGGGTTTTTCTGGAGCAATGTTTTTGCAGAATATTTGAGGCCAAATCACAGAGCACCAGAAATCCAGGCGATGAAAGTCTGAATTTAACCCTCCAGGCGACTGAGGGGTTTGGGGCGGGAGGACAGCACTAGCCAAAGCTCTGAAGCTGCACCATTACATTCAAAGTAGCATTTTTAAAGAGAACCTCAGAAGTGGGGGAATGTTTTGCAGCCCACGATAAAGGCCTGGACTACAGTGGTGGTAACGGGAAGGGAAAAAGGACTCACAGGAAGGTGTAAGTAACAAGGTGCAGGAAGAGAAGGAAGGACTGGGGAGAACTCCAGGATTCGGGGTTCGGGCAGTAACTGAGGCAACGACCCACTGGGCCTCCTCCCTCACACACCGAAAAGCCTGAAGGGCTTGGCCAGTGAAAGGAATTATCTGCGACATTATTCACAATAGCCAGGACGTGGAAGTGTCCATCAACGGATAAATGGATAAAGAAGATGTTATTCATATATACAACGGAATATCAGCCATAAAGAAAGGAACCTTGACATTTGTGACAACAAGGATGGACCTCAAGGGCATTACGCTAAATGAAATAAGTCAAACAGAGAAAGACAATTACTATATGATCTCACTTATATGTGGAATCTAAAAAAATAATGAATTCACAGAGACGGAGAACAGATCACTGGTCGCCAGAGGTGGGGGTGGGAGGTAGGTAAATGGGGGTAAGGGAGAGAGGAGGGGAGGGAGGGAGGGAGGAAAAGGAAGGCCTTCTGAAGCACACATTCACATCACCTGGTACATGGAAACACCACTTGTCCCATCAGCCACACGATCAGGCAATGCCTGCCTGTGGGATGGAGTCTGACATGTAAAAACAGGGCAGAGTGTTCCAAACACTCTTGGGAAAAGGACTTGGTGTGTTCACAGAAAACCAGTGTCCAGCACATACAGTGTGGGGAGGGTCCATATGTGTGTGCATATGAGCAGTGACAAATGAGGACACGGTGAAGGCCGGTGAAGGTCCCAGTAATGAGCTGGGGCTGCGGTGAGTGGACACGACACCACTCAAAAAGGTACAAACTTCTGGTTATAAAATAAATAAGCCCTAGGAGTGTCACGTAAAGCATGGCGACTAAGTTAATAATACTGTGTTGCACAACTGAAAGTGGCTAAGAGCTTAGACCTTAAAGGACCTCGGCGTAAGAACGACAAATCTGTAACTACGTGGAGAGATGGATGTTAACCAGACTTACTGTGGTGATCACCTCACAATATGCACAAATATCAAACCATTATGTTGTGCACCTGAAACTCAGGTAATGTTACATGTTAATTATATCTCAATTAAAAAAGTAAAAATCACAAAAAAATACAAAATTTTTAGGTTATACTCTCTGACCTTTATTAAAGGGGGAAAAAAATCACGAAACTAGAGCCGTGTGGCACTGTAAAAAGGAAGGGAAAGGAAGAGAAGGAGGGAGGGAGGGAG
>NW_006442117.1:3611427-3613693 GCF_000325575.1 Pteropus alecto | reverse complement strand
ACGCGGAGCCCGTCTTGCTTCTCAACTAGTCATTCAACGAGACGTTCTCCATGACCAGAACACAATCCGCCACAGAGTCAGGCCAGACGCACTGGAAGCTCGTCACACAGATGCCACCGAGCAGACCGACCAATCAGCTGCCATGGTGTCTGAACCTACCGAGCAGACTGACCAATCAGCTACCATGGTGTCTGAAACCACCGAGCAGACTGACCAATCAGCTGCCACAGCGCCTGGCTGCTCCTCGTTTCTGTATCTGCTGCCCCCACGTAGCTTCTGCTTCTCAGGGACCTCAGACGACTGTGCTGTTTCCCATATAGAACTGGACCAGCATCAAGGGTAGCAAACCGCTTGAGAGGGAGCCAGACAAGAACAGGAGCTCCAGTGGCAATGAGAAGGACCACGGCCAGATCAAGGAATGGGTGACCTTTGTCCAGAAAAGTAGCAAGAATATTCTCCCGACCGACCCATCGTATGGAGAGCAGATGTGCTTCCCGTCCACAAAGGGGCCTCAACTTCCATTTAGGGCACTGCTTAATAAAAAAAAACTCCATGTGCATTATGTGGTGTCGTGACACCTCAAACACCAAAAATAATCTCCTTGCCACAGGTCAGTCTGTACCAAAAAAAAGTACAAAAACGTACTTTTCGATAAACTCATTATTCCCCAGGGCTGCACCCTTTTCACTACATATCAGTCAGGAACTTGGGTGCAGACGTCATCATTTAATAACAAAAAGAGACATTCTCTCATGAAGAAAAAGAAATTCCTCAGCCCCTATCTGCCTCATAAGATTCCTGCTTTTCATGCTCCATGTGCACTCGGTGTATCCTGGGAGTTATTAAAGTATACAAGGTAACAGAGTCACCTTGAAAGTAGACCGTCAGCCTACTTGACAGAGGGTCCCATGGCTTGTGATAAGTCCTTGTGGTTACAGTAAGAGGGAGGCAATTTCTTATTGGAGAGATTGTTAAGCTCTTGCAATCGCTGTTGAGTTCCCTTGATCGTGCTGTGCCCCGGGGCAAAACCTCATGGCAGCTCAGCACCATGCCCAGAAACGAAAACTTGTAAACCAACACTAAAAGTGAACACAGACTGACAGGGTGACGCACGCAAACTGCGAAGCCGACAAATCCCGAAACGAGAAGTCTTACAAATAAGGAGCCCTATCATCCCCAAGTGGGGGCGCCGTTTCATGGGGACGGTGGAGGAAAGGTCGAAACGACACGCTCATCTCATGGGTTAAGAACGTTCTAGGATAACTTCATGATTATGGGAGCTGTGATGCCCTTTTGGCCTCAAAAGAACCCCATTAGTCAGTTACTAATGCAGGGTCCCCCACTGGGTGAAAGATGGGCCCAGAAGAAAACTGGATCGTGCTTCCCACCCCTGTCTTGATGCTCAAAGACTATTACAGAGCTAAGCGCTTTGTCCACCTGAGCAGAAACAGTCATGAAGCTGGGAAAAAAACGTGGGGACTGTTTCTTATGTGACGAGCCGGAGAGCAGAACTGGATGACATCTGCAGCGACTGTGACTTGAGACGATGGGTCCTGGACCCACATGAGAAATGAGAACTGTTTTTAAGGAGCTGAGAGGAGGGTCATGTTCTCACGCAGTCTGAACTCCAATCAGCGCTTCAGTTTCAGAAACCTAAATCTCGCCACCCATCATGCTGGCAAGTCAAGGTCCTGTCCTCCTTCCAGAACAGCTTAGTGCTCTCCAGTGGGAAAGGAAAGGCAGCAGTTCTGACAGAGTCAGATTCAGATTCCAACAGGGAAACACTGCAAAGGCGGCCACACACGCGCAAGCGCTCTGCAGCCTCCCCGCCTGCTTCACGAGAACAGTGCCTTCCTGCGCCGTCGCCTTCTGAAATGAATTAAAAAGAGACTTTTTCCAGATAAAGATCTCACTTTCCTTCAACTGAATTCTAGGGAGCTGCACCCATGATAGACATTTACTGCACCCGGGACTGCCCAACACAGAGCAAGAGAGAACTGATTTTTGGGTTAACTGTATTTATTATCACATCCCATGATAGACATTTACTGCACCCGGGACTGCCCAACACAGAGCAAGAGAGAACTGATTTTTGGGTTAACTGTATTTATTATCACATCTATAGAGCCAATGTGTGCAGACTTCACGCTCTGCATCGCAGAACCCTGTACAGACGGAGCGGACCCTAAATACACAAGTAAACAAAGTAAACACAGCAACGGGAACCAGGCAATAACCCAGGAAGGTCCAAAATAAAGTGTGAGAC
>NW_006442117.1:3606883-3609629 GCF_000325575.1 Pteropus alecto | reverse complement strand
CCCCCACTGGGTGAAAGATGGGCCCAGAAGAAAACTGGATCGTGCTTCCCACCCTTGATGTGATGCTCAAAGACTATTACAGAGCTAAGCGCTTTGTCCACCTGAGCAGAAACAGTCATGAAGCTGGGAAAAAAACGTGGGGACTGTTTCTGACGAGCCGGATTAAAATTAATAATTAAAAAAAAAAAAAAAGCATAGCACTAAACAGACCACGGAAAGGACATGTCTACAGAACGAGAGCTGAAGCAAGAAGGAGCACATGTCCCCGTTGACTTCCACTGGGAACGTGTGGGTCCAGCCACCCCCATTTTCCATCACTCTGCACGCACTTTCCTTCAACTGAATTCTAGGGAGCTGCACCCGTGATAGACATTTACTGTACCCGGGGCTGCCCAACACAGAGCAAGTGAGAGCAAACTGATTTTTGGGTTAACTGTATTTATTCTCACATCTATAGAGCCAGTGTGTGCAGACTTCACACTCTGCATCGCAGAACCCTGCACAGACGGAGCGGACCCTAAATACACAAGTAAACAAAGTAAACACAGCAACGGGAACCAGGCAATAACCCAGGAAGGTCCAAAATAAAGTGTGAGACGCAAAAATGGAATATCTTAATAAAATGGAAACGTGTTCCCAGTATACTGCCAAACAGGTTATCAAAATGGCATCTTGAGTATAATTCTATTTTCATAAAAGTGTGTGTGTGTGTGTGGATACAACTATGAGTGTATATTCATTTCAGAAAAACATAAGTGTGTGTGTGTGTGTGTGTGTGTGTGTGGATACAACTATGAGTATATATTCATTTCAGAAAAACATGACAAGAAAGTTATAATAAAATCTCAATAGTGGTTGATTTGGGGTAGTAGAATTATAAGTAATTTTTATTTTCTTCTGTTGTTTATCTGTATTTTACAAATTTTCTAAAATTAGCATGTGTTACTTTGGTATGAGAAAAATTAATTTTACATTTTAAAATAAATTGAAATATAACTTCAAAATGCTTAAGTGTCCCAAATACGGCCTGTTTTGCCTTCCCTGCCCTCACTAAAACATCACTTACGGAACTTTCTGTAGCAATCTTCAATGATCCAAAGACGTGATTGCATATTTGCTTCTATTCTGCAATGAAGGTCTAATAACCCTGCATGAGCAATAAATAAAAGACAGGAAAGCCACCCATCAGAACACTTCCTCTCTACCTGGGCATAGTGTAGGAGCTTCTCGGTGGCCTCGGGGTCTTTATTCCAGATGAGATCTTCACAGAGGTGGAGAAGGTCCTTATGGATATCGTCATACACGGGGAGGTTGCCAGCATTCACGATCCCCATGTCCATGCCAAACTGAGGGAGATACAAAGAAAGATGAGAATCCCCAGTGACACTCTAGACCAGGTCTGCAAACTTCTTCTGGGGCCAGAAGGACACAGTCAGGCCATCATGTCTGTCGCAGCTACTCAGCTCTGCCACCGCAGCATAAACGCACCACAGACAACCCGCAAGTGAGCGGCTGCGGCTCTGCTCCAAAAAGACTTTATGCACAGAAACCAGCAGCGAGCCAGAGTGGGTCTGCGGGTTTGCCGGTTTCAAGGGAACAGGTGTCCGACCGTACCTGGATTGCATGGTAAAGGAAAACCCCATGCATTGCTTCTCGAATGGCTTCCATTCCTCGGAAGGAGAAGGACAAGTTGGAAAGACCACCACTTATTTTGGCTCCAGGCAATGTTTCCTGGCAAAAATTAAAGAAGTGAAAAGATTACCCTATTTTGCCAAATACAGCAATCGCATCCCTTGAGCTTTATATATGAGTGGAAAGTGAAAAAAACATATCAAGTTCAAGGTTCCCACCGCGTCTTATGACAATATCAAGCATTAGCACATATGTAGAACAGGAACTCCCACTCAAGCACGAACGGGCTCAAGCACAGAGGGAGACAGCCTCCACTACCAAGCACCACCAGGACCCAGCAGTCCCGCTTCCAGGCGCGTCCCAGAGACGCTCGTGTACGTGAGCCCCAGATACACATACGGGAAGCTCGCGGCAGCACTGCTGGCCATGTCCAAAAACGGGAACAAACCCAACGTCTATCAACAGCAGAACAGTTGACTGTGGAATAATTGTGCAACGGAACAGCACACATTAACAAAAACGAACAACCTACAGCTAAGACACCGATGAATCTTGAAAACGAAGTTGGGTAAAAGGCATAAGAATCTTAGATTCTATTTCTATTAAGCTCAGAAACAGGCAAAACTAAATTATACTGTTTACGCAGTCGAGTCTGTTACACAGTGATAATTATGTTCTAAAAAGTCACCACAAATGCCGAATCAAGGAACACTGAAAACCACTGTTTCTGAGAAAATATAGGTTTCGACTCCTGCGAGCCTCCGGCCACAAAACTGCCATCAACTGATAAATGTATAACCTTATTTTATGTGCGTTTCCATTTAAAGACATCTGTTTAATGGATCTGGTTGACTCATCCACCTGAGCTCACAGCCAGCAGCACTGCAACTCATGCCTTAACAAAGCTCCCTAACACGCACCTCCCCCGCAAGCACGCCACGGCCTTCTTGCTCTGAGGAGCACCAGACTGCACTTCAGGGGCCTCTCAGAGAAACCGAGCACCGAGAAAAAGCTCAAAAAAATAAAAAAATTTTAAAAAGCACGGAGGGAGCAACCGGGGGGATTGTTTTATGAACTACACAGATGTCTAACCAATGTACTGGGTACTTGAGGC
>NW_006442117.1:3598016-3606806 GCF_000325575.1 Pteropus alecto | reverse complement strand
GGACTGTAAGCTGCTCTTGGTCCCAAGACTCCAACGTGTGGGTCCAGCCACCCCCATTTTCCCTCGCTCTGCACGTGGTGTGTCCGAGAGGGACTGAGAGTGACCACCAGTACTGATTTAGGGTCACAGATAAACTTTAGCGAGCAGGTGAATTTGCACATACAGAATCCATAGATAATTCAGATTCATTGTGCATAGGGAAATGATAAAGGTATAAAGAAAAGCAACAGAACTCAGGATGAAAGTGTAATGGGAAAGCGAGAGACACGGGCTCAGGCCACGTTCTCTTCAGGACCTAAGCGAGAGCTAATATTTGCTTCACAATTAATTTTTTAATATATTTTTCATATATTCTCTAGTGTGTGTGTTATACTTTACCGTTTAAAATAACACATAAAAGAAAAATAATAAAGGGCCCTAAATTTCAGAAAACCAATTTACTACCTAAGAACAAAAATGTCAACATTCTGGCCAACAAACACATGTGTTGCTGAGACTGGCCACTGGAGCCATGTGGTAAGTCTGAGCGATGTCCTGGATAGAAGAGAGAACACACCAGACTTACTTTAATGATCTTTGCTGCATGGATAAAATTAACGGCGTACAAGTTGTGTTCCTCCATCCCAGTACCAATAGTGAGTATGTTAGGGTCAAAAATGATGTCATTTGGATTAAAGCCCAGTTTCTTCAGGAGCAGGTTGTAGGCCCGGGTGCAGATTCTGACTTTGACGTCCGTTTCTGTCGCCTGGAGAAAGGAGCAAAAGATAATAATTTGAAATAGAGAAATAAAGTGTTATCCATGAAAACAGAAGCACATTTCACTTGTCGAAAGCACGTAAGCACCACTGCTTGGGGCTCATGAAGATCCAAAAGCCAAGCAGCCTCTAAACATTTATTGACTTGCCTCAGAGCAGGAGCTGCCTTAAAGTCCCTTTGTGTTTTTACAAGACTTCTATAAAAATCAAGTCTTACATGCAAATATATGGTATATTAGTAAATCAGCTTCTAAAAAATACACACGCGTGGTAAGGATTCAGACACCGCGAAAGAACAAATGCGAAAGGCCCCCTCTCCTGACCTGCCTGCAGCGCCTTCACGCACCCCCGCCCCCCGCACCACTGCCAGAGCTCCCCGGCTCCTCCTGCAGGACTGCGCCACGCAGCATGGAGGATGTGCGCATGTTCCCCACCTCCGGCCCCTCCCACCGCAGCGGCTGCTTCAGGTGCCTGAAGTCAGGCACTTAAGTCACACGAGCATCGCTCTTCTAATAGTGACTCTAGAAAGGAGAGCACTGACTCCAGCAAGGCTCCGCATCACCCCTGGAATCAGGGCCCGCACCTCCCGTTTCATTGCCTATCACTGTCCCCTCATGCGCTCCACTGTCCCACCCTGCTCCTTTCACGCTGCTGGATTAATGACAGAGAAAGAAAGAAACGGAGAAAAACAGACAGGGAGGGATGCCAAGTACCCCCCCAATCAGTACTGGTGGTCACTCTCAGTCCCTCTCGGACACACCATGTGCAGAGCGATGGAAAATTGGGGTGGCTGGACCCACACGTTGGAGTCTTGGGACCAAGAGCAGCTTACAGTCCTCACGTCCCCACCTCTGAGGGGAATCTGGAGAAGACTGTTTCCTACACACAAAGAATATAAATATGATCCATCTGATAAGGAAAGGTCCAAGCGCAGGGACACACGGCCACTAAATCGTAGCCAGGGAGCGGTGACCTCTCTGGAGCCATGACAAAGGAGGCCCCTGAAACACAGAAACATGTCAGATTTCTAAAAAAGCTCAGAGAGGGTCAGGGGAGGAAACCAGAGAATCGAGTCCTCAGCTTGCGTCAATTACCTTCCACAGGATAAAAATAAAGGGAAAACTTAGAACTACTGACTTCAGTTTCCTAGGACTATTTATAATACTGTGGTGAGTATCCTACTGAAAAATACAACATGTTTAGGTGAAAAACACTATCAAGTTATCTAAATTCAATGAAAAGGCTGCTTATGAGATAAAAATCTTAAAAATCACCACTGAAGAAAAATATATTCCAGAGGAAAAATACATCAAAACAACGCAAAATACCTAGTAATGGTCTGAAGAGTTTCTACTTAAGGAAAACTGTAAAACTTGATGGATTAGTAATCGGAAAGGCATACCAGGCTCCCAAATGACGAATCTGAATAGTGCCAAGATGCCAATTCTTCATTATTTTCTAGCTTACGATTAATTAAATTTTAATCAATATCCCAATGGGGCCCTATTACTTCATAAATTGGAAAATTACTCTCATATAATTTTAGCATAGGTAAGTGTATTGAATGTAATGGATGCATTCATAGGATAATACTGATTATTCTTTTATGTAATTTACACACGTACAAACACAAAATAATATAGTCTCTTCTCCGATTATGTGATAATTATATTTCTAGGAAACCTTATTAAAAATTGTCATACAAAATAATCGTTTCAATTAGTAAAGAAGAACTAACCCTAGAGAGTAGCGATGTCATTCTTCCCACGGAAATTTCAATAATAGAGGTGTTCTGTATCTTGTTAAAGATGAGTTGATCAAACTACTAACCACAAACAAAAACACAGAAATAATTCCTATCTGACGCCCTAAGGCCAGCCCCTGTCATTGCTGGCCTTGACCGTGCACTTTTGTTGTAACACGGATCAGGAACATAAACCGAAGACGGCAGCAGGTGCTGAAGCAGGGCGGGCGGGCCGGCCTTCCTTCGCTGTTTAGTCCCAATGGTGACTTTCATTGCAGAGAGGTGCTTTCTCCTTGTCACCTGTGGTGTCATCCAAGCAAAGCAAATCTTGATTCTTAACTGGTTCGTGCTCCCCACAGCCCCGGGAGAACTCAGCTCACAGAAGACATGCCTTTATACCGAAATATCCGTATTGTTGGTTTCTGTACTTTGCAAGTGTATGAACTTTTCGCTTTGCTCTTTGTAAGTTTCGATACACGATCGTACAATGAGCATGTCTATGATCATGTAGAAAAAATACTTGTAATTAGTAAAAGCAGTTTTTAAAAAGGTATCTTTAATTCCACTGCCTTACACCGACATTTATTTTCCTTGACAGCATTTTCTTCCACTTTTCGCAAATGTAGTTTTTACGCAGTCAAGTACGCAGTGTCTATATGATTTTTGGTTTTATGTTTTTTATTTGTATTTGTAAGCACTGTCATGCTGCTCCAAAACTTCATAATTAATATTTAAATAACCTGGGTAATATTCCAACAGACCGATGTAACCTAAGTAATCGATTTCTCTTCAGACAAGCATTAAGGTTATCTTCAAGAAAGCTGGTGGAAAATCTTTGTATAAATAGTATTCTTATGCTGCTGAGTCCTTTTACTGAGATAATTTCCCAGAAATGAGATCATTAGCTCAAAGAGTATGAACATTTTTATCTCCTGACAGGTATTACGGTGTCTTTCAAAAGTGCTGTCCCAGTTCATGCTACACTCGCCAATGAATGAGGCTTTCTGTTGACGACCCCCCCACCTCCACCCCAACCCTGCCAGCCTGGATCATTTTAAGTTTACTTTTCCCAAGTTAGGAAGGGAAACATTACCTTAACATTGCTCTAATTTGCATTTCTTTCATAACCAGCAAGTTGAAATTTTTTCCCTGCATTTTTATTTGTGGCCACATTCAACTCTAAATGGGTAAAGCTTGTTCTCAGACAAAATCGAGCACCAGCAGCGCTAACAGACGAAGCCTGGGGATGATCCAGCATGTGGAAACTGGCGCCAGTCTTCAAGCCAGGCTCCATCTCATCCTAGGCATTTGACCTTGGCTCACAGTAAAATAAGGCAACAGCTACCCCAAGTGGCTGCCACAAGGACTAAATGAGATAAACTGCTGGTGGTTTTCAACTACATTTATACATGAGAATCACCTCTAAGCCTTTAAAATCACAGAAGCCAGGTCTCGCCCCAGACCAAAGGGGTCAGAAACTCAAGGACTGATGCCCAGGGGTGCGCGTGTTTTTTAAAGCACAGGCAGTGTCCACCCTCCTCTGTGGGAAAGCTTCTGCTTTACGCTCAGGTGACACACGGCAGAGCCACAAGGCACACAACAGTCCACTCTATCCAGAGCTCACCTCACTCCCGACTCCACTGAAAACCACGCAGTCAGCCTCCCAGCAGCCCCCTGCCCAGTGCCTGCAATCGGCACTCTGACATCCTGCCTTCTCTCCCCGGTGGTCAGCCAACTGACCCCCCGCCCACTCGCACACCAACTGCCAGCCCCCAAGTCCCAAAGGCACGGACCTGGCAAATGCCCCCTTTCTCCCAATGCACCAACTCCCCGCTCTTTACCAGATCATTCCCATCAGCTTACAAAACGACACTGTCACCTCATCTACACACACGCGCGCGCACACACACACGCACACACACACACACACACCTCTCTCAACCTCATATCCATCTCTGGTTTCCACCCTATTTCTCTGTTCCCCTTTACAGCAAAACTCAAAAAATTCGTTTATACCTGCTGCCTCCAATTTTCCTATCCTCTCCTGAACCCACTCCAACGTCACTTTCGTCTCCTTGGAAACGGTACCACAAGGCCACACACCGGGCCATCGCTAGTCCAGTGGAAAGTCTTGGTCTCATCCACTTGCTCCGCCCGCAGCTGTTTAAAACAGCTCGTTGAGCCCAGAAGCCTGTTCTTGAGCTTACACGCCAAGCGACCGTCCCTTCCGGTCCCTGTCCTACCCAGGCTCCTCCCCACCCCTCTCACAGGGTCTCCTCGAGTCCCCAACCACGGGGCACTGAGCTCCCAGGCCCCTCGGTCCTAGGGCCTCTTCGCTGCGGCCACCCCTTTGCTGAGCTCAGTCACCCCAACTGCGTGCCGATCACGCCCAAGTAAGGAAACACCATCTTCAAGGCAAGCTTTGCCCGTGAAACCCTGGCTCATCTGCGCGACCGCACAGCCCGCACGCCACGGTGAACACGGTCTGGCCAAACCCAAACTCCTCCTCACCGCCCAGTCGGCCTCTCCCCGTCTTCCGTCCTCTCAAAGCCCTGGAGCTGTCCCTGAGTCCGCTTTCCCTCACGACCCATGACCAACAGTGAAGGCGAATCCCACTGGCTCTATCTACCTTAAAAATACATCTAGAAACACATGAGCAGAGCAAATGCCAGAACTGGAAAATAGGAGGGAAAAGGTAAAAAATGTACACAAAACATCCATTATCTGTATATTACCCATGAAAAGAGGTTGAAACGATTCAAGGAAACGTCCCATGACTGCGGCCATAGGTCTCCCAGCTGAGCGCTCAACTTAACGGAAGCCTTATCATCCTGAGATTTCTGAGCGCCGTGAACACAGACAATCCAAGGAGCATCCAGAAAACGGGCAAAAAACGAGGTTTCCCGAAAAGAACCGAGGGTTAGCACAGCACTGCCTCCCTACCGTTACCAGTGGAAACCAGACCAACACTTTCAACACAGAGAACATAATTGCAAGCTTGTAGGCCTACACCCATACAATCGTCAATGAAGTATAAAAGAAAGCCATTTTCAGACATAGAAGATTTCCAAAATATTTACTGCCATGTTTTCTTTCACAAGCAGCTGCAGTGGATGCGCTCCACCAAACGAGAGACTGAACCAAGAATGGGCAAATTACCGGATCTGGAAACCTCAGAGAGAGGCGGGAGGAATGAACCCCCAGGATGAAGGTGAGGGACAGTTCACAGTGACAGCTGTGCAGCCAGCATACAGAGCAACCTTTCCAGATCGTGTCGGAAGACCTGGAGAGCGAGCCTTCAAGGAGTTAAAACAAGCACAGCACAGGGAGTGCAGCCGGCATTAACATACTGGCCAGGTGCAAAACCAGAGGGGAGAAGGAGCCATTGGGGGATCGTATTATAAACTATATAAATGTCTAACCAACGTACTGTATACTTGAAGCTAATTAAATAAATAAATTAAAAAAAAATTAAAACAACAGTCTACTGAACCTGTTTGGTTACATTAGATATTGGAAATTAACGTAACTGGAAGATACTTTAAAGAAAAAAAGTATATAAGAAACAAAGCAAACGAAAAACTGTTGACTTCATAGGAAACAAGCGAGGTGCAGGGAAGGGAGAGAAACCACTGTGCGCGACCACGCGTGTCTCAGCTTTTACACCGCGGAAGCACATGGCACCAAAATCGTTTGAACTACGTGAAAGACGGGAAATAAAAGTGAAGGAGTGTGGGGCAGAGGCTGGTGAAAAAGCCAGATAAACAGTGACTCCAACCGGAACCCGAAGATACGAGGAAAAGGCTGCAGAAATCACCCAGCAAAGCTGAACGTGGCTGCGTCCGGGAATCTGAAGGGCCGGGGGCTTCTGTTTCTCCTAAAAAGCTTTACAGAACTTTGTCTATTTAACTATCTGCATGCGTATCTTTGGTAAAAATACAAACTATGTCAAAAGGTCTCAGCTGACTGAACCAGGAGTGGAAGATGGCTAGACACTTCCTTTCAGGACCACTTAACAGCACGTGTCAAGTGTGAATTGCACTCCGTGACCCCGCAATCCCACATCTATGAACCGACTGAGAAAATCACTGTGCGAGGAGAAAACGGCTGCATGAATTAGGAGATTCACTGGCCATCGTTCATTCTACGGAAAAATTAGAACAACTGTAATTTCATTCAACAATAGGCAAAGTAAAACCTAGACAAGCTGGAACATAAGGTGATCATAAAAGATGGAGTTATACTCCATGGAGTAAACTTGTATCTACTAAGATGGGAAGGTGCTAACCTGCTGCGGAATGAGGAAGGCAGGTGTAGTCTCATTTATGCAAAATTTTCAATTTGCTAGAACCTCTTCTGCTCTCTCCCTAAATGCCACATGGCTTTGTTTTGTTCAGGTTTTCAAAATTTCCTCCTCAGAAGGGCTTTACGAGACCATCATTTCTAAAACAGCCCACTGTCCCCGAAGAGCCTCCCCCTGAGATCTTGACTAGCCCTTCAGCGCAGACTCCGATCAATGACACCAGATATGCCAGGCTTGAATCCTAGCATTTGCCACCAGTGTGACAACAGTGAGTCATGTAATGTCTCTGTGCTTTGGTTCCTCACATGGAATACAAATATATATACCTACCAATATTTTGGGAGGAAAAACTGATGTCACATGTGTAGTGTGCCTGATTAGTAAAAGTAAAGGTTCAATATATGCTCATTATCAAAATTACCTTTTTTGCACTCTTCTGAATTATTTGAATTTTTCTCAAGATGAAAATACATCTTTAATAACTACGTATGGTGCCAGGTGCTTACTAGACTTAGGCTGTTCGCTCCATAAGGTATATAAACGTCTAATCACCATGTTGTACACCTGAAACTAATATATTATATATGTCAATGGTAATTAAAAACTTTTTTGAATTTTTAAATACAGAAAATATCTTTTGTAGAAAAACAATAACAGTTTTGTTAAAAACTATTTCATTTTAAAAATACAAAAAACAGAGAGGAGGAAAAAGATGTATCATCCCACTACTTGTCAACTACATAAATAAGAAGCCATCATGTCCCCACCAGAGACTGTCCCCTCCCTCCAGTTAGCAACTGCCGAATTTTTTTCTTTGCTTAGACGGACACATACACCCATATAAACTCTCCTTTTACTGAATACAACCAAGATCTGTCACTTGTTATTTTCACTTTCGATCTACTGCAGACACGGTCCCGTCACCTGGTCCCATCACCTCATCCGTTCCGCTGCTGCACGGCCCTCTGTGCGGCAGGTAGCGGGACACGCAGTGTTCTCAGCTCTCTGCCACTGCAACGCTACACTGTATGCGAACACATAGCCCACACCGTCAGTCTGTTACAACGTTCCCAGGACTGGCTGAATCACAAGGCACGGACTCTTAAAGTTGTTTTAAATTAAATACTGAATAGATACAAATATACTTGTAAAGGTCACGTGACCTATGAAACAACAATACAATAATCATTGTACATCCATCACTCCGCTAAACTATTGCTGTTTGGAACTTCCCTATGCCCCTCCCCGATGCCATGGCAGGTGTCATTTATCAACCTTTTATTAATTTTTCTATTTGCCAAAAAAAACACCCCAAAAAACTAGTATCTCGTTATTGCTTTAGTTTTTATTTCTTTAATCATTATAAAATGTGGTATCTTTTTATAGGTTTATTGGCTATTTGCATTTCCTTTCTATAAATTATTTTTCTTTGTCCCCTCTTCTGGGTTGACCGGGGCATTTTACTTTCTGATTTTAGAAACTGCATGTTGGGGACACTAACCCCCCACTTTGATCATGTTGAAACAGCACCCCGTCTTTCACCACCAAGTTTCGCATTGTTAAGTACGCAGCTCTCTCAATTTTCTGCCTTCCCATGTTTAGATGAATATTTTCCCAAATATCTTTTAGAATTTTGTTTTTTATATTTAGATCTTTAATTGATATAGACTTTACTTTAGTATATAGTGGGAAATGGAGTTCTAACATTGTTTTCTTCAAATGCATATCCAGTTGTTCCAATAGCATTTATTGGCTAATTCCTTTCTCAACTGATATAAAGACTTTCATGTCAAATTTTTATATACACAAGTATGTATGTGTACGTGTATCTACATACGTATATGTGATACTATGGTGTATACACACACACACACACACACACAGACACGGCTGTTTTGGATTCCATTCTCTCCTGCTGCTCTGTCAAGCCTGTGGAACACCATGGAGCTTGGTCAAAAGAAACCACTCACTTGTCCCTCTTCCTCAAA
>NW_006442117.1:3569190-3597198 GCF_000325575.1 Pteropus alecto | reverse complement strand
GCTCAAGCGCCTCTGCCCTGAGGCCGGCACCGCACAGGAGTCCCACATCCCTGCTCTGACTCTGGAATTGACGGTTAGCCTCACACCCTCTGGAACAGTTATTCAAATTCAATTTTCTCTTTGGAGAATCAAGCTCCTGACTGGAAAAAAAAAAGTTTTACTGTTAGAGAGCAAAAGCAGATGTCATCTTCAGCAGATGCACATATCTAAGGACAAGGACAAAACCGAAAGGCGCAGATGAGAACAGGTTCCGTTTCGTTACCCTCCGTGCACTCACGCCTGTGTTCCAGGAAAAGCGGAAGGGCTTCAGGGAAGGATAAGGCAGCCGACCTAAGCTTCATCATGTAATGAATTCATTCAACAAATAATCAAGTGATGACCATGCTACGCCCTT
The DNA here is from genome assembly GCF_000325575.1 of Pteropus alecto. Classification (NCBI taxonomy): domain Eukaryota; kingdom Metazoa; phylum Chordata; class Mammalia; order Chiroptera; family Pteropodidae; genus Pteropus; species Pteropus alecto. The sequence goes on along the minus strand of NW_006442117.1, from coordinate 3,596,804 downwards.
GCTAGATTCGGGGCCACTGGTAGGGCAGACAGGGCCCTGGCTTCTCCAAACTTATGATTTAACAAGTAATGGCAAAAGGTATGGGAGCACAGGCTGCTATGAAAGCGTATTCCAGGGGCGCCGAACCCGACCTGTGACACCGGGGAGGCGGGAAGGGAGAGTCAGGAAGAGGGGACCCCGGCAGTCAGCTCCTCCTTAAGGCACAACACCAAAGGGGAGCAGAACAAGCAAGGAAGCCATGGGTTTGGCTCTTTCCTAGCATACTAGTAATGGCAGGTTGCTAGGCAGAGTCAAATACAACAACAGCAGGCCAGTGTTTTAAAGCACTTGCTGACAGTCGTGTCCTCAACTTGCTGGTAAAAACGTGCTGGTCAAACACTTATGGTCTACCCCAACTGTTCAAAATTTGGTCTCAAATTTTAGAAGTAGGTCAAAATCAGGAAGAATTAAGAAAAAAAATTCTGATAGCAGTCAGAACGTTGAGTAATTAATAATGTCTTAAGTTACACAGGCTCCGTCACAGTTAACAAGGTGTTTTTATCTTTACAATCCACAAGTCAGACAAAACAGGCATGATTATTCCCATTTCAGAGATGAGAAAGGAAACTACAGTCTGTGGACAAAAACGGGGATCTCTGGAAAGTGACCTCACAGGATGCCCGGATCCTAATTCCTAACTGGGCAGGTCATGGCATGCAGTCAGGCCCCAGGTATATAACTTTTTTACTAAAAGGTTTATCTTGCCTTAAGCAAAACCTGCCCATTGTTTCTGTGCATGTAGGTTAACACACCTTAGAAACGCCCACTCTCTCGAGAGCACAGAATCTTGCTAAATAACTTTCCTGTAATCCAGTGTCTGTCTTGCTTTCTCCCGCCTTCCCTGTAACCTTCCTTAATTCCAAACGCATAAAAGAAACTGCGAAACTGTCATTCTCCAGAGCACTTGAGATCTTGCTTCCCAGCACTGTCGTCAGTTTGGAGCAAATAAAATCTTACACAAATCCTCTCTTGGTTTCGACGTCCTTACGCTGACAGGTCAACAGTTGCTCGACTCGCCTGGGACTATCAGGCGGCGTCTGATCCCCACCCACACAGCCCTCTTCTTGCTACTCGCCTGAAAACAACTGCTCCCCCTCTGACACTGACTCTGAGCTAGTCATCTAGCTTCTCTGTACCTTAACTTCTCAAAATATTTACTCCCAGGGAGTGATGAGGCTTTTAAATAAGGAGTTTTAAGACATAAATGAAGGACGGGTTCATGTAATTCACTGCTTACCACAAGACTTCTAACTTAAGCTTTTGCTGAAACCTAATAAAAAAAACTGGCAGCCCTATTCTCTTAAAGCCCTAGGAAGTTTATTTTAAAAAAGAACTTCAAAAATCACTCCTCATCACAAATTGGGTGGTAGAGCAATGAAGTGAGATTTTTAAAGTTTTTAGAATCCCTTGAAAATTTTTTGACAACACAAAAATTAACTTTCATCTTTCAAAGGACAAATATAAAAGCTGACAGAATGCCTGATTTAATCGTTTTATGATTTTTGTCTTACTCTGAAAAGCCTAAAAAGGTCTCTTCTTCCTGTGACAGTTCCCTTGTCTATTGTAGGAATGGAACGAACGATTTCATGGAAGGGCAAGCATGTCCTTCAGAGACACGAAAAGTGGGTTCTTAACCTATCCTGACATCAGAGGACAACTCAGACAATACCTGTGACTAATTCCAGAAGCCTTGAAAGCATCCAAGCTGAAGTTACGTCTCTTTGAAGTCTGGTTTTTAGTTTGAAGTCAGGCTAACAGAAATAAGTGAGAAAACTGACAATCCGAAACCACTGGGTTTTCGACATAGGAAACCAAAAAGCCAGTTTGTGAGATGATGGATCAATGTGACAAATGACAAAGTTAAATGAGTGACAGACAGAGACACGTAAATTCCCTTGATGAATAAAAATTTTGTGCGACCTTGGCAATGTCGGGCTCGGAAGCAATGAAGTTGCAGAATCTGGTCATTGCGCTGGGACCATCCAGCATGCCGTCGTCCACGTTGACGTCCAACACCTGGGCGCCCATCTCCACCTGCACCTTGGCAACACTGAGCGCTTCCTGAGGAAAGAACGCAAGAGCGGGCCGCACGAGGGCGGGGGAGTCAGGACAAGGCTGACCACGTGACCTCGCGCCGTCCCCAGACCGGCCAGCCCCCCGACTCAGGGCTGCTCGCGCCCAGCCATCACCCCAGGTGAACCTCCTTCAACATCTCTCCCCACGTCACTGCACTACACGGAACCCACCGAGGCTGTTTTCCTCCCCAGCCTGGTGGCCGGGCCCCGTGACCTGGCCCTGTCTTTTCACCCCACTGTTCTCCCCAGAAACGCATCCTGCTGGACACAACAGGTTTGATTTTGGTAAAGTCTTCAGAACTGTACACTTCATAGCGTGATGATTTTTTCTTTGCCCGAGAAAACCAGATAGAAATGTTTAGCAATCACTGTGCTGGAACAGGCATGAGACCCTTTGGCATATGCCACAAGGAAAGACCATTTACAATTAATTACCCACGGTCACACAGGGCAAAAGGGTCACAATAAAATTCGGCAAATCAAAAACCGTTTTTAGTGCCAGCAACGTGTTAAATACAGTAAAGAAGAGAAAGACGTGTAAGTCGTAATCACTGTTCCTGAAGGCCTTGCATCGAGTTGGGGGCCTATGACACAGTCACAGAGAAAGCTACCAGCACTGTGTGTGTCACATGCCAAGACCACCCAGACACCAGGAACAGCAAGGTCTCTGTCGACTGCAATGGAGAAAGCTCCCTGAGGGAGGGTCTTCAGCTGGGCCCTGGAGGGTGGACTAGGGGGTGACCTGGGGGAGGCAGAGAAGGGTGGCAAGAGCCTGGTCAGACCAGGGGTCGAATGACTTGGAAAACAGATATGTCAGTACCCGAGAGAGGCATGGACTGGACTCTGCTTCATGAGAGTCGCAGAATAGCGGCTTGGAAGTCCAGCCTTTCCAAACCGGCTCAGAAAGACGAAGTGAATCATTTAAGGATGTACAGGGTGAGCGAAGGAAAAGGACTAGAACTTCCTTCGGGTCAGCATTCGGATTCTCAAGGGGTCACTAACTCCTGGGAATCAGAACCGAATGAGGACGCACTCCCGCTCGCCCTCTCCCTGCTTCTGCCTCCGCCTCCTCCCCTGTCCTCCAGGCAGTGAGGACACAGTGACTACGGGTCCGGCTTCGTGGACTTGGGGTCTGTCATTACTTGCTATGAAACAGCAGCCTCTGATTGCACATCTGTAAAGAGGGGATAATGGCACCTATTTCATAGGGCTGTGAAGATTAAATGAGTGATGATGCAAAACACTTAGCACGGTGACTGGCACTGAGTGAGACCTTCTTAAACAACAGACATCATCACCCTTACCCATTTGCTTCTTCCTAAGATGCCCTTTTCTCAGTAACGAATCTATCAGATTTGAGAGCTAAAAGGGACACCACAGAATGGTCATAAGAATCAAAATAAGGAGAAACACTGCCAACTGAAGAACACTACAAAACTATGAAGGGTCATTATGATTCAGAAGGGAACAAACATGAACGAGCCTCCTGCAATGTTCAGATGACAGGGCAGGAAGGAAAGGCAGTTTGGTCCCTAAGTGGAGAAAACTAAATGACCGCCTAAGGAATCTGGATTTTGTCCCAGGTGCTAAAAAAGTCACCTGTGAAAGCTCCTGAACCGGGGAGGGCCATGAAAGAAGCATATGGTGGCAGTGAGCAGTAACAGGATTGAGAGAATGCCAGCAACCAGGGAGCCAGGCTGTGCCCATGTGCCACCGAGGGCACCTCCGAGAGCGGCTGCAGAGAAGTGCCGCTCAGGTCCATAATGGACGATAGACGGGTCCCTTCTTCATGGTTAAATGAAGTCTGCTTTGATAGTAGTTTCTAGAAGATCTATTTCCCAAAGGTTGCAAAACATTGAAGTGAGAGAAGTTTGATGATAAAATAAATCATTACAGCACAGACCAATTTTTAACTTTGTAATTGCATAAGAAAAAAAATCTATCCACATGTTTAGGGCAGTTTCTATTTGGCTTGAAGTTTGCTCACCCACAGAGTGACTGAGCTGAAAAATACTATGGCTAAACTGTCATGTGAACTTTCCAAAGCAGGGGCCAATTCCTTCTTGTGTGTTTGCCTGATTACTTCAGTCTACAGCTAACAGAATCAATAATTCCACGTTAGAGCTCAATGTGGTCATGAGGAACTGAAGAGGAATTTTCTTGGCTTTCCTTTTCTCTAGAAAGATTTGTAAGAAGCCAAAATGAAAAGTCTTCTCAAATTTTTAAACTTATCTCACAATTATCAGAAATAGAACCTCCCATCTTATCCCACTTCATACTCCAAATGCAGCACTTTTTGACAAATAATGACAACAGCGGCTTCGGTTTTCCGAAGCCTTGCCCTCCCGCAGCCCAGCCTGCTGCAAACGCGCATGACGGTTCTTCTCACGCTTCCCAGCAGCTCTGCTAAGGACACGATCAAAGGCTGCCCGAAGAGCTGTCATCTGCACACTGTCCAGCCAAAAACATGGCCGAAGCCTCCAGGGTCATCCTGAGATGCTCACTTCGTAGCTTCCGGCCATGACGAGTTTCGCGAACTTCCGGGACCCGGCCACGTTACAGCGTTCTCCAATGTTAACGAAGTTGGTGTACGGTCCGATCCTGAAGGGCTCCAGGCCTTAGAAGAAGAAGCATTTTGAAAATGTTCTGAAAACGTACATGGCAACAGGAGACAGAAGGAATACAAACATTTCATGCGCAAGTTAAGAAGTTTCTGTGCCACCACCCATCTGATGAGCCAAGAAATCCCACGTGGAAATGGGACCTTCACCTTCGCCCCCATAGGTATTTAAACTGTGTTGCTGCAGCTACATTTATAACCAGAACTCTCCAAAGAGGAAATATTTCAGGGATTTAAAATGCAAATTTCTCTAAAGAGCTGAATGAGCTCTGAGAAATAAGGACAGATCATCATCGTATCCTTATTTAACCAAGTCTGGGGCAAAAGCCATGACATCAGAATCCAAAGGCCGACTGCAGAGCTGTCCACACAGACGTCAGCTTGAAGCCTGGAGCGAGCTTTCTTAATCCCACCAGCTTTACCACGTCTCCTCGATCCAAAGTTCAAGACCTGTAACCAGCAAGGCTGAACGGGGTCAGGACGCTGGCCCAGGCTGAGCCCTGGGATGAGCTGGCTCTGCACAAGCCACCTGGGCTCTCTGCACCTCTGCCCTTACTGCCAAGAGCCAATAACATCTGCCTTGTTACAGGTCAATTTAGGGGCAAAATCAGATAATAAATGTGGAAACGTTACACTAAGGTAAAACAACCTAAAGTATCACACAGAAGAGGCCTTTAACCGAAATGTGGAAACGTTACACTAAGGTAAAACAACCTACGGTGTAAAGTATCACGCAGAAGAGGCCTTTAACCACTTTGTTCTCCTCGTCACATTTAATGTATTCGGAGAGGGTCCTGCTGGACAGCAATGGGCAGGCTCTGGGGAAAGCCAGCCTCAGGTTCAAGGCCCTCCCCGCCATGTTGGTGAGCAATGGGGCAACTTCTCTCACAGCCTCCAAGCTTACAAAATAGAGACAGTGAAACTATCTGCATCATAATGTGAGTGTGAAAATGAGACTAGGTATACTGACAGACGTGAAATTAGCACCAGCAATCATAGCTGCTGTTGTTAATAAAAGAAAACGGCTTTTGAGTCCTTTGCCAAAGCACTGATTGAAGAAGAGATAAATATGAGGGAGGAAAAAAATAATGAGCACAGATGGGTGTTTGGTCAGTGACTGGGAGACCGTCTCTTCCCAGGTTGGGCTTGTGATTGCCTGTCCTGCTGGTAAGGACTCTCCTAGCCTGGCCCCTCTACCAGCCGCAGGCCACTCCCGATCCCCAGCCAGACCCTGAGGCTAGCAGGGCAGGCAAGCAGGGATGCAGGCATTTAAATGTTGAAGAGAACCGGCCCTAAGGGCATTTCACACAAAGCACTTCGGATCTATTAGCAATGCGAAGTAGCTGCTTTAAAAACTACATTTTTCACAAGTATGCAATTTATAAAAGAACAATTTAAAAGTGTGTGGTTGCTACACCCAACTACAAAGTTTTTGTACAGCAAAGGAAACCATCAACAAAAGACAACTGACTGAATGGGAGAAGATATTTGCTTCTATCTGCTAAGAGGTTAATATCCAAAATATATTAAGAACTCATACAACTCAACAACAACAAAAAAATCTAATTAAAAAATATGCAGAAGACTTGAACAGATATTTCTCCAAAGAGGACATACAGATGGCCAACAGACATATGAAAAGATGCTCAAGGTCCCTATAATCAGAGAGATGCAAATTAAAACCACAGTGAGATATCACCTCACACCTGTCAGAACGGCTGCCATCAATACATCAAAGAACAACAAGTGCTGGCGAGGACTGGAGAAAAGAGACCCTCACACACGGCTGGTGGGGCTGCGAAGTGGCACAGCCACTATGGAAAGCGGTCTGGGGGTTTCTCAAAAAATTAAAAATGGATACGCCTTTTGACCCAGCAATTGTACTTACAGGTATTCATCCAAAGAAAACTCAAACAATAATTCGTAAAGATCCATGTACCCCTATGTTCACTATCCTATCACACCTCTGTGACAAAGCCACTTCTTGGGACAAGGAGTGTGTCACAAACCATAAACCCCTCTTCCTCTAACCTCACCCTCTGCCTTTGGGGCCTAAGAAGAAAACAGCGCAGCCTCACACTCACTGGGATTAAGTCTATGCAGCACGTTCTGAGTGAGGAAAGTGGATATTACTATTGCTGGCACTCGTATTTTATTTTACTTTTTTTAGGACAAAAGGAACAAAAATATCTCAATTCAGAGAAATGTTAAATTCCAAATTATTAGGGTGCATAATCCTCAAAGTGTGCGATTTGCAGGTTCTCTAAAAATCTACTTATATGGTTTTGTTTGTTTGATTTTTTTTTGCTTAAAGGTCTTAAGAATGTCATTAAAGTGTTGTGGTAGAAATATAAAATTTAAAGTTATTTTCTAATAGTTGGCATGATGAACTATCTTACCATTGTTCCTTATTTGAACATCGAAACTCATTTTTAAAAAGGGAGGCTGAACAGAACAGCTGAGAACAACCAGAAAAATATACGCAACTCCTTGTAAAGTCCTGAACACACGACAAATGTTAAGACTGCAACAATAATGTCTTAAAAACAAAATTTTCTAGGAGGAGGCTGCTGTCATTAGGAAACACTGAGCCCTGACAGTTTGGAATTCTCAGTACCTAGTAGCAGATCTGATGGTGAGACTCGTTAGGCCGTGGTCGAGAGCATGTTCCCAAAACAGTGCACGGGGCCGACGGGATCAGGCGGTTCTAACCCTGACCAAGGGTGACGGGCAGTCGCCTGCCTTTCTTCATGTTTCCCCAGAAGTTAGTCACCCCAGAAAAACATAGGGTTCTTCACTAGAATTCACTTAAGTGCCGAGAACAATATCTACTCCTCCTTGACGTAATAAACGAGTGGTTGGCACAAACATCACCACCACTCAGGATAAACATACCAAAGTTGTCTATGACGCGTTTCCAAACCCACACAAATCATGTCTTTCATAACTTACCAGCCAGCAACATGTGCCCTTCAAAAACGGTGGCAGGTGGAACTCGCGGCTTACAGTTTTTCACAGCTTCAGCAATCTCCCTGAGTTGAAAGAGAAAACACTATATCCATTAATTCAGAATAAAATAAAATTAAGCTAATTTCCAGCTATGAAATTAAATCTATTTAACATAATTATGCACATAATTATATACCTAGTTCCAAATGTGCGGCAACAATTATGCCTTTTAGTTTTCTCAGTAATGCAGAAAATGAATCCCTAAACCCAGCCTTCTGTATCTGCCCGGTCTGCCGTGTGCTGACTGTACCAGCTTCTGCCTCAGAATGCGAATCTAGAGATAGGTGACGATTTGTGTAAACGGAAACTGGCTTTAATGGATTATGTCTTTGGTCAATCTGGAAAAATCTGGCTACGCCACGAAATTTATCAGGACCAGAATGAGCTGCTCACTCTACTGTCTCCCAAATCAGTATATACACCCATGCACACACACGTACACAGAGACCAATGGACAAGGAGACGTATACAACTATGTATATAAACAAATACATATTGTCTAAACAACTCTTTTTAAAAAGAGGTAAGCTTAAAAACAAAGAGATCCAAAGATAAGCTACATTCAACTACTGATAGCTTTCAGAGATTATTTAAAGATGTTTCAAATATCATATATGCTCTTAATGGAGTCTATCACAGAAGTCAACAAAAGCAGTGAAATATCAGATAATTCAATACAGGGAACATAATGATACGCATGAAAACAGACTCAGAAAGTGAGACAGCTGGCTCAAAACATGATCATCAGCCACTCTAGGGAAATAAACAAACCATCCTAAACTGTTCTATTCCACTGAATTCCAATCCTCTCGGAAGCCACAAAATTGCAAGGACTGACACGCAACGTCACCAAAACACATGGATTTGGGGGGTAGGAGGGACACGACTGCCTTCCTCATGCACTCGCTCAGCAACGTGGACTAAGCAACGGCTGTGTGCCAAGCAAGATGGGGACACCACTCCTGACCTCAGGTGCTTGAGGTCTCATGGTCTTTTCCTTCACGAGAGAGCCTAATGGAGACAGGTATCTGCCCACAATATATACGGGCTGTCTCACCTATCAGTCGGGTACTTATGGGTAGAATATTATCAAATCTGAGATTTGCTTTACAATAGTCTAAGGGAAAAAGAGTTGGGGAATGGGTAAAATAAGAATAGCGAATGCTGAAAATTATGAAAACTATGATAGGCACACAGGGATTCATTTTATTTTGGGAATTTTTCGTAATATAAAGATATCTTAGTTTGCTAGGGCTGCCATAATGAGGTACCACAGACTGAGCAGAGTTTAAATAGAAACTCATTTCTCGACATTCTGGAGGCTACAAGTCTGAGATCAAGGTCAACAGTGCTGATTTCCTCCCAGGCCTCTCTCTCTCTGTGTCTTCGCCCTGCATCTTCACATGGTTTCTTCCTCTGCCTGTGTCTCTGTCCTAATCTCCTAATCTCCTCTTCTTGTAAGGACAGTAGTCACACTGGATCGGGTCTACCCCTGTGACCTTATTTTACCTTAGTTACCTCTTCAAAGTCCCTATCTCCAAATACTGCCACATTTGGAGGGGGTTAGGACTTTAACGCATGGATTTGGGGGGGTAGGAGGGACACGATTCATCCTGTAACGAAGGTAAATGCTGGAAGTCACCGTCACCTGATATGATCCGGAGTCGTACCACAGCACCCGCCAACGATGTTGACCAGGCCGTTCGCAGCAAAGTCCTGCATTTGGGAAAAGAAAGTTTCAAGGAGTTCATCTGAATTCTAAACTCGCCACTACCAATTCAGCAGAAAAGAGACCTACATTTCCTGAATAACTAATTTTATGTTAAAAGGAGAGCTAAACACACCTAAGTCTAGATACAAAGCTTTTAATGCCCTAGGTATGAGGTTAAAAGCAGAGAACAGTTCAGATACCATGAAATCTTTTATACCTTTTAAAATGCAATGAGATATTTACTTAACTGATCACAATACAATTTTTACTCATATGCTGAGCTGAATGATTATAAGCTGGATAATGCATTTTCGACAACGCAAAGTTTTTAACTTCAAATTAATTAAAAATTCTAAAGAATTAAAAATTCAATTCCTCAGTTACGACAGCCACATTTCAAGTGCTCCAACCACCCTACGTGGTAGTAGCTACACTATGGACAGTGCGAGTCCAGCATTTCGCCATACCAACAACACGGCTGAGAGGAAGTCTGACCGCTAAAAATGTATGGCAATCGTAAGGACGGAGTCGGAAATGGTTGAGGAGAGAATGGCAGTGAGCCAGAAGTTACAGATTCAAGGAACGAGGACAAGAGACCGGAGGTGAGTCGTGAGGAAGGGTGGTGGCGGCACGGGCTCACGGCCTGGGATTCCAAAACAAGAGGCACACGGGAGAGAATGGGGGTGACAACGGTGGGAAGCGAGGAGTTTGGGGGGCCGGGGGGACCACTTGGAAGGGCTGCAGGAGAGCCAGGTTTCAATCAGTTTGCGGTGGACCTCACTGGGAATCTTCCAACAGCCACCAGTTGGTACTGGGGAAAAGATGCTGATAGCGAGCGCCTCCCTCTGCCTCCGGCGTCTGAAATCAGGCTTTTATTTGTTATACACACACTGGAACTTATTTAGGAAGAAGTCTGCCTCTAAATATTCGAAATCTAAAATGTTACTTCTCTCTCTCTGAAGAACCAAATGAAAGAGGGCTCTTGACCTTTAACTGCAGGGCCATCATCTGTGGAGTTTCATCGTAGTCACCGAAGGTATTGGGAAGACCTAAGAAAGTATATTTCAGCCATTATTGGAATGTATCTTAACAAACGGACATAGTATTTGTAAAGGCTTTCGGTTAAAAAGTTAGAAAATGTTATATTATGATTAAACGGTATAATTAAATACTTACAAAAACCAATAATAATTTTTAATATTAAACTTAGTAAACACAGAGACACCACTCAAAAAAGAAAATCACAAAGGGGTATAAACATCCACTATTTCTTTTCCATTTGAAAGAAAAGCATCACTACTATATGGGGCAGAATCCCCCACCTCCATCCCCTTCCCATGAGGGAAATTTATTCACTACCCGGTTGCTTGGGGGAGGGGCTAGGGGAGCACTACACCCTTCAAACTAATGAGTACCCGACATGCAATTAAAAACACAAAACGTAACCAGTCTCCTTTCAAATAAATCTTGCTCCTGGTGGGAAATAAAATTTATTGTGCATTAAAATGCATATTTTTGGAGAAAGAATGCTGGGAAATGATTTTTTAGCCCAAGGGAGCTAAGCAGTGCTCAAAAACCTTCACCAGGAAATCTGGTTAACCCAGAATGGATTACCGCTGTTGAATTAGATAGTTCAGAATTGTCTACAACGCTCTTGGTAATTGTCATATACTGTAAACCAGAAGCCCCAACTTTCAGAAAGGTAAAAGGTAACAAGACGCCGGTTCTTCGTCTGCCTTTTTGCGCACACACTGCATGAAGAGGGCTCCCTCCCATCACACTCTCTGCACTCACTTTGACCACGTCCGCATGGCGAACACTGCCACCAAAAGCATGACTCTGGTCAATTATGTGACTAGGCTTCATTCCCCAAAGTTCTGTGCAATTCTGAAGCTTTTAGCCTGAGCCAAACTGTTCCTTCAAGAGTATAGGGCAACAGTGGTGTAGACCCAAATACTCTCCATCTAGAAAATTCCTACCGAGCGTTAACTATACACCAAGACCTTCAAAACAGACTCTTTAATCAGATCTACCACCCTTTCCACCCACATCTCGTGTACTTGGATTTTGCAACTGGTGGCTCCTTTGAAACACTCACCCGCATTGGGATAACAGAGGACATAGGCTGTCGTACATTTTCCAATCGTTTCAATAAAAGGTCTCATTTCAGCTGCACCCAGAGCACAATTTAATCCAATGCTGGAAAAACCAAAAGAAGATATTAGAAACATCTTCTTTTATTCAAAATATTTATGCACATAAAGTTATAACAAAGAAAGGAATGTATCTAAAACCAAGCAAATAATAAATCTGATTCAAAGCACCTTTATGCAGTTATAGCCAAAGCCATCTCACTCAAGCCCCGCGCAGCACTGAGTATGATCCCTGTCCATGTCTCCAACTTACACTCAGATGAGTGTAAGGCTGAAGGACCCTGTCTACAGATGTGACGCCCTAAATAAGTTCGCAGTTTGCTTAATGTGCAGTGTGAAACAGACTGCTAGCTGCTCCATAAATAAGGAATGAATAAACTGCAAAGCATTGCCCCCAAAATGTAAGTGCTCATAACAGTTTTAAAGTGTATTACTGAACCAACAAGCACGGTCTTAAACTCTAAGGGGGACACTTACAGACAACCGGGCAACTCTGTGGCTGGCCCAGGCCCTCGAACAACCCACTTAGTGGTGGTTGTCCACCTCCCTTAGGGAAAAGGCTGAGTGTACTCCCGGGAAGGCCAACATCCCACGCAGGTGAACCACGGACAGGCGCAGAAGAAGCCCCCTCCCAGGGCACATTCTACGGCCACCAGAGAAGATCCCCAAAAGGCGAAGGAGTTGAGGACAGAATGGTCACTCACCAGAGTGGGTCTGCGTGAGACACGCTGATGACAAATGCCTCTCCTGTCTGTCCAGAAAGTGTCCGCCCACTTTTATCAACGATTGTCCCTGAAATCTGAATTAATAAACTCAGTCAACAATATAGACTCAAATTAAGAGTTTAGTCATAAAATACAATGAGCAAGCTGACTTTCTGTGTTCTTTTATGGGCCAGAGAACCGTGGAACTCAAATTCAAAGACAACACTTTCTACGATGGTCACAGCAGACAAATGACGGGGAGCAGGGCTCGGGGGGTGAGCCGTGGAAACAAGGAAAAGAGAGAGCCACTGAGGCAAAAGCGATGACCAGATGGCTTCAGACTTCACACACCCAGCCCCGCTGCAGAGGGCGTCCCCAGGGAGGCTCGGGTCATCCCGGCCTCCCGCGGTTACACAGCTGACTCGCTTAACACCTCTCGCTTTGGTTCTCTTCCATTCTCGCCCAGCAGTCGTAGGACTCCGCGTGGGTGTGCTATTAAGAAACTGACAATCTGGTGTCCTCGGTGCGGGTGCTTCGCAGCCAGCACGCAGGCCACCCCTCCTGGGGCCCTGAGCCTCTAGCTTCAGCAGACCATTTCGGCCAGGACACTTGGCCTTCCACCAACCACTTCTAGATTCGTTTCCAGCGATAAGACGACTTTTGGTGTGCAGGGGTGACGGAAGGAAGGAGGTGAACGGAGAAGTTAAAGTACATGGTTCCTAAAAGATACTATCAATAGTTCTACTATGCGAGGAAAACAAAAGCCTACCCTCGAAATGACAGTATTAATAAAAAATAAAAATCGACATTTTAGAACTTACAAAGATAGGCCGGGGAGCATACTTCTCTTCAAAAAGGTTTTGGAGTGCAAACAAGGCTGCCTGTCAGGAAAGAAAGGACATCTTTATTCATGAGAGACGGTGTTCAGGTCAGTCTAACTGGATGATCGGAATGCTCAATTTTCTGAGACCTCTTCTGACGAGGTACAACGTCACCTTTTAGGGAAGACACATGTCCTCCCTAAAATGCACGACCCAGCACCCCGGGTGTCACACTGTACCCATTAAAACAAAACAAATGCTGAGTAAAGGTTCATCTATGAACCAATTATTTCCTGAGGAGCTGAAGAGCTACTCTCTCTTCCTTCTCACAATCAAAATAAAAACTAGTTCAAGAGAATGCCTCTGCCTTCCACACCCTCGTATACACACAGTAGGTATGTGAACCAATACGTGTGTCACTAAAAAAAGAGCATGAGCTCAGCACGTAAAGGCACACACCCCACGGACTCTGTAATGTCTGTGTTTTGTTAAGTTCTCTTTCTATCATTATATTCCTTCATTCCAAGATGTGCAGCTTTTCATAATTAATTTTCTGAAATTAGAACATAACCTATAATTAATGTGTACTTTTATTGTAATGGTAGGTTATTTTCCTATGGAAAAAATATCAGAATTTCTCTTTTTAGAACTATAGAAATTGATCCTAAAGATCTTATGGAAAATAAACATGTAAAGAATAGCCAGGAAAGTTATGGGAAAAGGGGTGGGGGGGTGAGTTTAATGAAAAGCCTATTAGCCTACCGCATACTCAGACATGCTATAATTATAATGCTATGGTAAACAACAGGACAGCAGTGTGACATCAGCAGACAGATGACTGGAACAGATTATATCCAGATGGATTCTATGGGTGGTTCCTATCACTCAGAAAAAAGCAGAATGTTTAATAGATGATGTTAGGAAAGCTAGGTTACCTTAGAGAAAAAGAGTAGCTAGATCTCCAGAATAAATTCCAGATGCATCATGAGGGAAACCAGTCCCTTTATAATCAAAAGAATGTCATGTCACATTCTAAAACCTAAAAACTGAACTAAGGAATCTATCCTAATGCTTTATCCCATTATTATTTCTAATCTAAGCAATACTGTGACAATTTTCAAATATATATCTTGATTTCATGTCAGATATCTTCCTTATTATGTTTGCTACCGCTCTTATTTTCAAAATGTATACCTGAATTGCTTTTTAAATTATAATGTGTTTACTGGAGATTCATAGAACAATTTCTAGAAAGGTGGATAAAAGAGAACCATACAAATGATATGTTAAAAATGAGGGTGGATAGTCATCCAGCTTCTGGCTGGAGGTCACGCCCCTAATTCTTCATGAATGACAAGTATTTTAGTTAAACAAACAAACAAACAAACAAACAAAATCTTTCAAAAATTCTGACTCTGGCCTTATTTCCACAAGATTTAAACAATTAAAGTTTTGATGAAACTACTAGGTGTAAAAAGAGACCATTATTCTCCTTATCTTGGGGTGGGGACTACCCTTGCAAATATAATTCCCTCTGCGCAAAACACCATCAACAACCAAGAATCCGTAAATCCAACCATACGAAATTATAATTATCTTACACCAATGAAAAACTAAAACGAACAAACAAAAACAGCACAACTACATCACCGTCACCATCACATAGAAAATCAAAAGTCACACAACACACCGGAGACAATGTTTGCTATTCGTCATCAACATGGGCCTGACTTCCTTAGGGAAAAACTCTATTAAGAAAAAAAAAATCCGACAGAAAAAAGGCACAGGACTCAAGGAAATGTAAATGGCTATAAAACTAGAAACAAATGTTTAATTTCATTTATAGTCAGAAAAATACAAATGAAAACTACAGCGAGGTCGTATTTTTCACCCCTCATAGCGGAAAAGATAAAAAAGTGTAACAATAGTTGTTAGAGAAGGTGGTGAAACCAGCCCCGCCTGCTGGCTGGACGGCAACTCGACACCGAAAATCAAAATGAACAATGCACAAACGCTTAGCAATTTCACCTGTAGAAATTTACCCTCTAGATACACTGTGCAAAAACATATGTGTAGGGTATTTACTTTCCTCTCCATACACTTGCACAGCTTTGTTCATATATAAGGAATACAAACTCAGGCACACGCATGCTGCACAGAGTCCCCATTGGCGTCCCAAGCCTGGCAACGGTGTTGTCCCCTAGGAATAGGAGATGGCAGGACAGCACTTTTCACTGCATAATGCACGTCTCTTCTGAATTTAGAACCATGCGTATATATTTATTACCTATGCGCAGATGCATATATAGTGGCTATACATGAAAACATCTACTTTCCTAATTAAAAAAAAGCATTTTTAAAAGTTAAAAGGATAACCTTTTAAAGTTTTTCTCATTCTACTGGCCTAAGTTAAAAATAGTCAAGATTAAAATGGAAAAGAGAACTCTCGTTTAACCTTGATAATGGCTATTACTGTCTCCTCACTACATCAGAGGAGTCATCACAACCCTCCACTCCACCCCGGGCCCCGTTCCTTTTTTCCCTCTTAACTCACCTTGGCATTGGCCGTATCAAAAATAGTTTCAATGAGTAAGATATCGACCCCACCGTCTAGAAGCCCCTTGGCCTGCTCTTCGTACGCTTCAACGAGCTCATCAAATACTGCAAAAAATAAACCAAACGTAGGACATGAGTCAACATCCTCTGAATGGCCAGGACATGCTGACTTCAGGCCTGGCACCTGTGAGCTACTTACTGCTGGTTTAGAGTGCGTAACTTAAGGACAACACCACCTAGGTAAGAAACCAAATACGGCAGCTCAGCAGCAATGGAAGTTAAACCAGTAACCCGAACACGGTGGCTCCTGAGCTCAGGGCCACCTGCACCTCCGCCATGTAGCCGAGACAGAGCGGACGGGCAGCTGTGTGATGTCCCCGGCCCTGCAGCTCGCTCCCAAGATCTCTGAAACAGATCATCCTTGCCAGGGATGGTTTCAACCGATCCACTAAGGGACGAGCGTGAGACGTGACACACGACCGCGTCGTGCTGATCTGGATCCTCCCGCTCCACTCACAGCCTCTCTCTGTGCTAAAGGGCTGCGGTCCTGTGGATGTGCCTCCTGCCCTGTCTCAGAGGAAACCCGCATGGTGGGCAATTTCAGCCTCACACACAGCGTTCAGACACCCCCCGGGAGGAGCTCTCACACGCTCCCAGAGAAAACTTTGGAAGAAACATCTTCAGTCGTCTATTTCCACCTGAGAGGGAAAATGAGGAGTCGTTTTACTTCCCCACCAAAAAAACAACAACAACAACAACAACAACAATGCTCAGATATTCAGTCAAGAAGCCTCAAGAGCAGATCTGTGCTTGCTGCATAGGTGCGTCTCATGCCACACAACACAGAAAAAGGAAGCGTCAGCTCCTCGCTGTCATGCCTGGACCAATGACAGACAACATCAGAACGAGCAACTCCGGTGACAAAGTGTGGTCACTGCATGGAAAGTTCTGTGACCAAAAACCTACAAACCACACTTGCCTGAACTTGTCATCTACACGAAGTTCATTACCATACAGAGCAGCACTGCTATTCAGCTCTCACAGTTCATTTTTATAAAATCTGATGTTTAAGAAACTGAACTACATTTCCAGATTTTTCATAAAATCTCAATGTGAGACGTTTATACATGATAGTTTATAATGCAAGTGTGTTTATGTAGTTTGGACTACTTTCTGATAGATAAAATAGGGGTCTAGTGGATTATTCTATGATAGACCGAGGCCTAGTGTCTAATTTCTCAACTTCTCAGTTTGAGGCTTTATTTTGATTGGTTTTATTTCCAAAGCTGATAAAGAAGCACGACCAAAACACCATGTACATTTGAAAGCAAGCTCGAAAAACAATATTAATAACATAAGCAGCAGTTAACTATTTAGTTATCTACTATACTCCAGGGACTGCGGTAAGCCCTTTGATGTGGGCTGGGTCACGGTAACCCAGGGGGTCCTGCAGTTGGTCCCAGGTTACAGGTGTAGACACAGAAGTGACAGGTTACAGGTGTAGAGACACAGAGGTGACAGGTTACAGGTGTAGAGAGACACAGAAGCGACGGGTTACAGGTACAGACACAGAGGTGACAGGTTACAGGTGTAGAGATGACCATACACAAAAGCACGTGCCCAAGATCAATGTTGACATGTGATACTCACTGATGTTCCTGTAATCTGGTCTCTCCACAGACGGGGACACAGAGAGTGTCTTATTAGTTGGACCGAGGGCTCCTGCCACAAACCTCTTAATTCCTTTGGGAAATAAAAACGTATGAAATTTGTGAATAGCTGAACGTTTTTGTTGTGAATCAATAAGGTATAAGATTTCTCTATGATACAGGTCTATAATTCTTTGACCAAAACTCTGAAATTCAAAAAGCGCAAAAGCCCCAATTTTTTTAATTCATTTGACAACAAAACTTGACCTCTCCTAAACTAACAAGAGGCTATTTACAGTCTTTATCCTGCTTAATGGGACAGTTCAAGATTTTAGGGCAAATACGTGTTTGATCATGGAGGCTGTCTCAGATCCCACTAGAGAAATTATGAAATATAGAGAATGTGCATATGTTATCACCAAGCCAATGGAAAAAACTCTTGGATTCTTATGTATCTGCCTTCAAAGCCTTTCAGTAAGTAATCCTTTTCTACCACCATAGCTATGTTTGGCCAAACTCTCTCTCCCTATTCTTGAAGGTCCTGAACTTAACACAGATTCTGCAAAAGCGCCTCATAGCAGCACTTGACTGGAAATGCCTTCCACTGCTGTATCACAGGCCCTTTACTGGGGAGAAAGAGTACATCAGTCTTAACAGTTACACAGCCTGAAATTAAAGTATGAAGCAGATTAAATCTTACTTTAATAACTCTTTTGATCATTCTTTAATAACCTTTGCTCCAAGCAAGAACCTCGGTGCTTCTAAAAGAGCCTGAGAAATCGTGCTCATGTACAGATGCTGGCAGAAGCCGGGGCCACACCGCTATCCCCTCTGGTGATTCCAGCCACTCAGTATCCTGGTTACACATTACAACTTAACTGCTGAAGACTACCAACTGGTCGATTACCAAGCCTGTGAAAAGGTTACAGCTCCAAATATTCCTTATCTTCTCCAAAGCTGACCAATAATGAGGAATAACAAAAATGCCTTTATCTTTCCCTGCTTACGCTGGCTGACATCCTCTGACCTGTGCCCCTGTTGGGCATTACTAAGTTACTAAGTCTGCACGGCCCCATGCAAGTAAACATTCCCTCTCAGAAACGGAGCTCCTATAAATCGCTCAGTCTTCATGAGTATGCTGTGTCCAACTTCCTGACGATTTTCTTTGCATCTTTCCTCTTGGCAATAATTTCACATTTCCAAATCTTAAGGGGCTCCATGTACTTCCATTCCTTTCTCTCCCTCCAAGCCTCCCAACCAGCTGGTACCCAAGTGCTGTTGTGGCAGCCAGCCAGGAGCCACTTTCCAAGTTCCTGTAAAACTGAATCTAATGCCACACTCTTTTGCGTTCTACACAGAGCCTTCAAGGACACCAGTGGGATAAAGTGGAAAATGCTCCAAAGACAATACCTCTTTAGCCAGGTAAGTCAAGTACAGGGAGGAGCATCACTTTACAGGTATCAGATCAAAATATCTTAATGATAACCAAAATGATCAAAACAGTCAGCTATTGCCATAACAACCTGATGGTATGCTTCCAAAGGGAGAAAATCATTTTAGCTGTAAATATACAAGGAAGCCATGGTCTCAGCTACAAAGTTAGGATAAAATCCCCCGCAGAGTAAACGCAGAATAAACCCTGAGCCCAAGGCCCGCAGGGACAGTGAATTCAGAGAGACACTGAATGCCCGACTATGAAATCGCAGGGAAGCAACCAAGAAACGAGCACAACGCGGGGCCCACCAGGTGGCTAGGAGGCCGACTGTCATGAAAGGAAAGCGTGGACAGCAGACAGCTGAGACCGTCAGAGGAATGACCTACGTAAGAGAGAGAGAAATGCCCCTTACCTGTCTGGAGAGTTATCTCCTCGGCTGCTCTCCTGGCCACTCCCGCGGAGCTCTTGTTCATCTGGTAAGCCTAACACATAACTGCAAACGTTAGCTCGTCCTCCTTTTCTTCCGCACGTTAAACAAGAAGGTCACGACCTTCTAAAGCCCAGTTTTATTCAGTAAGGAAATGCACAGAGGATTAATCTGAGGACTGAGTAGAGCCTTGGCCAAGAAGGCCTGTTGGCTGCCCAGGCCCTGAAGGCACCAGAAAAGGCGAGTCTGTGAGAACTGCCTTTAGGTTCTTCCCCAAACCCGTGAGCCAGGTGGCAAAAGGGCACTCTCCAGACATCTGGCACGTCAGAGAATACGCTGAAATAGTTAAATATTCTGAGAATCCGAAAAAAACGTAGTCGTGGAAAAAGTGCAGGCTTCGGAGAAGGCGGCCTGGGTTCTAGAAACAGCTCCGCCCCTGCCGGCCCAGGCAGTCCCCATAGCGGCTTCTCCCGGCCCTGACTGCCTTCACCAAACAGTGGTTGTAAGCAATGGCTCCGAACTCTTTGCAGATTATTAACCTCTTAATACTTGGTGAAAGTCCATAAACCCACTCACGAGGAAATAAAAGCAAGTATGCACAAACACACCAAGTACTGCCTACAATTTAATGAGGCTCGAGGCTCCCTACAGCCCTTCCGCGGGCTAGGTCAGGTCTCAGACTTGAGATCATCAAGACCCCATCTGATTCTAAGAGCCTCTGTGCCTTGGACCCTCATATCTAGTCATCACACCAGATTATCCTAAAATAGGAGTTATCCAGCTATGGCTCCCAGGGCAATTCTGGCCTGATGCCTATTTTGTAAATAAAGTTTTACTGGAACACAGTCAAGCCCATCGTTTACACATTTTCTGTGGCTGCTTTTCTGCTACAATGACAGAGTTGAGTGGTTGCAACAGAGTCTGCATGTAGCCAACAAGGCCCAAAATATTTACTACCTGGCCCTTTACAGAAAATGTTTGCCAGCTCCTACCCTCAAATACACATTCATTTTTCTTTGATGAGCCAAAAAGCACATGATCTCATAAAGCCCCAACATCATGAGAGAAATTAGTGTCAGAGCACTCGGGGCTACCTGCATGAAAACAGGGGCGAGTGTCTGGAAAAATCCCACACAGAAATGGGGACTTCGGCATCTACCGTGTATGTCCATCATCGACATAATTTACAAAATTTGAATACAGAAGCATTGTGTCGATTAAAAATAAACCAAATCTGCCTCCCCACACCCACTAGATGGCTACTATCAAAAGAAAAAAAAAACCCAATATGGCAAGTGCTCTGAACATCTTCGCTAGGAGGAGAAACGGAATTCTTACCAAGTGCTCCAGGCCATAGTCAGCTTGGGCAACGCTAGTGCTGCTGAAAGTGTTGGTTTCAATGATATCCGCCCCCGCCAGCAAGTAATCCTGCAACAAGAAAGTAACGTCGGTGCTGAGTTTGAGAAGCCCCGCCCCCCCAGCAACACACACGCCTTTTCATCTTCATCATCACCGAACACCTTCTGACCACCTGACCACTTATACTTGCACGGCACTGCATTAGGGGCTAGAGGTGCAAAAGGGTGCAAGGGTTTCACAGAAAGGCACATGGTGTAAACAAACCCAGAACTTGAATTCAAAGTTCACACACTAAATTCTGTGAATGAAGTCGACTTCCTTACACTCTCTGAGCTCCAGAGCCCTCATTTGAAAGTACTGTACGTCTGCCTCACAGGGTGGCTGTGTGATGATACAGGTAACACATCAAACGTATGGCACAGGATGGGCACACAACAAAAATTAGTTCCACTCCCTCACCTCCCCCTGCTTGAGGACAATCTGACCCCCACTGAGACCAGCGTCATCTCTAGATCTCAATCCTGACAACCGTTTCTGCCCACGTCTCCTAATCCCTCTAAAACACGCCTGCGCTGGGACTCTGAGGACCCACGATCCTCCTGTTCTTCCTGTTTGAAAACTCTTGTCTCTCTCTTTGAACACCAACTCAACTCAACCTGATGAGCACTCTGGATGGACTCTCTCGGCCCCCTAGCTGTTCCGATAGCCAGTGAACCCAACTGCGCTGTTCGAAGAGGGCAGCAACGAAAACCGAGATTTACGCATTTATGTCACGAACACCCTAAAAACCTACCAGTAAGGAAACAGCTAAATAAACAATAATATATGCATGGAAACAGCTAAATAAACGATAATATAGATTTACGCATTTATGTCACGAACACCCTAAAAACCCACCAGTAAGGAAACAGCTAAATAAACGATAATATTTCCATTTTATCACGTTACGTGGCAGCTAAAAAAAGGTTGTGTATATCAACATATACTAACATGGAAAGATCTCCAAAGTATCGCTGAGTAGAAAAATAAAATCAATTGATATGTAAAGCATGACACCATTCACATATACACATATTCAAACAGCACTGTGAGTTTTCTACAGATGTATGTGTTATGTATACACACACATCCATACATGTACATAATGAGTAACAAAATCATCTGGAAAGACACATCAACTAACATAATGGTTATCTCTGGGGAGAAAATAGAACTTTGGAGTAGTATTAAAGGGAACTTATTCTTATCTATGGGTTTTGTTTTGTGAGAAAACATTACTTAAAATTTGATTTTTCGAAAAAAGCAAGAAAAATTCCTTAATGCCTAGGAGTAAGATCAGTTAAATAATGGATGAGAAATACACAAAATAGATTATTAGAAAGTTATTAAAACCAAGTTTCAGAACATTAAGTGTTCATGGTATATAACTTAAAAATGCAAATTACAGAGTAGTATGAAGTAATATAATCCCAATTTAATTTTTAAAATCCAATTACAGAAAACTGGATTGAAACATAAATTAAAATATGTGAATGGCAGTTATCGCTTGGTACTGATACAAGTGGTTTTTAATTTTATGCTTTTCTGTATTATCCAGCTAGACTTATTGTTTTTAAGTGACTGCATACTGTCCTTATAGTTAGAGAACAAATATTTCTAAATTCCCATAGATTCAAAGTTTAAAAGGTGTTTCCTCTAGCTCATCACCCTCTCTTTCATCTTCTTTCCCGGCTCAGTAATCCACTCATGGGCTCTGGACAGGACATTCCTCAATTCCAATCCTATTCTCACCGATTTAAAATATGTGTCACCTGGGGCAAGCTACTTAATTTCTTGGCTCCTCAGTTTTCTGATGAAGAAAGTTGTCAAAATTAAAGGACATTAATGACAGCACTTCTAGCGGCCATTAGTTGTTTCAAATATTGTTTCATGTGGGCTCAGCCTCTTGATAGTGCCCGGCTAGGGACGCCTGGGCACTCCCCCGGGGCTCTTCGTCTGTGGGGAGCCCAGACCGGAGCCAGGGCTGGGGCTGGACCAGCCCTGGCAGTTGTTATGACTTCCAGATGCACCTCAGCAACAACCGTCAGGGAACTTTTTAAAAAACAAGATTTATTACCCACAGGTCCTAAGTGGTACAGGCACTCCGGGGGCCACGCAGCCAGGCAGGTGGGGGAAAGGGTACAGGTGAGCGAGTGAGCGCCCGTGAACCTGGAGCTCTGCTTTACTGAGGCCTAGGGTAGGGTGCCCAGGGTTTGGCAGGCTCACTCTCTATCGGTAAAATTTAAAACATCAAAGAGGAAATTAGGGTGTAGAAAGGGAAAAGCAGGGTCACTCAAGCGGTCAGTTAGCTAGGTACCTAGGGCTTTCTAAAAGGGGAACTTCATGGGTGGGAGTGACCTGGTTCCTTTCCTAGTTGTTTAGATAGAAGCTGTGTCATATACCTGCCAATGTGTTTATTTGATGTGGATGTCTTTGAGACAGATGCCACTGCATCAAAAGTTTAATGTCAGTCACTTACACTACAAATACTACTTAGACAATCCATAAAAATATCAGAGGATCTAATCTACAGTCACCAATTCCAAGAGAAATAACTACGTGTGACAATAACATGGTCTTTTTCCCTTCTCCGTCCATGAACACGGTATGCTCCGTACATTCCAAGCCTCCGACTAGTCAACAGCCTCCCAGGAATGAGACAGCCAGGCGCCAAGTCCACCTTATTGTATTTGCAGTCATTTTCGCTTCATCAGAACCTTGTTGTTCTGTCTAGACGCCTATCTAACACCCAGGCCAGAACAAGCACTGTGTGCCAGATGCTGTTCTAAGCAGTCGCAATTCAGGAGTGAAAAACGGCCCTAAATTCCTGCCCTCGGGAACTTACACTCTAGTGATAACCCACGTGAGTGACAGTGACAAAGCCCATAACACAGTGGTCATGTGACTCACCAACTGCATTATAATGGCTGATTTTTGTAACGACCCCAAACAATTCACACCACGATGACATATTCCCAATCTCAATACGCTGGAGTTTTATGAGATTTGATTACACAGTCTCAAGGCCGAGCAGAAAAACTGAGTTACCATTCTTTCTGCAGAACCAAATCTCTTCAAAGACCAATTTTAAATCTTCCGGCACCTGCAATTCCCATCATAACCAAAGGAAAGGCAGCCTTAGTTTCTCTTCAAAAAAAACCCATTCTGCATCTGATGTGGAAGAGTCTTGGCCACCCAGTACCACGATCCCCTCCACACTCAATGATTCCCTTAATCACCTGGTG
Source organism: Pteropus alecto (assembly GCF_000325575.1). Taxonomy (NCBI): domain Eukaryota; kingdom Metazoa; phylum Chordata; class Mammalia; order Chiroptera; family Pteropodidae; genus Pteropus; species Pteropus alecto. The sequence continues at coordinate 3,572,962 of NW_006442117.1, read as the reverse complement.
ATTTGTCTAGGTAATTTTTTTTTTCCTTAAGACGAATCTGAAACACCTATAACAATACCCTTCTCCAGAAAACGAAACTTTCTCACTTAACCGGTAAATAGGTTTTGTCCTTCTAATTAAATCCTGATCAGGGAAACAGATTAAAGTGCCTTATTATCTCTTCTAGTCACGATTCTATGAAATTCCTATGATTGCCTCTAAAATAATTTAGTTCTGTTTATTTTTAAATTTTAAGAGTCTAGCAATATCCAGTTACTTGCTTCTGATCTCTTCATGGTGGCTAGCCATTTTTATTGGAGACAGAAAAACCGAAGAACACGGGACTTCAGGTCAGTAATCTAGTCCCGTCAGACAAGTTATTTAACCTCTGTGATCCTGAGTTTCCCAGTCTACGAAATGAGAACAATGACTACCTTTCGTTTTGTTTCATCAAGGCTGTTGTGGTGACTTACGTAACAAAGTGTATGTGAAAATCCTACTTCATCCAGAATTTTGTGGTTTTTCACTGGAGTTTAAAGACCTCGAAGGCAGAAAACCTATCATCCTCATCTCCTTACCCCGAATGCTCAACGCAGGAGATGACGTTTACTTGGTGTCCAACGCCAGCTTTCTGAACAAATCACCTTCTACTGTGTCCTCAGAGCACTGGGCATCGCATTCTGCCCTCAGTCCATGAAATGGCGTGCAGAACAGCAGCGTGAGAACATATGCACCTGGGGACACCTTACCTTATGGATCTGGTAAATGACGTCAGGTCGAGTTATACTCAGGATGTCATTGTTGCCTTTCAGTGGCCTGGGGTGGTCTTTAAACTCTTGACCTCGGAAGTCATCTTCACTCAGCCTGTGCTGCTGGATCATGGTCCCCATCCCTCCGTCCAGCACCATGATCCTCTCCTGGAGAATGGCTTTGATCTCGTCCTGCAGGGTTTTCTTCATGCCTGCTTTAAAGACAGTAAAAAATTGACTTTAAAAAACGAAAGAGGAAAAAGAAGTGTGCGGAGAGGGAGTTTAGAATAAATTATAAAGACTCACAATAGGGAGTAAATAAGGCTCATAAAAGCCAAACTCTTAGCTCTACAACATTAGAAAAACGCTGACCAAAAACGTTTTCATAAGTTATAACAAGGCATAATGCAATAAACGATTGTACAGAGCATGAATCACCGGTGAAGCACCAAACCGAAATGAAAGCAGGCTGTAATTCCCCGATCCAGAGGTGAGGAAAACGCAGCGATGAGCCCAGCCATACGAGGCGGGCCGGGCTGTCAGCAGGTCCTCCCGCAGCCTCTCTGTTAGTTCTGTGCGCAGGCTCCCTTTGCAGGGAGAGTTAACGCGGGTAACTGAAAACCAACAATCATTCCAAACTCCTCTTAAATTAAGAACTTTGGCAGTCTCCCCCACCTACTGCCGGAACGAACAGCCTATACACAGGGTTTTACTCATCTCTGCTCCATCTTTGAAATAATAACTGGCTAGCACCCTGGAACTTCTCAATGCTCCCCATGTCCTTGACCTCTCCTAACTTCCAGCCCTGAAAAGCCCCTCCTTCCATCCTATCTCCTGGTTTCCAAGAACGACTGGAAAGCCACGAAACCACACTGCTTGGAGTCACAGACAATTCCTGAAGTGGAGCCTGTTCTTTACCTTCCCTTGGTGGGCCTCCACATCTGCCACGTCCACGTCCCCAACCTCTGCTTTCTCTTAGCACCGGTCCTTCCCATCCTTTCCACTTGACGGGTGACTTTACCTAAGCCTGTACAAAGGAGTCGACTATTGGGAGCTCCTCAAATTTACCCCCTGTACCTCAAAATCCTCTTGCAACTCGGCTCACTGTTTTCCTTGTCTCTGCACCTAAGGAAGAGCATTTGATCACCGCCACCCCGCTTCCTCCCACCGCTCACCTCACCTCTGCTGAGTTCTACCCCAAACCCCCCCACCCCGATCCCTTACCTTGACGCGGCTTCCTCCTCCACCACTCTACTGAAATTATTCTCTAAAATCGCCATGACCTTCTAATTATCAAAATACTGTGCTCCAACCTTAGACTCAGATTTCAAACCGTCGGACACCTGATATCACCACCTAGTACATCTACCTGCCCATCAACCTAATATTCAAAACCAAACTTGCTCTATCCCCTGCCTGATCTCCCTATTTCTATGAATGGCATCACCCTTCCCAGAAGCCTGACCTGAAAACCTCAGTATTATCTGACTCCTATTCTCCCTGATAACCAACATCTAGTCATATCCCAAGCCCTATAAGATGTGGCCTCCAAAATGGCATCCACACTGGTCCTCCCTCTACCCACATCGCCAATCCCATCTTCAAGCCCTCACTACACATTCCGGCCATCACAAATTCTGAGAGTTTCAGTTTACAGCCATGAACACTAAGGATAAAAATGCCTGCTCTACCTACCTCATAGAGTTGTTTTTAAGGTTAAATGAGATCACAGAGATGAAGATGTTTATAAACAATCGAGTGTCCTACAGAGGTGAGAGATCACCACCTCACCACTACCTGGTCACCCCGTCTTCTGGTCTATCCTAGGTACCACCACCAGATTAATCAGTTTGAAATCAGTTGCTTCTTCTGCTCAAACATCTTCGACAACTCCCTACTGCCTACCGAAGTCAACACAAGTTACTTAAACATTCCCTTCTGTGTGCCTGAGAGGAGCGAAGCTTGAGTCATGTGGCGCTGGCTCTACGTCCCTTGGTCTCCTTGGAGGAAATGACTGTCCAGACCAACTCATCTCCATCCCTAGCAACACCGAGGACCGCACCTGGCAACCTAAGTGTTCAATAAATAGTTTCTCAATGGAAATGGCAAAAGAAGATGACAGAAAATAAGAGGTCATCTGAAACCGAAAGCAGAAATGTATGAATCTCTACAAGCTGGAATTGGGTACAAATCCACAAACCTACCCTGTCTTACCGTCCAGAGTCTGAGGTACACAAAACAAGAACAGGGCTACATGGCGGCTACAGAGCTGTTTGACCGAATTACTCCGGGTAGGCTTCCGGAAGGCAGCCTCAGTAGCAACACAGACTGATGGAGCACAGGGTATGAATGTGGGGGGAGTACATCATACGTTTGAATTTAATTTTAAAAAGTATCCAAACCTCCTAGAAAAAAAAATGCAACCTTTTCTACAAAATAAGTCCTGTCATCAGCAAAACGGTCAAGCAATAGTGTATCATTTACACATCTTTGTCCTTGATCTCCTCCACTAGCAAGCCCACATGTTTAATGAGGACTGGAAGGAGAAATCTACAAAACATAAGAGATGCCACATCTTTTCCCATCCCTGGCAACCTCACCAGTATTGGTATGGCATCTCTCAACTCACTGCAAATCTGACAGCTGAGTGTGGCTCTATTCCTCCCATTTTCATAAAGAAGTCTAAGCATTTTTCCATGGGGCCCCTACTGTATTCACTTTTCAATCCAGAAATATAAGCTGTTTTCAGACTTTAAGACAGTTCACTATTTACCACAAAACACCCTGCCCAAACACATACAAATTCTGAGATGTGGTTAAGAGATCAAAGGTTTTATTAAAACTCAAAATAGAACATTTGATTTTTATGAGAAATTTGACAAGTGTATTTTATAATTTATGTGAAAGGCTAAAAGTCCAGAAAGAGCTAAATTAACTTTGAAGAAGTAGAAAGTTACTTGGCCCACCAAATATTACAATATATGACAAACCCATATCATAAAATTAGGAAAAGTAAAATACACGTTTAAAATAACCTTATTACT
>NW_006442117.1:3565980-3569164 GCF_000325575.1 Pteropus alecto | reverse complement strand
GACGTAAGACTCAAAAAGCCTAACCTATAATTTTTTTTAAAAAAAAGGATAAATTTGATTACATAAAAACTAACAATTTCTGTTAAATGAAATTCAACATACACCAAAGTAATAAACGGATTATGAATTGGAGGAAGATTCTGCAATGTCTAAAACTGAAAGGGACTAACATGTATAATGTACAAGGAACTCCTACAAATCAATAAGAAATTAAATAGGAAAATGGGCAAAAGACATGAATAGGCAAGTCAAGGAAGCGGAAAACAACAACAGACGAGTAGAGAAGAGATGCTCAAATTCATTAGCTATCAGAGCATTGTGAATTAAAACAAGATGATGCCAATTTACATCCAACAGATGGGCAATAATTAGAAAACTGGGTAATTCCAAAAACAATCCGACCCTCGAGTATGCTTGTTGGAACGCTGACAGAGCCACTCTGGAGAGCTGCCTACAACGACCTAGAAACATGAAGCATGCAGAAACCTGCAATCTCACTCCTGGTGTATTTCCCAAAGTCTCACATGGACCCACAGAGAACACGTAAGAGGATGTCTGTAGGGATGGCAAGTTCGAGACAACCTTGAGATACGGCGAAGTAAAACGTGGTGGATGCTCGTGTGGACTACTACACGGTGGTAACCAGATACACCTCTGCTGCACTGCTGTACTTTAAGGCTGGAATATTGAGTGAAAAAGTCAGAAATGGTTAACTACCACGATACTATTTACATAAATTAAAAATGCATACACACAGACTAGAGTATAAAGAAATATACAAATATATTTAGTATTTGAAAAAGACTGCCTATGAAAATAAGACTATTGTAAATAGAAAACAGAGGTAAAAGGGAATGTAGAACAGAACAACTGCATGGACTGAATACAAAACTCCTCGGCAACTGAGGTCCTTAAAAGCCCACTGCTTCTACATCACCCACACTTATTCATCCTTGAGGAGAGAACGATTTCCTTTTTAGAGAAACTGAAAGGTCTTTCTCCCAGATTTGGTGGTTTAAATTAACTTAAAATCTCTGTTCTCAGCCTCAGGTATTTCCCAAGCTTTCCCAATAGGGGCTCATCTTTCACTGGCTTTTAATCACCATCACCCCTCCAGAGCCTTCTCATAAGCGTAAGTCACCTTAACAATGCTTCTTTCCCTTGGCAGGGTCAGCACTCAGTGAAATGTTTCTCTTCCATGAAAAATAAGAGCCAAAAAGCCTATCTAACTATATTCAGTTCATCAGGTCTAGAACTCCGCGTACCTTTTACTCCTGGTCAGGTTCTAAACAGAGCGGATTCTCCCTGACCACTTTCAAAGTGGATTCAGGAATCTAGTTCTGTGGTTCCCCCACTTAGCTGGGGCATTCTGCTGCTGATACATTCATATGAAAAGGAAATGACATATTTCCTTTTTTAAGTTAAATAGGGAAGAGAAGGCCTTAAGTCCTGAGTAAGAGCATTATTCAAATAACTACATAATACCCCTCTGAGAGGGACAGGTCTTATTTTCTAACAAGTGATAAGATACTTCTCACAGTTTCACAGGTTTCAAGAATAATTGTACCGATTCCATTTATGAGAACCCTAGAATCAACAGGGTCACTAGCTCATCTCTGATGACTCTTCTTCTGAGTTACTACGAATTGAGTATTCACCCTCCCCCGGACCAGAACAGCGTTCTGTTACAGCACAGCTACTGTTCTGCCCTTATTACTGATGCTCTTATTTCCTAGTGTAACCACGCCCAGATTCCACTCAGTTTTTTCTCTGATTCAAAGTCTTTACCTAGTATAATGGCATTATGACTAACTTGCTTTTTTCACCCTTATTCTTCCACCTTTGTATGCCAACTCCCTTAATCATTAAAGACTTAGGACATAAGGTTAATAAAGCCACACTTCAATAATCATTGGGACAATACGTTTGGGTTATACTAAGGATAACATTTTGGCTGGCGTGTGGAGGCAGAATGGGCCACGGAGACCGCAGGAGGGCGCCATGGCTGATTCCAGAACTGGACACAATAATCAATCATCACAGCCTTTTCCCAATCGGTAGCACCCACAACCCCCAACTCCCTTAGTTCCATGACTGCTGATTTTTCCTTATATGATCTGTCCCCTCGAAACACCTGGGGAGCCAGGCCTTTGAGTGTTAGCTCGCCTGTTTCCAGGACTTGCAACTCTAAAATAAATCCTTTTCTTGCCGCAAAACTTTTATGTATGTGATTGACTCAGACACACGCGGTGGGCAGACGGGCCCCTTTAACTCCAGTAACACTACCCCATACATAACCTGTTTTTATGGGTGTTTATCCACAGATCATAACAAGGGATGACCTTACAGACCCGGAGCTCATGGTAAAGCTGAAATTATATTCAGTTCTTGTACTAGTTTTTTTCTCAATGGTGATCCCAAAGCCACCAAAATCAGAACCACTTGCAAATACTACTCCCCCTCACGACCTACTGGGCATCTGCTAATGTTTTAACACAGTGCTTCTCTGCTCTCTGGAGTTTGCAGAACGACTGCTCTAACCCTGAAATGGAAAATAAACATTCAGTGTGCTTTTTAAATAGTTCTCTGGGTTTCCTTATCGCTCAGTTCCTGAACTCTGGCTGAGCACAGTTAAGTGCTCAGTAACTACTTACTGAATAAGAATGTTACATCAGGCAAAACCTCCCCAGGACCCCGCTGAAAGAGGCTCCATCAGTCAAACCGCAAGTCCTTGCTCAGACGTTAAGAGCGCGTTTTGGCGCACGAAAAGCGGCGCGCTGCGGTGTGCCTGGGGAGCAAGGGGTGCACGTGGGAAAGATGAGGTGCACGTGGGGAAGATGAGGTGCCGTGGAGGAAGGGGTGCAAGTGGGGACGGGGTGCCGGCAGGGAGTAAGGGGTGCAGGCGGGGAAGACGGGGTGTCGGCGGGGAGGAAGGGGTGCAGGCCGGGAGGATGGGGTGTCGGCGGGGAGGAAGGGGTGCAGGCCGGGAGGACGGGGTGTCGGCGGGGAGGAGGGATGCCGGCGGGGAAGAAAGGGTGCAGGCGAGAAGAAGGCGTGCATGTGGGGAAGGAGGAGTGCCAGCGAGGAAGGAACCGGGGAGACACGTGGACGCCGAGTCTAACGGCGCCGCCCGTCCGCCCGCGGGACCTCGGCCAGCGGGTCAAGGGGAGACGCCACCCCAGGG
>NW_006442117.1:3545734-3565498 GCF_000325575.1 Pteropus alecto | reverse complement strand
TCCGGAGCCCGCGCTGGAGTGGGAGGGCGGGGCTGTGGTCACGTTCCGCTGCTGCCTGGCGCTGAGCGACGTGCTCGCCCTCCTCGCCTCCACCCTACTCTCCATAAGCTGGAAGCGACGGGGTGGGAGTAATGACGACTTTACGAGACTGGAGTAGGGCCTAAATGGGGTCCTTGAACGCGCTGGGAAACTGGAGTACATAGGTGCACGTTGATGCTCACTTGTTGACAGTAAACATTTATTGAGCGCCTACTGTGTGTCAGGCATTGGAATGCAAAGACAGACAAGCTACGTCATACCCCACCTCTGTCTTAGAGAAACTCACAATCTAGTTAAAACATTGAGGAGGAAAAAAGAGAGACCTGCGTACAGTGAGTGAGCTAAGGGAGCTACAGGACTCCGGGGAGTTGGGGAAAGCTTCAGAGAAAACGCTGGGTCTTAAAGGAAGGGAAGGCCATTCCAGCTGGGAGAAACTCCCTAGGTAGAACACAGCAATCGTGAGATTTGAAATACAAAAGACAGCTCTGTAAGGCTAAACATAGTAGATGAGAGGAAAAGCAAATAAGTCTAGAAAAAATAAAAGACCAAATTTTGACTTTAAGTAAGTGCCCCCAAAAAGCACAAGTTTGCATGCCATTCTCATTTTAATCTGTAAAATAATGTATAACATTCTTACAAAGATGGTCATACTTAGGAGAAAAAAATGGAGAGAATGGAACAACAGTGTGGGAGAAATGGAATGGCTAAGAACAACTGAAGCTCTTAAGATTTTAAGTGCTCACATATCTCGCAGTTTCTTGATTTGTCTCTTGAAAAATCATCTTTTAGGCACCTACTCATTTACTATCCCCTATCCTAGCAGTAATTCCAGGAATTCTGTATCAGTCTGTTGTGAGCAAGTCATCAGAAGTTTCCTTTCTTGGCTAAAACTGACCAAATTCAGTATTTTCTTAGTCATAAACTGGTAACAAGATTAAAGGGATACATAGTGCCTGAAGGGGCAGTAATTCCTAGTACACAAAGTCACAACTAAAGTCCCACGATACTGTTATAAGCCGAACTGTGTTCCCCCAAAAGTTATGTTAAAGTCCTAACCCCTAGTACTTCAGAATGTAAACTTATTTGGAAATAAGGTTGTTGCAGATGTAGTTAAGATGAGGTGATACCAAACTAGAGTGGACCCTTAGTCCGATGTGACTGGTGTCCTCATAAGAAAAGGAGAGACACACACAGAAAGCTGTGTGACAGTGAAAGCACAGATTGGTAGGATGCATCTACAAACCAAAGAACAGCAAGAATTGCCCGCAAACCAGCGCTGGAAGAGACAAAGGAGGATTCTCCTATAGGTTTCAGAGGGAGCACAGCCCTGCTAACTAACACCTTGGTTTGGGACTTTCAGTTTCCGGAACTGTGAGACAATACATATTTCTTATTTTAGGCCACCTATTTTTGTGGTACAGTAGCCCTAGGAGGCTAACACAAATGTAGATGGAGTGGGAACACCAAGTCAAAGCCGCCTTTCTGTATGTCCACAGAAGACAAAATACTATCTTGTTTTAGTGATAATCTGCTAGCCACACCCTCCCCTTCACCCTCCCCCTCCACCTCACTCTCCTTAAGCTCATCCCACACAAACCCATTGTGTAGAAGTAAGGCTTTATATGACCCCATGGTTGTTTGGGGATTCTTTCCCAATGGGTTTATTTTCACACAAAGAAGCACTGATCAGTGAACCTAAATATCCAGCTCTTGAAACAAAGGGTCCTTAGACTTTGACTAAATATAGTTTTAAATCCTTGCTCGCTCGCTCTCTCTATATATCTATACATACATATATACATATACATATACATATACATATACATATACATATATATATGTATATACACATGCAGTAGAAGACAGTGGCCTGCACCTGATTAATGGTCACATGGTCAGGACCTCTGGCAGGCTAAAAGTAACATATGTTACTAAGTTAGGTTTCATTTCCTGAGCCCTAGGGTGAATGACCTTCTGCTACTTCCCTATGAGACTGGACAGAGGGATGCACTCCAGAAAAGACCTCAGAGCTGTCCTCAAGATCTGAAAAAATGTTTTATCACCCTTACCTCACCTGACCAATCAGCTCCCAGCACAACCCCTAACCCCTAACCCACGGTGACTTGGGATTTTTGCCCTATGTAATCTGTAACCTAAACACCATTGGGGAGTTGGGATTTTAGAAGCATCAGCTCCCCATCTCTGAAGTGGACGATTCAATGTTAAACTATTTGTTTCTTTCTGTACTCCAGACTCCTGCTCGTGCATTTCTTTGGGCAGTGTGTACAGGCAGGCGGACTCCGGGAAAAACTGTGGGGTCCCACTAACACGCTACGCCAGTAGTGAATTGGCATTCCAGCCTTAACCATCATTCAGCGGGCTTGGCTATGTGTGTCAAACCTGTTGGATCGCCTTCGCATCCTGCTAGTCAGAGTCCTGAGAATGTTAACCGTTCTGGAACAAGGTATTGCTACCTCTGGGGTCTGTCGAAGTGACCACCGGCTTTTCCCAGAAAATCTCTGACTTTGCCACAAAGGTGAGCCTACTACTACCTCATTAGATCCTTTTGTAATCTCAAGCTTTAGACCCACCCCCAGGGTCACATAGGTCAACCATTGTGATTTCCACATGGATCGTATGAAATGAGCTGAATTTCAAAAAAAAGAAAAGAAAAAGAAATAAGCTGAATTTATTGAGTATGTGGGATGTAGGCTTAGTGCCAAGTACAAATTAGTAAAAAACAATGTAAAAGAAATTTACAGTTATTTTATTGTCACCAATAGCCCTGGGGAGGACTTCGCTTTCCTCCTGCTCTGAGAAGATGACCATCTCTCTCTGTAGGACTTGACACCTTGGGCGAATTAATCGACTCAATTTGTGCCCCCTGCTCCATTGACTCCAAAAGCATCCTTAATTATCAAGAGAGTTCATCTTTCCCTGGCTAATTATGCCAGCATCACTTAAATGGGTTTATCTAATTACATAATAATACCAGCTATCATGTATTTAACTCTTAAGGTCTTATGTGCAAGTTCTTATTTAATCTTCATTCTATAGAATAGGATTCATATATTTGTTCCAGTTTTAGAAAGGCAGAAGTCAAGCAAGAAAAAAATTTCCCCAGGGCTCATACAGAGAGCAGTAGAGTGGGGACCCAGGCACCCGAGTGCCAGAACCCAACACGGTGAGTTATGGTTTAACAAGCACTTAATTCCAAATACTGAAAATACCAATATTCAGAAGACAGAACACTTGTGGATTTAACTGCAAGAATTACTTTAAAACTTATTCAGAAAATCTTAACAAAGTATGGAGGATTTTGAGCAGGGGGAGTGTTTTTGTTTTTATTTGCTTGTTTGTTTTGCCTAAGAATACAGTCATGTTTAATAAACAGGAATGTGGTACTTAATCAGGCTTCTGATGGTGAATTGAGAACTACCCCCGTCCCCCTCCCCCCACCATAAGGACTAACTGCTAATCTATCTTACTTCTATAAATGAGATATAAGGAGGGGAAAGTGATCTGAGGAACAGTTTTTAAAGTCTTATCTTTGAATCCTGCAAACTTATAAACATGGAGGAAAATCAGAAATAATTTTTAAATGGAAAGGAATTCATCGAGAACAAATTCTTTTCTCATAACTACAAAAAGACTTTGGTTAATGTTTACAGTTTAAAAAGCTCGGCAATTGAAACCAACTTAGTACTTTGCTTTTTTTTTCCTTTAAAGGGCAAGTTTCAAAATAGAGGTGATTTGAAAGAATTAAGTGAACTACCCAGTATTGTTTCCTGACTCTGCCCAGAAGGCAAGGTCCAATTCGGATAATGAAGTTGAAACATGGAATTTCTATAGTATTTGAGACATAATTCAAAGTCACTAAAGATCTAATTGTTAAAATCCTATAAATTGTTGAGATATGCCCATCACTGGAGCCAAAATAATGAGATGGACACACCCAGGTCCTGCAGCTTAGAGAGCAGGACAAATGAGAACCAAATTGCATCATAAAGGACCTTAGGGCCATGGAGGAGGCTCTCTGTAATCTCTGTGCTGCTTTTCTTGTTTTACTGATGAAAAACTAAGGAGAAGTTGGCTGGTCAGAGTGCACTGGTGTTTACAACTAATTTATCACAGCCGATTACAGATTTTCTTATTCCTGCCCCGCTCCCACCGCTTTGCTTGACTGATCTAGAAGAAAATGGGGAAAAAAAAGAATTTAAACAACTTGCCCAAGGTCACATTTCTAATAGCTTGGGCCTCCAACCTAGGAAAACTGGTTTCAGCATTTCTGCAAGTTGTCTCTAAGCTGATCCTCCCTTTGGAAGAGCTGATAATGGGCCTCTTAACAAATGAACACACCAAGTCGCTTGTAATTTCAATTGTTGCTCAGACTCCCTGGCCTTCATTCATTTATGCAATATAATGTCAACGTAAGAAGTGTCCAAAACTGTAGAGAATTTTTATAAGTGTTCATTTGAGCCAAACTGGTGACATATGCCACAGAGCAAGGTCTCAAATGCTCCGGAGAATACAGTTTTGCAGTTCCTTTTATGCATTTGAAATTAAAGAGGGTATGTAAGGAAGGTTACACGAAGGTGGGAGAAAGCGAGGCGAGGGTGGGCTTACAAGCTAGCTCCTGACATTACGTGCTCTCTTCAGAGTTAATACCCACTTCCCCCACTTGAGCAGGTGCTATCTGTGACATTTCAAAGGTGTGTTAACCTAGATACAGGAGGACAATGGGCGGGGCTGGCCTGAAAACCTCTTACTCAAGAAGTTACAGGCCTGGGGCCTGACTACGCACCAGGACCTGCCCAGTTAGGGATTTGTGGTCAGATCACCCTGTGAGGTTACTTTCCATAGAACCCCTTTTACGTCCATAATTATGAATAGTTACAATTTAAGTTACAATTTATTCATGAAGCAGCCGGATGCGGAAAGGAGGTACTTCTTTGGTAAATGTGTGTGTGTGTGTGTGCGTGCGTGTGTGTGCGTGCGTGTGTGTGTGTGCTAAACTCTGGTGTTAGGGAATAAATAAAAATCATGTATAAAGTTAAATAATTCCATTAATTTTGTTAGATATACCAATCAAACTTTGTGATGCTCTTCTAATCGGCTGACTCAAAGGATTATTCTTGATAGTGCTTAAAAAGATTTGTGTAATATGTGATTTAATTGTTTAAATACATGACGAAAAGCCAGATGGTTCATATTTCTTGTTGATGGTCCACTTCTCCATCACTAACCTCCCTCATGAGCAATTCATTCTTTTGACAATAATCAAGGAATGCAAAAGGTGAGGTCAGTGAGAATTAGCATCGCTGCCACCCCAATACGTATCTGATTTCGGAAAGTCCCAGCAAGGGCCCACAGGCCACAGTTTACCTTTAGCAGAACAACAAATAAGCAGGAAAGGATAGAAAGTTTTAGGGTGGGAGTATGGTGCCTTGATTAAGCACCCCAATAAAGATTCCCAAAAATAGTATTTGAAATTGCCTCTTCGTGTGGTGCCCTAGAGATTTTTACACTCAGGATCAATGCGCCTTAGTAAGATTTAGAATGGGTGAGGGGTGTGCTTTTTTCTCGCAAAGTGGAAGAAGGGCGCTTATACAAGTGAAAGGACAAAGGGGACGCTGTGACATTAGGAAGGGTACACGTGGAAGCGGAACATCTAGATGTGCAAGCTCTTGGACACCTTCACATGCACGGGCCTGGCGATTTCCACCTTTCTCATCCTGTGGCTGCTACTCAATAATATTTAAACTCACGCAAACATGCACCACTGTTCATTCAGTGCTTATTACCTGCCACGTGCTAGGTCCTGAGCTAAAGGATGCAGGAGTGGGACAAGTATCTGCCCTGGGTGAGCGCAGCCTGATGAGGAGGCCAACTGAGCACAGCACTAACCCAAGGCCCTGTGTGAGATGCTTAAAGCAGGAGCAAGAACCAGCTCTGCAAGGAGAGGGGGCTAAGCCTGTGAAGGTGGGCGGCAGAGAGGCCTCAGGAAGAAGGAGCAGACCTAGATGATAGGACTTGCCCCGCTGGAGAAGGGTGACCTCCCCAACACGTGGAACACTGGGAATGGTAAGTTTGGGAAACGACCTGCTTGGGGAAGACGGGGTGTGAGATGCACGTGGCCAGAGAGGAGGTGAGCCCCCCACTGCACTCACTGACCTTAACACATCGATTTGTTTGCATATCCCATTATCCACAGGCAAGAGCAGAGAACAGAAGCCTGAGGCAGAGAGAGAGCCGTGGTTCTCCGCCTCGCCTGTCCTGTAGACGGATCTGGGGGAGACTCACACAGACTGCGCCCTCCCATCTCCCCTTCCGCCAGAGACTCTGGAGTGGGGTCCGGGCACCAGGAACTTAAAAAGTGTCCTTGGTGAATCTACTGTGCACGTGGAGTTGAGACGCAGGTGTAGAACAGGCTGGGACAGACCCAGTCAGGGGAAGGTGTTCCTGGCGGCCCACACGGAGAGGCTCTCTGAACTTCAGGGCAGCGTGAGGACAGGGCCTGGAGTAGGAAGTGGGCCACCAAAGGGGACGGCGGTGTCCTTGAGGGCTGCCATTCTCGGTTTTCGTCATTGGTCACCTAGGTCACTTCAAAATAATACAATCAAAGTCTGGCCATCATAGCATTTTATTGTTCATATTGGGTACTCAAAAAGTCTCTTTTCCCAATACAACTAATGTTTATATAGAAACTCCTCCACCTCTGGTAGCTGGTCTTGTAAAGACACATGTGATTTTTATCTGAGCATCTGCCTCTGGTTTCCCAGAAGCTCCCAGCCCTGCAGGAGGATCTGCAGGTGTGGCCAAGTGATAGGGTGCGGGGGAGGCTTAAAGGCCCCAGGGAATCCTGGGTCAGGGCACCTCACTGACAAATCACAAGCACCTCCAGCTCCCAGCTTAGGAAGTAAAATGGTCTGTCAGGTGCTTAACTACTGAGTTATTAATTAATGACTCCAAAAGGGAAAAAAAAAATACCATCTTCTCTGCTGTTTCCATCTAAAACATGAAAATACCTCAGGCAGGACAGCATGGCGACTGCGTGGGCTCCTGGGCACGAGAAAGCTCATGGCCACTCGTGGGCACACTCGACGCCTTCTGGTCAAACAATCCAGGGACACGGGGGTGGGGGGTGGGGTTAATTTGTCAGCTTGATAACAATTACGAACTTCTCCTTAAAACACAAGTTTCTGATTTTGAGTTATCTAGGTTGGTTTCTTGTCACTTCGAGGCTGCAGAGTACTTGTGTCCAGTTTCTTATTTCATAAACATAGAGGAACTGGGGAGAGCAGGACGAACGTACTCACCTCAGACCAGGCACTGCCAGGCATGTGTTAGCACCTGATGGATGGCTCCTGGGTCTGCTGGCCCTTCACGTCGTCTTACTACTATTGGTCCAGTGAAGAGTGTCCCTAATTCCTTCACATTTTTTGATTATTAGTGACCCTTTCCTTTACTTCAAATCCAGTGGTTTTCAACTGAGAGTTACTAGAATCATCGAGCTTTAAGGAAACACAAATGTCCAGGTCTTCACCCAGACCTTCAGGACCTGAACTCACATTAGGGCTGGGTATGCGCACATTTTTAAAATACCTACTGGGGTAATCTAGATAAAAAAATCCTTCCTCATCAATCAAGTTTCCTAGTCCATTCATCGCTCTCTTCCAATTGGGTCAACCTTAATCCCTCAACCCAAATTTGCCCTATAGCCGATGAGCCAGTCTAAATCTTTAAGGACGGCAAATACTAAGCCAAGTGAGAGTTTTTAAATATGATGGAAATTTTAAGTGAGGAAGTTTGCGGTTAACCAAAGACACTGGTTATTCTTTGAAATAATGAAAAGCATGGATTCTTTTTCTTTTACAAATTAAGTTTAATTGATAATTCAGCTTCAGAAATAAAAATAACTTCTAAAATGAGAGTATAAACATGTTTATTAAGTGTTTTAGAGAGTATATCTCCTTTCTTCATTTATTAGCAGATAGTACTGATCCATTCTCTTGCATGAATATTGTAAAGAAATTAAAATCTTAGGTAGATGAGCCACCTGTCCCCATCCTAAAACACAAGTCCCCCTAGTAGCCTCAAAGGCAGAACAATTTCCCGGTTTCCCCCTAATGTTTCTGGCTGGAATATAGCACCTGCTTGAAATAAGGAAGCAGATTTCCTCTAAACATCACCCAAAGTGTTTGGCATCGAACTCAAGGACTCAGGTATTTCATGAATTCGCAAACTACCGATTACTTAATAAAATGAAGCAAATTAAATTTACGAAGATTGAAGGTTCCAAATGGGCCGAAGTAGTAAAAGTATGAAGTTACCAGACAGTAATGAATGGAAAATGACGCATTTCTAGCTGTTGGTGGAACTCTGTGAATAAGTGAGAAAAGACTGTGGGGAACAGGCACATTACTATTTTTCTAGTAACACTTGAACTGCTGTTTGCGACTGTTTTTGTTTGTTTAGAATCCATTTCCTGATCATTAAAGACTCAGATATAAACAGAATTCCTGCTTTATTCTCTACAAGCTGTCGACAATGTGGAAAGACAGAGGGAGGAGCGATCACATAAGGCAGAACAAGCAGAAGAAAGAACATTCCAGAGATCGGATGATGCCGGAAGCGCGCGTGCTGCCCCCTGTGACCGGGCTTCGGGTGAGGACAGGGCAGCACTCCGAGCTCCTGAGGATCAGCATCCAGTCACAGCGGGGACCACACCCCCCAAATGCTGGCAAAAACACGTGGCAACTTCCTACTACACAAAATGAAATCACTCCAAGCAGGTAAAGGCTCTGCAATGCAAGAACTCACCTCGACTGCTGCTGGGACTGCGTCCCTCCCCACCACCTCCTTCCCCTGACCCGGTCACAAAACCAAGGGTGGGCGGCAGGGGTTCCGCCAGTCACCCCTACATCACATGGGCTGCCTAGAGGGTGATAGGGTGCTGCTTTCTGACTTGTCTCCCGTTAGGAACTACTACTGCTGATGCATGTATTTAAAAACAGAGCATTTGTCTACCGTCATCTCTTGAGGACCCATACTAACAAGCTCTAGAAAAAGCACAGAAACCTGGAATCGATACATAACCTTAGAAAACTCGTGGACCTAGTGAGTACACCTTCCTCTCTGGCCATCGGGCTGACTTGCACGTTTCCTGAGGTCTCGGCTTGGGAGGGTGAGTAAGGCGTTGAAACTCACTAACGGGACTGCATAGTGCTGAACAATGAAGAGCTGACTAGAATCTCCATTTAAAAAATGTTAAGTACTGAAGATCTTTCAGGTAGGTAGTCTGTTTCTATTCCCTGGAAGTTCCATCTCACGATATTAAATCCGACTAAAGAGATGATAGTACCATTTTTTACTTAAATATCGCTAATCTTTGGATAAGCAAGAAAGTAAAACACTAAGATCTCAAACATATTTCCCTAGGGATAATCACATAAGCATAATAAATATGAAGAATATTTTTTAAAACATCAAACATTTACCAAATTTTTTTTTTCCCTGGTCTGAACCTTGGGCATTTTGGAATTTCCCATTTTGTACTTTTCTTCCGTCCCTAGGTCCTCCTAATTTCACACTACTCAAGTAATTTGCTTTGTTTTATCAAGGAAACAAACAAAAAACCTGATATCTCGTCGCGTTTAGCTAAAAATTCAGAAATAAGGAAACCTATGTACGAGGCACACTACGTCACACACGGCCGTGTTGCAGAGCTGGCAACCCCCGAGCTGCAAAAACTCCCCTCTCCCTTAGCTTAATAACGCTTGTCCAAGTCTCCGGGAAACGAGCCGCGGCTCCCGCTGGGACCGCGGAGCGGGGCTCACAGGTCGCTCTCGCCGTACAGCGCCGACGAGAAGGCGGCGTAGTCGAGCGCGCCGGGCACGCCGCCCGGGCCGGTGTAGGCGGGCATCCTGCGGATGCAGTACTGCGCCTGGTCCGGCGGCAGCTCCCGCCGCAGCTCCTCCGCCAGGATGTACGGCTGCAAGACACACACAGGGGTCGCTGAGCGCCCGCACAGGGCCCGGGGGCCACCGCGTCAGTGCTCGCACGCGGCTGGCGTTCGAGTTGCATAAAGGAACAGAAGCAGGGAGTCTAATGCACACGGCTCAGTCCGGCCGACAGCCAAGCCGAGTTTACTCGTAAGAGCGTACCTGCAAGGTGATCCAGCAGGAAAGGTAACGTGCTCGTAAAGGCAGTTACCACCGATATTTCTCAAACCAAGCCACAGTGTGAGTGCGAAATAACTGTGATCTAAATTTCCTAGTAGAAACGCTGGTTCACATTACACACTGATGAGAACGCAGGGGTGTTTAACGTAACATAATCGTTGCTGTTTTCTTAAATGTGTGTGATGTGTGCTTTAGAAAATGGAGTCGTTTCCCTACTCAGCTTATCGAAAAACTAGAAACATGTTGCTACTAGAGAAAACCTCTTCTTAAAATAAAATAAAATAGGATAAGTCTGGTAAAACAGACTGGCTGTGAAGAGTCAAAATAAATGAAGAGCAAATATCATACTGTCATTCATAATAGGGTTTAGGAAGTTGGATGAGCCATGGTTTACTGCTCCCTACATCACATGGGCTGCCTTCCTTCCACTCCAACCCCATGATAAAGGATTCTCTGTAAAAGAAACATTCCTGTTTTCATGAGTTTCTCCCGTCCGATGTTGTAAGGTGAGAGCCACGGCCCTGACACATCTCATGTCCCTCCCTCAGCTTAACACAGGGGAAAAGAATTCTATCCCAAATTGAATTTCTACTTACTGAGATATTTTTTGTTTCGGAGACGAGATTTAAAAAATCTGGACTTGCAATTCAACTCCTACTTAATCTCTAGGCTACACGTGATAAAAAGCTTGCCAATTTCTTAAATGGCCAAATGGCTGGATTTAACTTTGCTCAAGTGTCTGGGCGCAAAGTTAGAATCATTGATCTTCGTTCCACATCTGAATTGCATGCTTTCTTCTTTCTGGGCCTTATCTACCAACCCAGGATGTAGAGCGGGCTTGAATCAGCAAAACACAAAATAAAACTACAAAATACACAATCTGGGTTGCTTTCATAAAACTCACCGGGAGGCCCAAGCACACATTTCAGGAGCAGAATGTCTGTGCCTTCCCCGTTCTGCTGTTTACCTGCCGCTTTCTGAATTCGGTGCGATGTGCTACGAGAGGCGCTAAGATCCAAACGGCTTTTACCTGCACCTATTTCTTTTTTTATCAGGACAATGCGGTGGCGTGCTGACCTTATCGGACGCCAGGATCCGGAAGGAGGCGATGACTTGCTCGGCGGTGTCGGTGTCGGCCGTCTCCCGGGTCATGAAGTCGATGAAGGACTGGAAGGTGACCGTGCCCTGTCCGTTGGGGTCCACCAGGGTCATGATGCGTGCGAACTCCGCTTCACCCTGAGGCCGGGTGCAAAGAAACGCTTACTCCCACAGCACGCTCTCTCCCACGTTTCCCTATGGACACCCAAGTCCCTTCGTGAATGAAAATTTAAGTGTTCCTGCGTTTCCCTGCAATCTCTGGAACAAATCCCCTTGCAGGTGACCTAAGTTTACTGCCGCCCGATGACCTCGACAGTTGCTATAGCTTCGAGCCAGAAGCTCCTGAATGTCAGAGTTCCTTGCGCCCTGAGACCCATGTCCCTTCAGGCGTGACCGCGATGGCAGAACGGAGGGAGAGAACGGGGCCTTTTCCAGGTGACGACTGAGGAGAGTTACGTGCCAAATAGAAGGCAGCTCAGAAGATGGCTCCCATGACTTTTATTGTCAAGGTCTGAGCGGAATCAAAGCAGCTCATGTGCAAGACGCGCGTTAGTGGGTGACAGAGGAGTGAGGTGACAGGAACCACCGCCGCCCGCAGGTTTTCCTAGCTGCCTTATTACTAAAAACTTTTTCCTTCTAAAACATTAGCGGAAAAGACACTTTAAAAATCATCGGGCTATTAAAAGCCATTGAAGCGTACCCTTTAAATGGGTGAATTGTATGGTGTGTGAATTATATCTCAATAAAGCTATTAAAAAATCATCAGGAAAGCTTATGTTCTCTTCGCTAGAAAAATATCTGAACAATCACTGAATAAAAATATATGTTCTGGCTTTGTGACATTATTTTTATATAACAGGCAACCTTCAAAAGTATTATCCTATACAATGAAAATGAATTTATCTCAAATGTGCTATGGTCATCTCCTAAAAAACCAAGCTCAATAAAATATCAAATCTTAATAAAATGTCTACTTCCGCCTTACCAAATCATAACCCATGGAAATCAAGCAGGCTCTGAAGTCTTCATGATCCATCAGGCCATTCTTCCTCTGCCAACAAACACAAACGGGGAAGCTGAGAATTAAAGGCAAATGAGCAGCTCTACTTGACCAAGAGGACGAAATCCAGTAAGAGAAGGGACACCTGGAGCTTTGTCAAGGAGACTGTAAAGGTCACCACGGCTTACAGGAAGGCCGGAGCCAACACAGAGATGCTATAAAATGATTTCTTTCTTTTTTAAAATTAAAATAAACATAAGGAAAGTTACGCGGAGGTGGGGACAGCAAGGCAGGGATGGGATAGTTAGCAAGACTGTGTGCTCTCTTGAGGATGGTTACCACTTATTTCAAAGGTGTCAGAATGATTTCTTGAAAAGAAGGGCGAAGGAAGGGTGAACGACAGACCAAAAAGAGACTACACATTCAAGAAAGCAGCAGAGGAAGTAGCCAGTGCCATCAAAAATGACCTAGTCAGGGGCTGACTGCTGCCACCCACTGGTGACAGAGCAAATTGTACGTGTTCTGAGAACTTGCGATGCTCTGATGGCCCAGGCAGTCCTTCCTCACTAATAAACCGGCCCCCAAGACGGCAACATTCCTAGAACTCAAACGACTGGACAGGTGCCCCACAGCTGCTCTCAGGCCCTAGGCCAGGACAGGGTGGCACCTCCGTGCAGCTAATGCAGTGCGGGTCTGCACAGGGCAGCGCGCTAGCAGGCCTAGGGGACAGCAGCCCCCACAGCAGAGAGAAGGCCGGGGCAGGACAGACAGCGGCCCAGATGAGCACATGCTGGCTGGAGATCTGCTGAACGGTCTTGGGAGGACAACAATGGGACAAGAATCAACAGAGGCTTAAACTTTAACACTGGCCAAGCCAATTATTACACGGAGGCTATTTTCCAGTGTTTTCACTCACCCATGAAACAGCTAGTCCCAAAAGCTAACTTCAAAGGTTCTTTATTCTAGGACTGTCTGTTCTCAAACCTACCTGCTCAGCCTTTGGTCACAACCCCACTCCCGCCCCGCCCCCTCGGCAACAGTCTCCGAAGCCACATCCCACCAGGGACACGCCACCCTCCACCGGCGTCCCTCCGTGATCCCTCGACTCTTCTGCCTCCTTCAGTGGAGTCAACTCCCTAAGATCCGGCCTGCTCTATTCTTACTCTCCGGACTCCGTCCTGCCAGCAGTGACCGCTGTGTGGTGACTCCGACAGGTTACGGCCCTGAACTCCAGAACGGCATCCCTCACCGCCCGCCCAGGGCACCTCTTCGCTGCAAAGGCTCCCCGCAATGCAACAGCGCCCCGTCTCTCACGTTCTCCCGGCTCGAAATTTCCAGGTCATTTTTAATCTTTCCCTCTCCCTCAGCCCCCAAATCCCGTTGTTAAAATCTGTCAGATTTCTGTGTCCACCTCGGCTCTGTCCTCGTTCCTTCATTCCCGCCACTTCTCTCCCTCAGCCCAGGAGCTCGGGTTCCGCTCCCCTCGCTCCCCTAGCAGCCTCCAGTCCCACTGGGCCTCTGCTGGCTTCCTCTCCTCCACCGCCCAGCCCATCTCACCCACATCTTCTGCAGCCAGCTCTGACCACTTACGCCTACGCTCCACACCTTCAGGAAGACCCTCAGGCCACAGGCTCTGTGCCCGTCATTCCTGTCTTTCCTATTTAAGGACAAGAGGGAGCGGCTGGTCATAGCCCTGACACCTCTCCCCACGACTTCCAGGAAACTCTGTTTCTCTCCAACACACATAATCCTTAACGCTTAATTTACACAGATATTTAAACTTGGCAGGTTCTGGGTTTGTGTCCTTTAGACTTTTGTTGCAAAAGATAGTCTCACACTGTTGGCCTCAAATAGATGTGTGCTCTTCCTGTGAGGTGGCCCAATGAGCGAGAGCTGTCCAACACGCCCAGATGGGTTGGTGCAGGAACGAGGACCAGTTAGTTCCCTCCACAGGAAAAAAACGACCTGTACATCAGTGAATGAAGTCAGGACAGAATTATAGCTGTTTCTGTACAACGAAGCTGAAGCCAGGCCAACCTCCACTTCAGTCTCTGCATACAGTTCTTTATTTATGCCTCAGCTCCCTGATCAGAAGTCTGCTGTTTGAGCTCTTTAGTGGGCCTAAATCTGGCTGGCCCAGCCCAGAGACATCTTAAGAACCAATTACTGATATTTGTGAATCATAACCAGGGTCCTAAACAATGTAATGGAATATCCTTTTTTAGGGATCTTTAACGAATAGAATGCGGCCTTTATGATAAGCAAATTGGGGATGTGATTGTTAATAATTGGTTTACTCGGCATTATTCAAATCAAAACACTAGATAATTTTTTACGGCAGCACTTAACTTTTTATATGCCTTGACTATGAAAATGACCACCGTTTTGTTGGTTCGTTTTCCTTAAAACATTTCAAGAGTCGGTTTTGTTCATTAAAAAAGAAAACTAAGTTTTACATGTTGAAAGAGTGATTAAATTTCCATCAGGTACTTAACCTAAATAGTTACTTAGGAAAAGTACATCAGAGGTTTGTATTTAAGTATTTAGAAAATGACCTAAATCCAACAACCACACGTTAAGGGTACGCTTTCACTTAGAATAAATCTAGCTTTGCTACCAACTACAAAGGTATTCATTAAGTCAGCTGGACAAAACAGCACACAGTCCTAGACTTCCTGCCACCCTGAGCAATGTCGGAGCTGAGTGCACTTCACCTTGGAGGCTATTTTCCTTTGGCATTAATCATCACGCGCCCCTGTGACCTTCGCGGGGCATTAAGACTTAAAATGATAGCACGACTATTACTCCAAACATACTTGAATGTCCCCACTATTGCCTTTCAAACAATCGGAGGGGGCGGTACCCGGTCGAAGTGGTTGAAGGAGGCCCTGAACTCGTTCATCTGCTCCTGGGTGATGCCCTTGGCGTCCCTGGTCAAGATCTGCGTCTCCACCTCGTTGATGGTCCTGGCGATGGTTGTCAGCAGCAGCTCCCATCCAACCCGAATGTGCTGCCAGGAAAATGGAATGATCAGCTCCATGTGCTTCCGGCACGCCACCCCGATCGGCTCCACATGCTTCCGGCACGCCACCCCTGCCTCCTGTGTTCCTAGCCGGAGAATCCACCCAGCGGATAACGAGCAGAGCTTACCACAGACCTCCCTGTGCTTTTTCATCCCACTTCCCCACTTTCTGCAGGATTCTGGAGTGGGAAATGCTCAGAAGTGAGACCAGGGTTCTTTGTACTGGCACTTTGTACGTAAGATATAAAATGTGCAGTCTGTCACTGGAAATATCTTTCTATCTGTAGTTGTCTGGGGAGGTCATAATCTGTATGTAACAGGAGAGGCCGTGGATTACAACCACTGGCTTCTAGAGAGATCGAACTGAGCCAGACTGTAGTTGACAGTCCAATCTCTGGCGCACTTTCTGAGACAGCGCAGTGAGGTCTCTGTTACAGCAACAATTACGTAGTGCTTGATACAGTTCATAAAGCCTTTTCACATGGCGACAGGAAAGGCTTAAGGATCCCTACCCTTCATACTTGGAGAATTTAATGGGGACAGAGAGAGACAAGTACGGGAAAAGCCCTGAGAAGGAGAGATGGTCACAAATGGGGACAGCAGTGCAGGTGTGCGGGGCGGCCACACCTCCATGGTGTAGTTCGTGTGCTTGTTGTCGAAGACCAGGGCCTCCTGGATGAGCTGGTGGTCGCCCTCCAGCTTGTCGATGTTGTTCTTGTAGTTGATGATGTTGTGCTCGTACTGCTTCAGCTGGTTCATCTGGTCTTCCAGGGCCCCTGAGATCTGGATGGAGCTCCGGGCGATCTCCTGAGGCACGAGAGCAGGGGAGGGAAACAGGTGAGTGGGATCGGCCTCATCCTGAGTCAGGGGCTGCGCCCGCGGCAGCCGCCATGGACGACGTGCTCTGATGAAGTGGGAGCCAGGCGGCGCCACAGAACGAGACCAGCTCTAGTTCTGTTCAATCCAGAGAAAGGGGGAAAAATCGACTGTGACCAAAAAAGGCACAGCAAGAGGGTAAGACATGAGTCACTTAGGCCTCCTTCCGGGGAAGGCGGGGTCCCCCTGGGCAGCCTGAGGCCGCGATGAGGTGCTCTGGAGCTACCGCAGGACCGATCTGCGACGACGGACACGCCGCAGGGGTCAGCAGAGTTCCTGACAGTGTTAGATGCTTTCTTTCAGAAAGGAGTTAACATCTTATCACCAAAAGGGGTGCTGGGAGAAGGCGAGTGTGCCTCCGTCGCTCGGCTGTTCTTTCTTGGTGATAAAATGAGCCCAGAAATCAGCCTCATTCAAAAACTATTTTCCCATCCACGGCCATACCACCCTGAATGTGCCTGATCCCGTCTGGTGCTGGCTGCTAAGCAGGGTCGGGCCTGGTTAGTACTTGGATGGGAGACCACTTAGGAAGACCAGGTGCTGTAGGCTTAAAAAATAAGGGATTGTAAGCTGACAAGGTCCTTGCAATCGGTGAGGTCAAACAAGGGCTGCCTCACCTAAAATACAATAAAATAACAAAAATCATTTTTCCTTAAATGTTCTGAAAATGCAAAGAATTTGTGACTCTTCACTTGTCCTCCTTAGGGGTGGATGGTTTAAAATCTAGGTCTTACAGAGGCAACCGACGGAGAAAAAGCCTGTCGCCGTTTTTAATGACAAAAAGAACTGATGGCATCCAGGCCAGCCTCGCCCCCCGAGTGCGCCTCACACGCAGGGCACGGCCAGGAGCTGCGGCACGGGGGGCATCCCTGCTGCGTCCGCTCAGGGACCGTTCCGAAGCTGTGAGAGACTCTCTGGGGGCGCTGACCTACCTCCATCTTGGTCTGGATCCAGGGCCCGATGGCGTTGGCCTGGGCGGCAAACTGGCGCCGCAGGCGCTCGTTGGCGTGCTGGCGGGCCAGCTCCTCCTGCAGCGACTGGTCCCGGATGGGCACGAGCTGCTTCACCTGTCAGGGCCCAAGGGAGGGCGGGGTCAGAGGCCAGCTTCGGCCCAGTGCCAGTGACCAAGAGATGAAGTGATAGTCCTAGGGGTGGGGGTGGGAGCGGAGAGCGAGGGGAGGGGGAGGGGAAGGGGAAGACAGGACGTCCCCACTCTAGGAGCAAAGGGAGAGCTCATTCTTGCTTTGACGACCACCCTGTGCCACCGAGGGCCTGCTTAAGGCTGGGTTAAGTCTGCATGAGGGACCTGGCCTGGGTAGGTCGCATAAGGGACAGTGAGTGACAGTTCCTCCAGCCAGGGGCTCTCGGCTGTAGCACTAACCCCACCAGGCCGTGTCCAGAGTGCAGAGGATTTGTAAACTTGAACTAGAGAAAACTGACATCTTTACTTTCACCGTCTCTAACTGAAAGTTAGTACTTCCTTCGATTATGAACGTGGGCAGCAAATCTATGGAGTAATTAGCAGTACTGAGACTTTATCACAATAGAAACCACAGATGTTCTCATATAACACTAGTGATTGCTTGTTGCTCAAAATGTCACTACTTAGGAATTATTAGACCTGCTGTTAGATCTCAGTTTAAATGCTTTAGTGAAGAAGCACGTACATTAACTACATCCCAACTTAAAAAAATATTTTAATAACTGTATTTTAATATCATTTCTTTCTGTAGTAACCTTAAATATTTATATGAATTCACAAATGTTCTCAGAAGGGATCCACAGGCTTCCCCAGACTGCGAAAGGGGTCCAAGACACAGAGAAGCTAAGGACCCCTGCTGCCCTGTGTGATGCTGGAGCTCTGGAAGGCACTGCACCTGGCCCTCGCGTCTTCCATTCCATTTGAGCCCTGTGATTTGCATTTTAATGCCATCCCTGGTTCTCCTTCAATCAACAGACAAAAGAGCTATTGCTGCTGAAGACAATATCATTCAACCTCCCTTTTATAGAAATATCATTCAACCTCCCTTTTCTAGAAATCCACTTGGCCAATTTGCTTTATAACTTAGTGAGGGGAGAAAAGAGTTTGTCTCACTTTAAGGACATATATCTCTTTTTTCCAAGGAAACTATCTAGCTGAACACATTCCCTTTTCACCTGGCCATGAAAAGACCAGAGCTGAGCTTAACGCTCCAGGACGCCATTACTACTGTCCATTGTCCATCGATGGACACTCTCCCTCCCACGCCTGCTCTTCTTTTTCTGCATTGCTTGTAACTAAACGATTGTTGCATGAGGGTTTTTACAGCAAGCCGCCTCACATTCATATGGGACTTATTCCTGAAAGACTACTTAGCATATGAGATGACTCTGCTATAGTGCGAACCACGAAAATAAATTTTTCCTAAGAATGAGGCTCAGATGATCCCATTTGACTATCGTTGAATTTGAGGGTAGTTTCCCACAATTCAAAAAGCAGCGAGTTAGGAGGAGGACTCGAGTTCCCCAGATAGGGTTTCCTAAGAAATTTCTGCACTGAAAATTCACATGTACTTGGGACATGTCTATCCCACATTCTAAAACTTCTTCCATGAAGGATATACGCAAGCTGATTCCGCTACATTTTCACTCTGGGTTTTAAAAATAGTTTCCCGTATGGTATTAGTTATCATAACCTGTACTGATTTTGCCAACATTTATCAAATTTTCCTTACAGAAAATCATCTCTGCTTTGTTTCCTTACAAACCACAGACGCTGCTGAATGGCATTTAAGAGTTTAAAATGTTTCATCTGTAAAATCTGGGTGAATGAAAACCATGATCGTGATGTAAAATCAGGCAGTCACTCTAACTCGCCCAGGTTTTTACCATATTTTAACCTCGGCTTCAAGGAGGCCCTGCTCCCACACCCGACCCTCTGTCACCCACCTTGTCCCACTTGGCCCGGAGTTCGTCCATGGTGACAGTGCTGTAAGGGTTGCTGGAGCTGATCCTGATGCTGTAGCTCTGAATCACCTTCTCCACCTCGTTCTGGATGGCCAGGATGGACTGCCGCTCGCCGTCCGCCTCGGGCAGCGTGGCCTTGAACTGCTCGTGCGCAGTGATCAAACTCTGACCAGAGACACAAGCGGGAAAAGCCGGTCTTACGTCAGCGTGAATCTTAGAGGCGTCCGTGCTCCCGTCTGCACACGCATGAACGCCTTGTGCAGCTGCAGGAATCTCTGGAGGAAAACAAATTCTGATGGTCTGAGAAAGGCTGTTTGGTACACAAAAGTCAAGGTCCTTGAAATGAAGAAAAGACATCACGATGACCGTAAATCCGAAGTCTTCAAAAAGCCATGTTGTCTTTTTTCAAAACATCACGTTTGCTTTCATTATTTTTGGTCCCCAGCTATCGCTCAGGCCTCACTCTCCGCTGAGGATCAGGGCTCGACCTCGCTGTGCTTTCTAACGTGAGTTTTAAGCCCAGCAAAGGGACCTGACGTTTGCGACCTTCGTACCTGAAGTCTGCCAGTGAGTACCCGCTGCTCCTCAGAGCGAAAAGG
>NW_006442117.1:3534890-3545705 GCF_000325575.1 Pteropus alecto | reverse complement strand
CTTTCCCCTGAGGCTTCATTAACCCTCCATCTGGCGAAGCTGTCATGTGGCCCCAGCTTGTGAGGCAGCAGCCACCTCGGTCCAGCTGTAGATGCTCCGTGGGCCACCTTCGGGTGTGACGCTAACGTTCGCTTTGGGAGCTACAGCAGACCAGCTGCCAGCGCACCTTTCACGCAATGAACTACTTCGTGCTCCGAGTATGGCCCCCCAGGCCTATCAGAAGTCTCACTTACTCCAAACGTAAGTGATTCTAGGTTGCTGACCTCTGCTAAGGCTGCATGCAGGAAACACCATCACGGCCTCTTCCAGAAGACAAATGCCGTGTTCAGTGAAGTAATACCGTGCCCCTTCCACCCAGGTGCAAACCCTTCTAGAATGTTCCCTGTTAGGGGGAATGGGTTCAAATCCCAGGCTTCAGTGATTTCCTTTATATCTGGATTCTTTTTGATGACCTATCTATTTTATAGAAAAAAATAATTTAAAAGTACTTTATCTTCATATTCAATTATATATCAAATTCACTGAACAATTAGAAGCAGAACATCTGGACTGTGGGAGGCAAAAGGTGCTCATACGTGGGTTTTGATGCTTTACGATCTGGCAAACTCGGTAGATCTTAACAAACAGTAATATGCACACGTTGTGCACCGTAGTCAGCCCTGCAGCCAATAAACTCATGACTTTCTGTGAATGACTCCAAAAGCACTTATGCCTCGTTTGCCCAGTGATCCCACATCCTTTTTTAAAGAACTGACCGTTAGCATCACCATTATCCGATAAGGATCAAAGGGTAATGTGGCCTGCTAGCCACGTCTTTCTTAATAAAAACAAACACACACACAAACCGACCAAACATCCCCGTCCTCCCAGTTTCTAGAATCACAGCTCACTTCTGGTGCCTGCGCGCACGGGCCGGGCGGGAGTACCTGGATCTCCTCGATGCTGTGCACGATGAACATGTCCTGCAGGTCCTCCATGGCGCCTTCCATCCAGTTGTGGAAGGGCGCCGCTCTCTTGGCGAACTCCAGGTGAAGCTGGTCGATGGTTTCCAGCAATTTCTCAGTTCTCTGAAGATTATCAAGCATTACCACAGATTAAACCATAAAAAAAGGTCTCCGACAATGTAAACATGCATTCCAGAGCGTCACACCACTGTCTGAAGGCTTGGGAATCACAACGCTCCCGTAACTAACGGTCCGCCTGCGGGACGAAGCGAGGTCAGCCTCCTGGGGCCGAGCCCTACGGGTCTGGGAAGTACCTTCTCAGTCGGGGGAGGATTTGGTGGCGTCCAGAGCAGCCTCGTTTTGAGTAAAGTAACCAACCCCCTACATGCCACCTTCTGAAAACCTGAGGCTCCACGGAGGGTGTACGGTGACTTGCTTTGTAAGTCAGAGCATGCGATTCCCTCACCACGCCGGGGAACAGAGAATTCAGACCACCTTCCTCGTTTTAGGGAGCGGCATGCAGAGAGGATGGCGTGCCCTTCCAGAAAGTCACCCGCCTCGTGAAGATAGGAGAAGCTACAGCTTAATGTTCTCTAATCCTCATTCGGGACTGAACACAGAGTCCTTCTTTGCTTTTCTGGACAAATGCAATCATGAGGCTTCAAGCCCCAGAACGATACCATGCTTGTTTCATGTGGCAGGAGGAGGCGGAGCCGACAGGGAAGGCATCTGTATCACACATCTTTCACAATTAGACTCATTTTTCCTCTCGTTCTAAAGTATTTGAGCTGTCTCTGTTACATGCCTGTCCTTCCTATCCATCACCATTTCTTTCTTCGGGTGGACATGGAATAGCTATTTCGCATCTAGGAGCCTGATATCATGCATTTTAAAACTTCATCAGAGTCAGGGTGAGAAGACTCAGAAAACTGGTAACTGCTTCTTTCCTTCACATCGTCCGAGTCGTCTACGGTAAAAGATAATTAGGCACAGTTGCCCCCGCCCCCCCGGAATTCGCCGGTTTCACTTTGAGCAGTTTTAGTTACCCATGTGATCTGAAAATATTAAGTTTCCCCAACCACCGACATCATCTGCTCCCAACAGCCAACCATCAACGTCATCATGGCTCAATGATCCGGGATCGCCCGAAGCCGATGATCCTCCTCCTGACAGAGGTCAGTGGGAGGCTAACCCACGTCACAGTGGTCATCTACCCCACGTCATCTCACATCACAGCAAGAAAGGTGAGTCCAGTATGACGAGATATTGGCGGGGGGACCACATTCACATAACTTTTATTACAGTGTATTATAACTGTCTTATCCTATTATTATTATTAATATCTTACTGTGCCTAATTTATAAATCACACTTTACCATAGGTATGTATGTATAGGAAAATACAGTATAGATAGGGTTTGGTACTGTCCATGGTGTCAGGCGCCCACTGGGGGTCTTGGAACGTATTCCTCCGTGAGAAGGGGGGCCAGCTGTACGGTTAAATACCAGCCACTTACTGCCATTTACCCAAGTCTTATGCTTTACTAAGGCCAGATTCATCCAACTGTTTCGTGTCACTTTTCCTTACTTCAGCGTTTGCTGTCATTTCCCTTCGCACATCTCTCACTGAGTTCTTCCTGACCCTGACTCGGTCACAGCCACCAACTTCCCATTTCTCTCTTTCTCCTGCTTTTCATACTGTTTAGAGGCTCCTTTCATCGGGCAATCTGTTTTGTTTTATGCACGTAACGCCACAGAAATACAAGAAATTAAAACAGGGACTGGATTAAAGAGCCCCTATTACAAGATTTCACGCAAGCAGATGGCTTAAAGACCTCACCTCCAGGGCCTCTCTCCTCTTCTGTGTGAGCGTCCCCAGTCTGTCCCACTGGTCACAGATCTTCTGGCATCGATCGTTGACATTCACGGCGTCATGATAGTCCAATTCACTAGTAGAAGTAAAAAATAACAATTAGCTTTTCCTGTCAAAATAAACAGATTATATACGTGTGTGTGTGTGTGTGTGTGTGTGTGTGTGTGTGTATTTTTAAATAAGATCAGATAGAGAATTGGCTGGTATTTCAGAGTTTTGTTAACGGCCACCGCGGCAAACATGATCGTTACTCTGACGGATTACGAGAACAATGAGTGACACTCTCACTGGTCAGCGGACTTGTCCTCTCAATGCCTCGGGCCACCATCGCTCTCCCTCCCGCTTTGCTGGCCAGGCCTCCAGAGGGCATTGCTTTTAAGTGGTACTGCATCTGTCAGTAGAGCCGGCTATCGGATCTGGAGGACCGTCCTGCGGCCACGCTGAAGCCACAGTGCCTGGAACACCAAAATGAGTCCAGGGCAGGAGGCGGCAGCTTGCGCCCAGGTGTCCCCGGCCCCTCTCGCAGGGCGGTGGGCCCCGCGTCTCACCATGGGGTGTGCATCCTGTCCAGAGCAGGCGCTGAGACTCCAGCACCGGAAGGACGTGACTGCCTGGCAGAACAGAGCCCCGCTCGCGGACCAGGAGGTCTGATCGTGTGACAGCGAGAACAACATTTCTCAGTAAATAATTCCTCCTCCTCACCTGCCTGCCCAGACGTCCCAACGGGAGCTTTGTGAGCGGAAGTCATTTGAACTTACCATTCAAGCAAATTCTCAACTAGAAGGTTACCGTGGTATCTCCAGGGATAAAAAGTTTGAATTCTATACAAAAATGGGTTAAGTCTTTCAGTTAAGATGAAAGTGAGACTCACAAAGTTTCAAGACATCTTCACGAGGCTTCTCCTTCAAAGCGTCCAGACAAGACGGCCTCAG
Source organism: Pteropus alecto (assembly GCF_000325575.1). Lineage (NCBI taxonomy): Eukaryota > Metazoa > Chordata > Mammalia > Chiroptera > Pteropodidae > Pteropus > Pteropus alecto. Next base: position 3,541,957 of record NW_006442117.1, on the reverse strand, counting down.
GAAACTCCCTGTCCTGCCACACCCGTTCCCAAAGCTCAAGTGTTTTATTTTTCAGTAAATGAACCTCGGTTTGTTTTAATAAGACCTTAAACTCAGACAATCCTTGTTCATTACCTGTTTTCTTCCCTCTTACATAACTTGTCCTTACTGAGTGTTATTGCTGCCGTCCCTGGAGAGAGGAGATGCCTGCAGCTGTGATGGGAGTGTTCGCCCAGTGGGTAAGACGCTCCCTGCCACCCAGTTAAAGCCCGTTTGGTTCTTACGGGCAGCTTTCCACACACGTGTACACTTCTCTGATGGAGGGACGAAGACCCTGGTGTTGACTGTTTTAACCCCGCCCCCCCACACACACACCAAAAAAACCCACACAGCACACAAGCTATTTGCACAGACTTGAATGCAAAGTGAAAAAGCTCTGTCTGGCTCTTCCAAATGCAAATATTAAAGAGAAAAAGCCTTCAAAAACAAAAGCTAGGTCTCCTACTAATCCATAACGGCCACCAACGCTCATGGACACAGCATCCCGTGGCGAGGGTAATGATTCTCCCTCCTCTAACTCATACGTGTTAGTTCTACACAAACTGCTTCAGAACTTGTGTAACGGGGTTTGCATAATGGGGCACACTATTTTTTACTGACTTTGAGAACTGCACACATACTTCGATTTACTGTTTTAGGAAAGGTGAAAAGGACGGGGACATTAGTGACATTAAGATGAGCCACATATAGGATATAAATTCTATATGGTTCCTCTCTTGACTGTGTGGAGAAGTAGGCATTGGGGATAATAATATAAAATTATTACTTAACTTTTATGGGCAACACTTAAAACCATTTCAGATGACTCACGGGAGCTATTGCAGAGCATTAAACGGCTTGAGCTTCCTTCATCTCCTTATTTTGTGAGTGACGGCTAACGAGCCGCCAGATATCTGATATTCAGGAAGCATGAACGGTACGAGAAGGTCAAGGCCGCGGATACAGTGCGCAGACTGGCTGGGACGGCCACGAACACATGTGAAGGGTTTACTTGGGCAAGGCTGAAACACAGGATGCTCTTAAAGAGGCCGAATCCGTCAGTTAAGGCGTTTGCTCTCATCGAGAGCGAGGAGCCCGGGAGTTTAGAAATGTAACGTATTAAAATAAATATTTTTGTTATCATTATGTGATAAGCTCTAAACGTGTTGCAGACAAATCAGTGATTATAATGAGGGGGAAAGGAATAGAGGATGAAATTTTTTTATTAAAAGGGGGAAAGGGTCTTTCGAAAAAACTTGCAAATACTGCAAGGAGGCCCCTCTCCCAGAGGCTGGCCGGGAACTGTCACTCGGCTTAGACCAGCCTGGGCTCTGTCGCATGCTAGTTCCTCCCGTAAAACAACAAGAGCGGCGACGAAGCACACTCATTTGACAATAAAGGAAGTGGGCTCCTGCCTCCCGCTGCGGCATGAGGCCGCGATGGCTGTTTCGTTCTGGCCTCTGGGAGCACAATGTGGTCTGTCGGCTGCATCAGGCCTGGCGAGGCCGCCTTTCCGAGCGGCACGCCCGGCCTCCCCACTGATTTCTCATCCTCTTGGTCAGGGGCGGCCTGTGCTGGGGCTGGGGTGCTGCTGGGCGGGGGGACACACGGAAACTACCACAACCGAAGAACCGAAGCCAAACCAGTCATCCGTTTAAACAAACCAGCATCCCATCACGGGGACCTCCAGCTCGGTTCCCTAAACTCCACACAGGACAGGAAAGGCAGGCCCGCGCCCCTCCCGGGCAAGCTCTGGGGTGCCCAGGGAGTCCTCTCAGTGCCCATGTCACGAGGTCCCGGAGGATGCACGTACTTGAGCTCCTGTGCGATGGCCGCGATCTGCTCCACCCGGTCCTGGTGAGCCGCCAGGTCGCTCTCGAAGGCTTCATGCTTCCGTAGCAGGGCCCGCACCTCCGTCAGTGACGCCGACTCATAGTCCTTCTGCAGCAAGATTTGCTCTTTGCCTGCAAGGTCGGAGCAAGGGTGTGACTGCTCCAATGCCACACACCAGCTTCTTTGTGCCCGAAACGTCCTCAGTGATAGTTAACCGAGAGAAGGGTGGGGAGGAATGACAGGGCTGAACACGCGGGGGCCACACTGTGATTGGTTCGGGCTGTCACTCTGCTAACGATGAAAGCTCACGTCTACAAGTTTAGGGGGAAGCTGGTTGGGTACATTCTGAACAACAAACATACCTAACTCATGATCCTAGGTAACAAGTATCTGACTGTCCGGTGTGACTGATGCTCAGTTAAGTTAGTGATTATTGGCTCACGGAGTCACCTGGCATCATCAGATAATACACTTATACTGTCGGCCTGTCCACGGGTTCAACCTTTACCCCAGTTCTTTTAGCCTGTGGCTTTTTTCCCTAATAAATTACAAATTTTTCTCTCTGAACCTTCACCTATTTCCCCACAAATACAGCTTACATCGAGTCACTGGAGCCACACTCATTCCCCAGCTGATGGCCTTTAACATTGAGTTCCATAAACCTAGAACTAGAGGGCAAATGATCACATATTCCACAACGACAACGGAGCACTTCCTATGTGCCAGATGCCGATTTAAATACTTTATAAATATAGACCTATTAGATCTTCATCGAAACCCCGTGAGGGAGGCATGACTGTCATCCCCACTTTGAAGAGGACACTGGGGCCCTGAGAGGCTCAGAACTCGCCCCAGGCTCCCAGCCGGGCAGTGGCGAAGCTGAGGCTCCAAGCGCCCGGCTGCGGTCCGGGTCCGAGCCTGCGAGCGTGTCGCGTGCAATTTGACAGTCAAACCGCGATACAGCAAAAGGGAAGCACAGGTCCCCTGCCCTCCCCCAACAGGATGACTCTGCCACGATAGAGTTTTGTTCTTCCCGGGCAGCAGCCCGCAGCCGGCCAGCAAAGCATGACGAGCACAGGTCCTGGCTCCGGGAGTAGGCATGTGTGCAGGCCCAAGAGAAGGAACGACTGACTCTACGTGACACGAGGAAGCTCAGGCTAGAGAACGGCGCTCTGCCTCCTCCTTTCACGCAGGTTCTCTGAGTGGGAACTCATGCTGCTTCGTGGCGTTTAACGAACATCCTATTGGCAGAAGCCGGGCTGTCCGACCCACCCACAGTTAGAGAATAAACAGATACGTGTGGAATCAAATGGAAAAACGTGGGGAAGGCAGGAGACGTGACACGAGGAAGCTCAGGCTAGAGAACGGCGCTCCGCCTCCTCCTTTCAGGCACGTTCTCTGAGTGGGAACTCATGCTGCTTCATGGCGTTTAACGAACATCCTATTGGCAGAAGCCGGGCTGTCCGACCCACCCACAGTTAGAGAATAAACAGATACGTGTGGAATCCAACGGAAAAACGTGGGGAAGGCAGGAGAGGCCGGGCCCCACGCAGGGAAGGGTGGGAAGAACACATCTGGAGAGCCGTTTTGTGAAAATACACACAATCTGCTTGATTAGAAGATAAATCTTCGTACCGTCTCTTGAAGAGGTTCAGTACGAGACAGCAGAGCAGAGAGGCGGGGACATGTGCCCGCAGGCATCAGGGATGGCGTTAGGAGCACCCGCTTCCTGCGGCTCTGTCCGCAGCCCCCCTCTCGAGCTTGCGGAACCTCCGCCCGAGCCGGGCCGCTCACCGTAAGCCCAGGTCTCGTGTGTGGACGCCTTCTGCCTGAACTTCTCGGCCAGGTGCTCCACACGCTCCAGCCTGCGGATCTCGTTGAGCAGCCACTCCTCGTAGCCCTTCTCCGCCTGCTCCAGCCTCTGCCAGGCCCCGGCGATGTCCTGGGCGTGCGAGGATAGAGCGGTGACCCTCCGATCTCTCGGCGCCCCCGCGACCCCCTCCGCTGCGCGCCTGACGGTGTTCTGTTTCCTTTCCCTTCCCGAACCTCCCACCTGTCTGCTGTCTGCTGTGTTCCGGGCATCGCGCATGTGCCGGGCACGAGCCAGGGACTTTATATAAGAGGAAGCAACATCTGTAAAGCCCCTGCTTCCATGGAGCCTTCATGATGTTAGGGAAAGCAAGACAATAAGTAAGTAATTACACGAGTTCGTGTCGGACAGTGAAGCTCGCGATGGAACACGAAACAGTGTCGGGTGATGCTGAGAGCCCCCGGGGGTGGCCCCTGCAGGCTGGTGACTTACAGGAGACGCTTCCCCTCTGAAGGGGTGGATCTGAGCCGAGACCTCAGTGACAGTGCAGAAGTGGGGGGCGAGTGCTCCAGGATGGGATTGAAGGGGGGGGTGAGGGTGCGTGTGCGTGAGGAAAACCACGACAGGCCTTGTGGCCACGTGGCCGGAGAGGGCAGAGCATGTCGGGTCATGCAGGCCAGGAAAATAGTCTGCATCTGATTCTAAACATTTTGGGAAGTCACTGGAGGGTTCTGAGGAGGAAGGACATGCTCCGATTCACGTTTTAAGAAGGTGATGGCGGCTATTGCACCAAGAATGAATTTTAGGGTCAAAGGAAAAGAGCCATTAAGAGGGATACTGCAGGGCCCGAGGAGAGAGGACGGTGGCCTGGCACAGGGCGATGGGCGTGGAGTAGAGAGAAGGACACGGATTTGAGGTATAATCTAGAAGTAAAGCCAGCGGGACTGGCTGAGGAACCGGATGCGAGAAAGTGACAAAAAGGGAGGGTCGCTGGTGACACCTGGGTTTGGGGCTTTAGTGACTTAGGGAATGGTGATGCCATCTACCAAAAACGAGAACACTGCGGGCGACTCCTGGATATGCTAGGTCCGAAATGCTTTTGAGACACTGAAGAAGATACATGGGCCTAGAAAGCGTCAGTCAGATCCGGAGACTAAAATCTGGGAGGCGTCGGCATTTAGATGGCGATTGGAGCCAAAGGCCTGGGCGAGATCACGTGCAGGGTGTGAGAAGAGGGCCAGCGCGAAGCCAGGAGCGTCCGGCTACAGACTGGGCAGAGGAGGCGACGCTTCGAGCAGTGACTGAAAGGGCTCGATGAGGTAGGAAGCAAACGGGAAGTTCCAGAATGAAAGGAACTTCAGGAAGGAGGTCAAAGCCATAGAGAACGGGAAAACAGAAGCGACGACTGAATGGACCGTCGGCGTGGGCATTGCTGACTTCGGTGAGAACAGCTCAGGGGAGGGGACAGAAGCCAGTTCCCTGCTGGCTGAGGAGTAGAAGCAGAGGAGCCGGGAGGAGCCGGAAGTCGGTCCCTTAAGGCCTCTTTCCAGACGTGCAGCTGTGAAGGGCAGCCGAGGACCGAGACAGTGCTACAGGGAGACGTGGAGTCACGGAAGGAGTCACAGAACTCCGTGTGCGGATGCGAGGGATTCAGCGGAGAAGAAGGCGGATGCGGACCGAGCCCTCGAGGAGGAGGAACGGGCGGGTCACAACAGCAGGGGACAGAGGGCACATGCAGGGATGGCGGGGGACCTGTGGGGACACGCGGCCAGTCGTGAGGGGGCAGGAGAGGACGAGAGCCCTTCGCGAGGGCTCATTAAGGGCCTGCTGTCTGTGAGGCACCCTGCCAGCGCGGTGAGGAGTCAGGGGCTGCATCATGGTCGGAGGAAAGACCACCAACGAAGTGGCTGCAAGGCCAGATTGACCTCTGCTACCTGAGGAGGCTGGAGGAGCCACGGCTCCCCCTCAGCAGCCCGTCGGGAGAAGACTTTAGGAAGGAGGGGGCGCCCCACCCGAGCCTCTCACCGACACCATCTTGCCCTCGGAGGGCATGAAGGCCGGCCGGTTGCTGATCCTCAGCTTGGTCTGCAGGGTGTTGAAGTTGATCTCCAGCTGGCACTTCTCCTGCACCTTTGGGGGCTTGTGCTTCCGACGGTAGTCTCGGAAGTCCTCCAGCTTCTTCTGCATGGCCTGCATGGTCTTCTCAGGGGTCCGGTTCTCCAGCCAGGGGATGGTGCGGCGAATCCATTCCAAAAGCTGTTCCCGAAACAGAAAAGTCCTACACCAGCGCTCGGCCCTGGCTGAGAAACAGAGGAACCTAGCGATGGGGTGGGATAAGCTAATGGTTCTAAAACTACAGGTTAATACCCCGGCTGCCAGGAAAGGAAAGGCACCCTGCCCAAGGACGAAGACGTCCATCCACCCACGGCCGCTAGCGGTCGCCCCAACAACGCCAGACGCAGGTCGAAAACTTAGAGTCGGCACAGGTCCATGGTTTACAAAAATGTAACATTTACAGGAGAGTCGGGGACCAGACAGTAGCAGACGAATGCTGGATGGAGCTTTCAAATGAAAAAAGCAAAAACAAACAAAAAAACACCTGACATGGCAGAATGTAGTGTAACAAAATAAGCGAAGAATTTGATTCACGTTAACACGTATTTGTATTTTAAATAAGCTCCAATGTAATGAATTTATTTACCAGACAAATGTGCTGCAGATCTGGGGCTGACTCAACGCCAACGTATATTTTAATCTGATATCTGGCTTTCAAGGAAATTTACATGAGAGCGGGAGTCAATTCCTAAGGACAAAGGGTATTTTCTCAAGTTCCTACTCATCTTAGAAATGACCTGCTAAAAAGCCACGATCTTACTAAAAATTAGTCAAAGTGGCAATGCGCCCACAGCCCGAGGGTCTGAGGAGAGGGGGCTGTGATGACCGAGGATCACTGTCCTCTGGTGCCGGCCATGCTTCGGCCTTGAGGCTGATCACTGGCATTAAACAACACGGCCAAACTGACTCTTCCCACAGCAGCAGCAGGAAAGCATAAACTCAGCGTCATTAGATCGGATGAACACAAACCACTGCTTGGGAAGGTTCAGTCCAAGTGTCCTGGGACTTTTCCCAGAACAGACCAGATATCAGCTAAATCAAGTCAGGGCAAAATTATTCGGCCTCTGATACTTGTGATTGCGATCGAGTTCCGTCTAGGGACGACGTGGCTGGGAACCTCACTCAGACCACGACGTGAGTGGGGAAAACGGCACGGTGGCCGTGACAAGACCCTCGAGTTCCTATTGCTGCCAAAATAAGAACAAAAGAGCAACATGGAAAGTGCTTTTCCAAGCGAGAGCCTGGCTGACGAGCTCAGAAGGGCATCGCGGGAACAGTGCGTGTATCTGGA
>NW_006442117.1:3524547-3534812 GCF_000325575.1 Pteropus alecto | reverse complement strand
CCTGCCTTCCCTGTTTCCCTCCAGCTGTGTAAACACACGGGCCGAGCCACGTCCCGCATGTGCTGCTCTGCGCGGGGTCCGTGCACGAGGCTTCTGGACACGGGCAGCGGCCTGGCCGCTGTCGGGAGCCCAGGAAGCAGGGCAAAAGCACGCAGGGCAACGTGGTGTGTGTCGTCGGAGCCCCAGCCCGGGGGCGCCCGCTGAGAATACAATCGCATTCTCCTTCGCAAACGTGCAGACTGCCTCTGGGCTTCGGGATGGCAGGAAAAGCCGCGGGGTTAGCTCTTTAGCGGGCCCACGATGACACCGCTACGAGATGAGCCAGCTCCGAGTTCAACTGCATTTTCCTACTTTCATTCCATCCGAGATGAAAAATGCAAAGAAAACAACAGTGACAGCCCGTGGTCAGCCTCTGCGCCCCACCCTCTGCGGGGGCACAGACAGGACTGTGGGTCGCCGGTTCCTTTACCTCACTCGCTAGCCTCTCATATTCTTCCATCAGCCTCTCATTCTCTTGATTCACAGCAAGAACCTTACATATCCTGTTAGCCGCTGTCTCGGCCTGTAAAACACAATAGGTAAACAGGACAGCTCTGTCGACAGGGGTGGGCATGCATGACGTGAGCACGGGGGGCGGGGGGGGGCGGCGTGCTGCGGATTCCAGGTCACAGAGGCACACGACGGAGGGCGTGGCTGCTCAACGCTACGAACCGTTCCACACCTGTTACAGTTTTCACACAGACTCACACGGCAGGCTGGTATGCTGTCGGGAACAACGGGGAGACACCATTAGTCTAAAACACGAGCTTTGTGAAACGTCGAGCACGTTAGTAAGAGGAATAGCGGGGTCAGGAAACGAAATCGCCGGTCCCTGAGCGTGTGCCTGGGTGCCCTGCGGACCTCAGGACGGTGGGGCGAGAGCCTCTGAGTGACGGCAGCCTTTGGGGACCAAAGCAAAAGCGACTGGGTCCTGAATGTGTATGTCACCACACTGCGCTCACTGATGGCCTCTCCTGGAGTGAACGTGCAGAGCACGCTGGATGGGACCCTCCCCCGGGATGGACTTGCTTTGAGACTTTGTGTGACCTTCGTGAGAAGTCGGTGAGGCCTATCTCTCTATCCTCGTTTTGTGGAGGGAAACTCGGCCCGGAGTGGCAAAGCGAACACGGTGACCGCAGGAACCCATCGGGCTTCCTGGCCTGTCCTGAAGCCTCCCCTCTAAGGCCCTCACGTAGGCTGGTTTCCGGTCATCGCTGCCACTGATGGTCTTAAACAGACCCCAGGAATAATAACACATCCTCTGTCCATCCCAGTCTCTTGGGACTCACGAGGGGGAAGGAGACGGAAACAGATAAATACAGAGAAAGAACATTCACCCACAATATCCCTCAGGCTATTTGTCTTAAGGAATGAGAACGTTTTTGAGGTTCTAACACTGTTATGTCTTTCCTATTTCAGTTAAAATAAGATCAGTCTTGAAAGACGGTAGGGCGAATCGCTGGGCACAGGAGGCTTTCTCCAGGCCGAGGAGGGGGCCGGGCCGGTTCCCCGTGCTGCTCAGTGGACGTGGCTCAGTGTTCGTGGCGTCGGCCGCTTCCTAACACACGAATGTGTCACACGACATACTAATGAAACGAAAGGCAATCTCTTAGAAGGAAAGAGAGGTAAACACACTTCAGGAGCTGTCCGAAGTTAAAGCTGGTTTTTAGAAAGTAGTCTCAGTTTGGAACGTGCCACATTAGGTTACCACGAAACACTTAGATTCCAAGGTAAGATGTGAAGCGCGCACACGCACACGCACACACACAACGGACACGCATGCAGAGGAGCAGCACAGCCCCCAGATGGACGCGTGTTGGGTACCTGCTCCGCGCCCGCAAAAGCATGGTAGAAACAGGACACGTATGTCATGATGGCCCTCTCGTCCGGTTTGGGGGTGTTCACGATGTCTGAGGGGGGAAAACAGCACAGAGAACACACACACACACGAGAGCAGAAACCAGGGTGAACGAAGGGAAGGACGAGCTGGTTTACGCCCATCGATTTTCTGTGTGTTTCCTGGGCCCACAATCCCGAGCCTGCTGGGATGGTTCGCGAACGGTATGATTCGAACGTTTCTTGAATAAGCAAACTGAGAGCTTTCTCCTCCCCCACGCCTGACAGGCTTTTAAAATGCAGTCGAGGCGTTTACGAGGGAGCCCGTGTGCTCGTGGGTGGGGGGCTTCTTGCCACTTCCTAGTGACTTGGGGGACCCACGTCCTCTTGACCCGGTCGTCTGCCACTTCTGCTCTGAGTGACACATGTCACTTTTCGAGATGCTGGGAATAGCAGCAGAGGCTGGGGACACATCCCTCCTGCTGTCCCCTTCCGCACCACCCCGTGACCGCCGGCTCCCTGCCCTGCAAACAGCCCGCAGGTGTGAGGATGAAATTCTCTGGAGAAGCACGTCTTGCAATGTCCTCTACACATACTTACCATGCCATTTACAGAAATCACCAGGAGCGACAGAACATCTAAAGAGAAGGGGACGCTCGGCTTGTACACATTACAACGCTTGCTGCCCCTCGTGTTAGCCGCTGAGCCACCCGCGGGCAGGAGCCCGAACCACGTGACACACGGCCTTTCTTCCTCCCCTGTGGCAACACCGTTTTCTGCTTTTTAACTTTAAATTCAGCTCAGTCGCTGCGCAGAATGAAGTTAGAAAGACACCTCGTAAGTCCCTAAAGTGAAACCGAGTCACTGGGTTTCCAGAGCACATTAACAGGAAGGATGTGAGGCTGTGTAACAGAAAGGAGTCTTCTGGAAGACGAACATGAGCGGCATACCAGCGCATGGACAGAAAGTCAGTCCCAAAGAAAACGAGACTGAAAAGGACACACGACCGTCTCCTCAGAACCAGACGGGTCTCCTTACTCGGAGGAGAGGGAGAAAAAGGAGAAAAACAATTGAAAAAAAAAATTAAGACACAGAAGGTGAGGGGTGAGCAGCGACCCATGCTTTACGTCCTCACCTTCTGTGCACCAGCGAAAGCATGATAGTAACAGGAGACATAAGTCATTATGGCTTGCTCGTCGGGTCTGGCAGTGTTTACTAAATCTGTGTGGAGAAAAGAAGGTTAACGGCTCCAATGTCCCAACACCGGCAGGTCCCCCACTGAGCGCCTCGGGGCAGTCAGTTATAACCTTCCTTCACCCCGACACTCATGCTGTGAAAACTTAGGCTCAAATCGAAGACGTCGCACCTGCAAAGTCAGCCCTTTTGAGAATTGCCGATGGAAATAAAGGACTTGCCAAGGAGACGGGCATGGCTAGCTCAGACGTCAGGCACCGCCGCGGCCAGAACTGGACCTCCAGGCCCCAACGGGACGCACACGACACGTTCCCAGACTTCTATCGCGGTACGCGTGGCGACTCAGGGGCCAACTAAGACCCCTTCTGCAAGTCCACACGGAACAAATGCACCCACAAATCTAACCCTGGTGCCCACTTCAAAAAAGGCCTGTGGGCGAAAACAGGGAAACCACCTTCACAACCTTTTAAAAGCATGAACATAATTAAGATGATAAAGAATTTCACAAGTTGTTTTTTTTTTTTTTAACCACAGTTAACAGTTGCAATTAGCCACTCAAAAATTCCCACTTAAGGTTCAGAAACCAACACACATGACAGAAAGTCAGGTCAACAGCAGCAGGTGGGAGGGCAAGGATTAGCCAAGAGGGAGCAGTGGTCTCAGAGGAGGAGCCCAAGGTATGACACGAAAATAAAAGGGGAGAGGGAATAAGAAAAAACATGATCTGTGGTGACAGTACGTCTGACTGTCAGCAGCGAAGGCACGAAAGGTAAATGTGGGGGGACCTTCCGGGCAGGTAGGTACGTCACAGCACGCCCCAGCCCCCATCAGCCAGAAGATTCTCATGAAGAAAAGTGTGTGAGCATTTCTCCGAATCATTCAAAAGGAAAGATGAAAAGTCGTGGGAGCCTGGGATGTGCCACAGGAGGATGAAATGAATAGACTGCTGAGACTTCCCATCAGCCACGAAGGGCGAGCAGAATGGATACCCGCCCCGACCGGGGTCAGAGACCACGGACAAACCTAAGAACCGTGAAAAATGTCAGCAGGCCGGAGCAGTACCGATGGTGACCCTGAACTTGCCCTGAACTGTAGACTACCAGGGAGGCATTAGTGAACTGGAAGAGGAATTTACTAAATGCCACCGGTTTTCTCTTCTCTTAGTATCTTAGCTCTCAGTTCCAGTGGGTAAACTCTGGGTATTTTCATTATTTACTGAACGGAAAGGTCCAAGGAGAGACCACACAAATGCAAACTCGGAGAAGAGAGATGAAGAGAAAGAGAAAGGAGCTTTTCGATGTTGCTACTTCATGGTTTTATTGACTTTCTCCCTCTAAAGAGTTTTGGAGAAACCACAGTAGAATTCTGGAGCGTATTCGAGCGGCTACGCCAATAATACAGCTGTTTGCTAAATGGTTAAATTAATAAATGGGCACAATTAGAATGCTAATAGAAAGATCAATGTTATGCGTTGAATTGTGTCCCCCAAAAAGGTACGTTAAAGTAGGGTCTTTGCAGATGTTCCAGTTCAGGTGAGGTGCTGGAGCAGAGATGTGGCTGCTGCCCTCAGGAGAAGAGGGGAAGACACAGAGACGGCCACGTAAAGACAGTCAGAGATCGGAGCGGTGCTGTCACAGGCCAGCGAAGGCCTGGGCCTCAAGCCGGGAAGGGTGCTGTTGGGGAGGCCTCCGGGGGAGCATGGCCCCGCACACACCTCAGTTTTCACTGCAGCCCACAGAGCTATCAGAGAATGAATTTCTGTTGTTTGAAGACACCCAGTTTCTGGTAGTTTGTTACAGAAGCCTCAACGCAATAATCACCAAAAATAAGGAGGAACAGAAAGTTGACTATTGACTATAACCAAGTTCTTTGCTTTTCCCAACGATGCTAATTCACGGAAGCAACACACCTTTAGGGAATAATGTTCATAATACAGTAATTTAAGTTCCTTGAGGTCAGCACTCTACCTTACACACCTCATTACCTCCTGCAGTGCCTGGCAAAGGGTCTAGTTCACAGTAAGTGCTCAATAAATGTCTGTTGAGTGACAAGTGAATCATGCACAGGTGAAACGAATGGACAACCTCCACATCTGTGCTTTAAATCGTGGGTCGTAAGTACAACTCACCGATCTATCACATATACAGGGCACAAAGGCATTTGAAACTATTCCCCAGCATGAGTTATGCTGCGAAGTACTTAGAAGTTCTGTCGAATTGAACTAAACTAAATTTGATTTTGACTAATTAAAAATGAAATGGGGAAGTTCGAGAGGTATGCTGATGTTTTCTATCCTATATTTTGACTCTATAACTTTTAGTTGGAAAGAAGGACTTTTTCCTTGTGGAAAAGTCACAAGATTTATTTACTAAACTTGTCTCTATGTGATAAGGAAATTACTTTATGTTGTTAAACAATTAAAATAGGAAGTTTTCTTTGAAAATCACAAACCAAGGCACTCTGTTTCCTTGCCAAAGCTGAACCTTTTACCAAATCCTTTCACTATAGTTTTGCTAGCTTGTTTTTGTGCAGGATTAAAAAAATAATTCATGGACAAGCCACGCATGAAATCCTCTAATACTCAGCGAGGAATCCTAAGTACTTCAGATAGACTTTGATTATAAGTTTTTCGATCCCCATGCACGGCCGCAGCACACGCAGCCCGTAGATTTTATGAGTCATAACACAGTGCTCATCTCACCTTCGGCATCCAGCATTTTGGGAATGTCCAGATGCTTTTCTGCGATTTCCATGGCCAGGTTGATATTTCCTACCGGGTCATCCTGCACGAAAAACAGCATAATCCATTTTTTAAAATGTACTCCTGCAAAGGACATATGAATGATGTTTTCTATTTACCTCACTTTTGGGAAGAGACCCTCCCTCTCATCCACACCAAACCATAATTTTATAAATAATTTTCCTTCTTAGCTTTTCCCAATCGTTTCAAACATTTACAAAAACATCAAAAATGATACGAAAACCACACGATCTATGCACAAGGCAATACACGAAATGTAAGCAAACGTTTACGAGAACGAAGGCTCTGATGGGGGAGGGACATCATGGACGTGTTCTCTGGACAGGAGCAAACACCCTGCACACGTAGTGTCAGAACTTATTTTCAATGGTATTGATAACAAAATTTAGATAATTCTGAATGAAAGCATGAAACATCCATTCTCTGGATCTGGAAGGTGATTGTGGAGAATATGGGGTCCAGCACCCTCGTTTTAAACATGAGGAAGCAGAGGCATAAGAGGAGGAGGGACTGAGACCTCAGGTGGAAGTGTGGTCACTGCTGAATGTCACGAGATGGCTCCAAGAACGAAAATCGCATTTCTGGATGCTAAAGACTAGAAGAAACCATGAAAACTTGAAATTATGAAGAAATCCTTGTTTTTAAGATTGCATTTACCTTCCATTGTACAACTGGTTAAATATATGTTAACATAAAAGAAATTTAACCAGAGGCGTATAACTGAATTACTGAAAAACTAAAAGCCTTATTTAACATCTCTTATTTTTATCAACTAAAGAGATTGACTGTTATGAATCTGGGATGGAGGAACGTGAGAAAGAAAAATCAGAACGGAAAGTAGCGTTAGTCTGGGAATGACTTTAATGATTTTAACATCAAAGCCATCTAAACATTTTAGAAACTGCAAAGCTTTGCAGTGGATATAATCCTTTTAATATAATGAAACGGTTAAAAAGTGCAGGCTTCAAAAACTCATTCACAATACTCAATCAAGAAACCAAAGTAAGCTTCTTGGCCTCACAGAATATATAGTTATTTCAGGCAAAAAGCTTTTCCAACTAAATGTTGTTGAACAAAGTATATAAGCATTTCACCTAAAGCAGCCATATCACCGAGTAAGGCCTACCTGGACATTTTATGCAAATGTTCATCAAGCCACATAGCGAAGTAAAAATTTTGTTTTTTTAATATATGAGAAAAATTTCCGCATTAAAAATGGAGAGTAGTGATTCTGACACTTTGCGAAAGTTATCTCATAGACTAACTTAAAGAAAGGAGGTGGCAATTAAGTGTCTTCTTGACTCAGCAACTGACAGCGTAACCTTGGGCAGATTACCAAATTCCTCACTTTCCTCATCTATAAACTGGAATAATGCCTACTTCACATTATATGGACCGTGCATTATGACGAGTGAATGAGTATGTATATAATATATACTTATTAATATAGGCATTGAAATTAATGTATGTGTATACAACATATTAATATATGCAATCTATAACACGTGTTAATGCATGTGTACATATATAATAAACATGTGCATTTATTTATAACAGTGTCTTATCTAGAGCTATGTCAGTATTAGCTGCTATTGTTAATGATCATTTTTTCCTCCTATTGTAGGTGGCCAATTACCACAGGTCTGTTGGCCTTTTCTAATAAAGACTGACCGTTGGAAACTGCTAGTGAAACTAGGTCTGCCCCTCGTTCTGCAAATTAAAGATTAATTTAAAATGTATATACACTGTCTGAATGTCTGAACCATTTTGAAATAGCTCAGAGATTAGAAAATATATACTTTGAAAAGCTGAGGACTCTGGTTGCTCCATCCTTAAGCGGCCTCCCATCACTATGCTGTGGAGCCAATCTCAGAATACGAGTCAACTCTGCACCTGCTCCCCCAGGGTCAGTGGAGACGGGCTGGGGAAGGGGTTGGGCAGGTGAAAGCCAGGACAGCACCCAACAACCACGTCGCACAGGTGAGGGCAGCGTGCAGGGGTGGGTCCCACCAAAACACAGCAACGTGCCATGGAGGGCCAACTGAGCACACCAGCAACCTGAGAAATGGGCCCTGATGCCATCTGGAGGAATGCGGGTGGGACGAGGCCCTCGGTCTCGTCCTCACATGGCGTCACTTCTAGGGCAGCACAGACCGTCCATCATGAGATGGACAGGGCACAGGTTTCTTTCATCCAGCACAGACTGCATTTTAAAACTACTTTTGAACAATTTGAAGACTATTTCAAACTTAGATACGTTGAAGCTTAAGCTTAAAGGGAAAATTAAAATTCCCTAAGTTGATTATCTGAAAAGGGAAAAAAACAAACAAAAAGTCCCCAAACTTCTTGTCTGAGGTGACAACTAACGTCTCGTATCAATAGTGAGGATATGATAATAAAGTGTCCCTTGTGTGACAAACTAAGTCAACCAGTTCTGAGTAGCTATGTCTGCAACTGAGAACTTCAGAAAAGGCAAAGGGAATTGAGAAAGAAGGCGGAAAGGATTCAAACCTTTCCCCCCGCCAAAAACTACATGCTCCACTCCTCACATCTACAATCAGAAAAATAAAACCTGTTAACACACACGCATAAAGGCCTCGTAGTAAATAGAGCCCAATCAACAGACATAGCTTAAGTGAGACAAAAAGGGTGACGGCTGTGGGTCCTGTCCTGACCCGGCTGTGACAGGGGGCGTCTCCCCAGGCCCTGCGCCAGGCCAGCTGGCGGGCTGTGTATGCAGAGTTCAGGGCTGATGTGCTCGCGTGCGGGCAACATGCGGGGACGGGCAGGACACGGGGTGGGCCGCAGGCTGGACCCGGGGTGGGTCGCAGGCTAGACACGGGGTGGGCCGCGGGCAGGACATGGGGTGGGCTGCAAGCTAGACACGGGATGGGCCGCAGGTAGGACACGGGGTGGGCCGCGGGCAGGACACGGGGTGGGCCGCGGGCTAGACACGGGATGGGCCGCAGGTAGGACACGGGATGGGCCGCAGGTAGGACACAGGGTGGGCCGCAGGCTGGACCCGGGGTGGGCTGCGGGCAGGACACGGGGTGGGCCACAGGCCGACCTTGTTCAGCTTGGAGTAGTCGATGAGGTCGGGCCGGTGCCTGTGGATGAGCGCGCAGAGGCCGAGGCCGTCCTTCCAGCTGCGGGCGAGAACGGGAAACCGTGTTAGCGCAGAGGCGGCAGCGGCGGCGGCATCTGCGCTGATCAGACGTCGCCTCCAATGTCCTTTTGTCTGACTTAGTGCTCGGAGGGCCCATGTACCCTCCTCCCTGCCCCGTACGGTGACCCCGTGGTGCCTTCCTCCAACACCTGGGGTCCAAGGAGGGCTGCCGCCCCCTTGCCGTCCACTGCCGTTTCAGATCCAGGCCCCCTCCCCTGAGTTTCCCCCCTCCTCCTGCCCAGTTCCATGCCGGGAGAACTGGCAGTGACTGGACGGTGGTCCTGCTGTCCCACTCCGTCACTGACCCCCGGCCCCGACTGCCTCCTCTCCCCGTCTTCTCCAGTCTCCGTTCTGGACCTTTCCCCAGAATCTGCCCCATAACCAGACACGAGGACGCCCACCCTGAATGTCCAGCACGCACGTTCCTCCGCGAGTTCTCGCTCGCTTAACAAGCCACTCAGAGACCCCGGGAGCCTCTGCCTTTCTTCTCGAGGTTATTTTTTTTAAAAAGGCTAAGACATTGGCACCGAGGGATGCAACACAGGGAAGGTGGATTTCCAGTCACTTCCCCAGAGACAGCAGCGCTGACTGCTCCTTACACAAGCCCTGGCCACAGGCACCTCAGTGGTGACCACTCGGTGGGAGTTCTGTCCCCAAAGGGTCAGGGGGAGAAGGGATCTCAGGGCCACTGAAGCTTGGGGCCCCTCCCGGGCCAGAGGAAGCAAAGCAAGCAGCCGGGTGTGTGGGAAGCACGCCTGGGACCCCTGACGTTTGCGTGGGCTCCTGTCACCTTGCGGACAGTGAGGCACAGGGACGGAAAGGCCCTCTCGCCTCTGTCCACTCTACGCCTGGCTCAGTGCCTGGCACCTGGCAGACTCTCTAAATCCCAGGAGAAGCTCCCCAAGCTTTTGTCGAGTCTCATCCTTATTCTTGACTCTCTGATGATCCATGGTGGCGGGGCCCATTTATATTCCGAGGTGACCCGCCACGCAGAGTAAAACACTCAACCACTCTTCCAGTCACACAGAGTGTGACAGAGGACCTGCCTGAGGACGAAGGCTGAAGCAAGGGACAGTCACGCTCTCCGATCGTCTGCATTTCACTCACCCACCTTCCTGCCATTTCTCAAACATGATTTTCCTATTTCTCTTGAACTCCAGCAGGAGAAGCTGATTCTGGAGCGGAGGGATCAGGGTGGAGCCTGGACATGGGGCATCAGACCCCCCACGGCCTCTCCCTCCCACGAAGGAGCCGTGCCTGTCTCCCTGT
>NW_006442117.1:3495353-3524489 GCF_000325575.1 Pteropus alecto | reverse complement strand
CGAAGGCCCCGGGAAGGCGCTTCTCACGCCCGCGTCCTGGACACCCGTCCCGGCCCCGCCTGTCACTGGTAAGTACAGGGCTGCTCCGCCAGCACCCTCGGCCTGAGTCGCACATTTCCCCTGGGAGACCAGAAGCATCAAAACGTCAATGGCCTTAGTCCTGCCACAAACATAAACGCCTCTCGGACGGGAGCGGGGAACACTGGTGTAAGCACACACTGTCCCCTGCCACTGTGACCCCAGCGGGAAGGGGAGGACCCAGGGCCTGGGTGGCCCACCTGGTGTGGAAGTTCTGAATGTTGACGTTTCTGTAAGGGGCGGTTTTCCTCTGACACCACAGCAGCAGGCCTTCCTTGGCAGAGGTTTCTGGAATGTCACCCAGCCTTGGTCCCTCCCCCAGGGAGCCAGCCGCCAACGCATCGTCTCTTCTCGTAGTTTCTGCATGAGGGTGGGAGCTGGGGCCCCGCACCCAGTGACCGACTTCTGATGACACTTAAGGGACTCGGAAAGGACACTGCGGGTGCAACTGCAAGTTATGACTTCAGGGTTATTGGTAACTTACCTTTTTTATAAAAAAATTTTAAAATGTGTACAGTTTATGACCTACCTAACCTATCACTCACCTCATTTATAATTTATACTCTGAGGTAAATGGATTCACAGAGGCCACTGTGTCTCAAATTTATTTCCTTATCTAGAGATTTTATAATACTTAAAGGCTTTCGGTGGTAAGTTTCAAGTTTCGCCACTTGAGTTTTGACCATGTTAAAAAAACACCCACTCCCTGTGGCACCACGAAGCTGTGCTGCTCGGCTGTCCCGCCCCGGGGAGCACAGGGCGGGCACTGACACCCCAGATGCCACAGTGACCACCGCTGCACATCCCAGAGGCCATAATTCCTCGGGCTGCTCCAGCCACAGGCCGAGCGAGGGAGGGCACATCCCTGCCATATGTGGGGCCCTTTGAGTGAAGTTTAGGCTTAAGGACTCCCCATCGGCCTGGCCGAACCGGCATGAGGTCGGCACAGCGCAGTGAGACTCGTGGTCCCCAAGCCTTCCCTTCTTTCCTCCAGCCCAGGTGTCCGCCAGGTGCTTTGGCCTGGAGGCTCTTTCTGCCATCTCCTGCTCCCCCGACTTTACCCTCCACAGGCATCTCCCCCCAACAAATCTCTTGTCCTTCTGTCATGGACTGAATGTTCATGTTCCCCCAAATTTCACAGGTTGAAGCCCTAACCCCTAGCATGACGGTTTTTAGAGATGGAGCCTTTGAGAGGTAATCAAGGTTTTATGAGGTTATATGAGGTCATGAGGTCATGATGGGGCTAGTGCCCGTTTAAGAAGAGGCAGCAGAAAGCTTGCATGCACAGGTGCACACACTGTCTGTCTGTCTGTCTTTCTATGTCTCTGCCATGTGAGGACACGGCAAGGAAGCAGCCGTCTACAAGCCAACAAAGGGCCTTCAGCAGAAACCAGCCATGCTGGCGCCCTGAGCTTGGACTTCCATCCCCCACAAGTGTGAGAAGTAACGTTCTATTGTTGAAGCCACTCGATCTGGTGCTTTGTTTCGCTGGCCTGAGCAGACCCCTGCTACTCCCATCGCGGCCCATGCTGCTGGAGGACACACGGCTACACACGGCAAACAGCTCGAAGCCACTAACGTAACCCAGGCTTCTGCCTGACTTAGGTGTTAACAGTTTTGAAAGCCCTGTAAACACCTGGACTGTTAACTAACACTGGACCCTCAACTTCCCTTTCAGTAAGGGCTCGAGGGTGACTTTTCAAATCAAAGTAAGTATTCTGTTGTTATTTCTCTAAATTGTCCAATCTAGTTCAGACTTTCCCCCCGCACATAACCCAGATGAAATAAACACACTACCCAAATTTCATGTGCAATAAGAGAATTTGAATGACTCCTACCTATGTCTCTGACCTAGCAAATTCCTGTAAATGAGTAAGACTGAACGTTCTAAAGCGTTATCAGCACACTATCTGGCGCAGAAGCTGAAATGCGAAATCCATACCTACTTGTGGGCTGTACCCTGAACCGCCTGCCTTTGGGTCCTGGCCGATGTCACTAGTAAGGAAAACTACACTGGGAGGAAATAATGCTCTATTTTATAAAGTTTAAATGAAACTTAGGTTAGGGAAGTAAACAGAGGTGAGCGGTCCAATAAAATCTTATAATGCTACTGAAGTTCAGACTTTCGAGTCAGTGAGCCTCACCCAACCTCTGTTGGACCGCGTCTGAACGTCTTAGGAATGAATGTAGAACGAAGTTCTCTCCCCGTTTCATTGGCTGTTCTCATCGAAGACAACTCTCGCACCCCCAAACCCAGGCCTGCAGCGAAAAGCCAACGGGCCTGTGCCAAATGTGTCCGTGACTGTGGGATATTCTGCTGCTGGCGAGGGCCAGAACGTGGCCACTGGCACACACACGTGTCCACACACGAAACCCTGACTGCGGGCGTGAAACGCGCGTTACAGACAGGCGGTGCCGCTGTCATTCCATCGTGCAGCACCGAATGTCATTCCATCATGCAACCCCACGTCCTGGCATCTGGACCGCCCACCACCAGACTCAGCACGCTCTCATTTATTTCTCGTAAGAGACTCATCATTCTGATGAAGGAAACTTGCTCCTCGAAAAATTCGGTTGCAATAATGTCTTTTTCTATATAACATACATTATGAAAACAAATTAAGATGATTTTACTGTAGACTTACAGAAATTAAGTGAAGTTGTTGCAAAAATGACTCCATAAAGTAAAACAAATACAAACATAAATTAGCAAACTAACATCACTTACTATGTTGGTCACTGAAGGACATCTGCTCGAAGAGGTTTAGACACATGGCTAAATTTTGAATATTTAAAATTTCTGATCTTCTGAAAAGCAGATTAATATGTCTTTTTATGGTGATATTTTAGACACTACTATAGTTTGATTACATAATTATCATTAATAATTTGGGGAAAACTCTCTAATGGATAATACCATTCATAGCTACACCTGAAACAGAATTAAGTTTTAAATTAATATCATCGCAATTTGAAGTTTGTAACCAGTGAGAAAAAAACCTGAGGTCAAGTTCACTTCTGTAAAACAGGATCTGCTACTCCAGCAAAGGCACTAGTGTGAACAAGATTTTTTAAAAATAGTATCTGTTCTATAAAGTAGGTTCAACTGTTTAAATATTTAAATTTAGAAGTATATCAAATTTATAAAATTATTAGATATTACTTTTTTAATAAAGCAAAAACTTTTAAGAAGCATCTTGTTATTTTCATTAGCATGAAAGGAGTGTACTTTATTAAAAGTACACTGTACAAAGTTTTTAAATTCGGACTATATATTAATTCAAGCTGGCTGTCGTTCCCGAGCCTAAATCATTGAGGTTTTGATATTATTTTATCTTAGGTCATGTAAATGTAGCTTCAGTGCTAGAAGAGAATAATCTAAGTGGATCAGAAACTCCTTCGGGGCAAGTACCGTAGGCTTCACGTCATCTGGTACAATGGTAGGCAAACTGCTGATTTTTAATGTTTGTTGATAGATTAGTAACTAAAATCATTTAAAAAGACCAAGGTCAGAGGGTATCGTCCTGAGGAGAATTATAAACAATGCCCTCACCCCTCTTCATTCAGGTATCTAGTTACCTGTTAGGTGACAAAGTTAGGGGAGGCAAAGTTAACTGGACAATTCAAACTGCCCTTAAATATGTTCTGCGATGACATGCTCTGTGATTTGAGGCCTAAATAAGCAATGTTCTAATTTTAAGAATGTCAATTTGACAGTTTTCAACAGTGCTGAAGTCATCAAAATATTTAGAAGTATAGCAGGCATAAAAAAACGAAAGATTTTCATCTTTAGGGGTAGCACCAAGGAGTGGGTCTCTATTACAATGACAAATGGCTGTTAGGCCAAGGGAAGGAAGGGAGGGAGGGAGGAAAGAAAAGAAGGCAGGAAGGAAAGAAGGAAAGGAAGAAAGAAGGGGGCAGAGAGAGGGAGAAGGGAAGGAAGGAGGCAAGCAAACAAACATGGATTTAGATTTTTTTGCACCTAAAATAAGTGTTTCAGCTGTAAGTCTAAAGAACTCTGTTATACCTGTGAATATACTGGTATAATAAGCAATAAAGAAGCTCAAAAAACTGTTCATTTTCAAAAGAGACTTCTGTTCTGAACATGTGCTCATGTTTTCCAAAACGATTCCGCCCCCATGAATGAAAACGCACTGCCGGGGTCTTTTCCCGTAGAAATATAAAACTTGTGAAAAACCAACTTACATATCTTTCATTCGATCACGTAAGCGTTCAATTTTATAAAACTGTATTCAAATTTTACCTTGTAAGCTCAGTTTACAATTTACTCCAAGTCTCGTAATATAGTTGGATTTTTAGCCACGTCCGTTACCTTCGACTGAAATGTCCTGGATGGCGAAGCGGAGGATGATAGTCCAGATCATGCCCAGCGTCATCTTCACGTTGCCGTCAACGATTTCTTTAAGGGACAAATCCAACAACACGTTCATGTACAGATAACATAACGAGTGGATAAAGTTTTCCTATAAACTATGTCTCCCACGAGTTGTGACTCCGGAGATATTGGAAAAAATATATATGGAAAAACCAGTTTATATTTTTATAAGTATCACAGTGTGTCTAGTTACAAATGTGATATTCATAACCAGATGTCTCTGATTTAAATGAATTCTGAATTAATAATAAGCACGAGTTTTGCACATGCATAATCACTGAAAATACCCGTGAGTTTCCAAAATTTAAAGACTAGATGAGCAAGCCCCTTATCTGTGGGGACACGTTCCGAGACCCCCAGAAGACGCCTGAATCTGAGGGTAGTACAGAACTCCCCCACACACACTATGTTTTTTTCCTGTACATACACACTTTGTCACTTAAATAAGGAAGCACTTCACGGCTTCTCTTCAGCGTACCTGAGCTGCCGGCATCACCACTCTTGTGCTTTGAGTCATTATTAAATAAAGTAAGGGTGACTTGGACATGAGCACTGTGACAGTAGATCTTATGATCGAGATAGCTACTAAGTGACTAATGGGCAGGGAACATCTACGGCCTGGAGCCGAGGGGCGAAGGGATGAGTCACACCCTGGACGGACGGGATGTGTTGGGCGCAGGAGGCCCCAGCCCTCACCGCGGAGTGTGGGAGCCAGACTCCTGCCTTACTGCTTGTGTGGGGCCGGACCTTGCGACGTCCGGGTTGGCAACGCTACATGCTCACCTCCCGATTCACTGGGCTCTCCTCCCTTCTCCGCCAATTTACCCGCCCAAAATGTTCCCACCGCAAAAGCCCACCTCGAGCCCCATGTAAGTTTCAGGTCCCCCCGCGTTCAGGGCTGACGCCATCTCCGCTCAGCCTGGCTGTCACTCTTGCTACGATAAACCTCACCTAACCCCTTCGGCCTTGTGTGTTCCTCCTTCAGCGAACCTAATAGGACAGTACAAGACTTTATCAGGCCACTCAGAACGGCGCGCAATTTAAAACTTTTGAATTGTTTATTTCTGGCATTTTCCGCTTAATATTTCAGACCATGGTTGGCCATGGGTAATGGAGCCGCGGAAAGTGAAACCGCGGGTCCAGGGGACCGCCGTAATGAACCACGGGGAACGCAGGCCCATCTTTACCCCGGTCCCTCTTCCAGCTCCCTGGCTGGCGGGTTCACGGGTTCACAGGCGCAGCTGTGCTGAGTGAGAGGCAGGCTGGTCTGAGCTCCCGCCCGCTCGCCGGGGCTCCTGATCTCCCACAGAGGACGAAGGGGCCACGTCCCCCTATTCACTAGTTCTAAGGGTCATTGGGATATATGAGCTCTTTCTCATTCCTATAATCGGTTTGAAGAAGATGGCATTATATGTGACTCTATTCTTCGCAAATGATCCTGGAGCCTGGTCTGCCATTCCCGGCACATCTGTTCTCATCTGTGAGTGTCCAGAGCCTAGCGGAGGGCCTGGCAGCACCAGGTGCCCGTGCAGGCCCACGGCCCCGCCAAGAGGTCAGCGTGGCATCAGGGTTATCCCCACCACAGCTCACCTTCAGCCCCGATGGACACCAGTTTCACGCCTTTGCTGGCTATGTAATCCAAGGCTTTGTTGACATTGGCGATTTTGTGGAATCGCATTTTTCCTCGGTCAGGTTTGGGCAGCCTTTCCCCTATAGGATAAAAAAAGAACAGTAGAGACAGAGAAAGTGGCCCCTTGATGCAAAATCAAGATGCCAAAACTCAGAGTCGTGCTTTCCTTACGTGGAAATGGTTATGTGTTTCTGACGGGCCCCGTCCCTAAACCACAGCACGGGGGACTCTAACTATGAACTTTCAAGATCAAATGGACCAGCGAGGAGCCATGCTCCTGAGGCAACATGCTTTCCAGATCTGCTGGGAGAGCCCGGGCCACCTACGAGCCAATGAGAGAGCCGCTGGGTGTCCCTGGAGCTTTCGGGGCTGCCGAAGAGCTGTCGGAAGAACTCAGGGCAGCCTTGTCAAATCACAGAGGTGGCTGCCAGGACTCAGCTCAGACAACTGATCGTGAAGACAGATGGACCGGGCAGACCTGCCATCTTCCTCCCCAGCCACACTTCAGGTGTGAGCCACTCTCCAGTGCAGAGTTCTACACCCCAGTTGAAGTCCAGGGCAGAGCCTGATGCCGCTGAGACTGAACTCCTGCTTCCATAGTCGTGACGACACGCATGCTGGCTTTTTGCACAATTTCTGCAATACACACTCACCGGACTAAGAGTGGAGAGGGCAGCGTGGTGGGCAGTCACGTCAATGTCAATTTTTTCTTCTCTTATTTTGTTACAAGGTGGATGGTATAAACATTATTTTAATGAGTCAATTTTAAACAAAATTCACTCCTTTTTATTTTATTTATTTTTATTTTTTAGGCCAGGCAACCCTCACAGATTGCAAGGATCTTGTCAGCTTACAATCCCTTATTTTTTTATTTTTTATGCCTACAGCACCTGGTCTTCCTAGGCGGTCTCCCATCCAAGTACTAACCAGGCCCGACCCTGCTTAGCTTCCAAGATCAAACAGGATCGGGCTTGTTCAGGGTGGCATTACCGTAGACAAAATTCACTCCTTTTTAAACAGAAAAATAACTCCAGTCAGACTGCTCTTTGAAAGGCTTTCCTGGCCAAAAATACCATGTTCTTGCTCAGCCAGGGTCAGAGAGAACTCGTGATACACACACAAGTACAGGAGGGGGTGTGACAGTGACACAAAATGCTTCAGACCAACCTGAGATGACTTCCAGAAGCAGCATGAGCTTCAGGCCATTCCTGAAGTCCTCCTCGATGTTCTCGATCTGCGTGCCAGCTTTCCTCAGGTGGGAGTTGCACCAGGCAGTAAAGGTCTGCAAGAGAACCACGCGCAGCTCAGCTCCGCCCACGGCCCCGCCGTGGGATGGCACCCGGCACCGCTCCGCCCACCGCCCGTCTGTGGGGACAATGCCTGCCCGAGAACCATACGCAGCTGAGCTCGGCCCGTGGCCCTTCCAGGGGATGACGCCCAGCACCGCACACGTCCTGGAGAGTCTAAGGGGCTGGAGCTCCTTGGACCACCAAATAGAATTTGATGGAAAGAATGATTTGAGGCCCAAGGTAAGATTTCAGTAAAGGTTCCTCTTTAGAGACAAAAAAAGAAAAATCATTAATTTGGTGTACTGATCTCAGTTTTGCCTTCGGTTTCCAAAGGTACATACCACATTTACACCTGTGCCTTCACCTTCTGAAAACTTCGTACTTTGTAGGAAAGATAGATTCAATCAGGACATGCTTATCCCTTGCATATGACAAAAAATAAGCTTGCTTGCAGAACGAAGAAATAATGTTTAAAGACTGTTTGAATGTCTTACTTTTGAGCAGAGGGCGGGTGGTGTGTGGCAGAAAGGGGAAGGGAGAAGAGGCCTGTCACCACTAATTATCGATAACGAGTTATCTTGAATGAACAACAGTTTTAAGACAGTAACTAAATCAATTAAAAAAATGTGCATTATTGTCGATCATTAAAATAAAAAATAAGAGCAGCAGCAATAACGACCTTGGATTTCGAAGACAGTCAGACGCAGCCCTGCCTGGAAGGGCTCACAGTCTAGTCACGCTAGCGAGTTACCAGGGGAAAGATGGACCGCATATTAAGTGGCATCCAAAGTCATTCTGTTTATTTTTCAAGCATCTTTTAATTTGGCTTCCACTTGTGTGCTATTTCCTGCCATAACCAGATTAGAAATGCTCCTGGCAGCTGCTGGCTAAGAATGCAAACTGTCCCCAGTCTCGAAGCAGCTGCTGGGCTCAAGAACAAAGTGCCTGCACAGTGCCCTGGGCGGAGACACACACTGACGAGAAGATGAGCGTCTCAGAAACGGACTTCTTCCAAGGAAACTATAGGCGGTTTCCATAAACGCGATTTTCCTGGGTAATAAAGAGGATTTCCAAATCTGACTAATCACCACTTATTTTAAGAAATATGG
The DNA here is from genome assembly GCF_000325575.1 of Pteropus alecto. Taxonomy (NCBI): domain Eukaryota; kingdom Metazoa; phylum Chordata; class Mammalia; order Chiroptera; family Pteropodidae; genus Pteropus; species Pteropus alecto. The sequence continues at coordinate 3,515,987 of NW_006442117.1, read as the reverse complement.
GATAGCATCAAGTTCTAGGGCAAAAAGAAAATGTAGGCATTTTCTTGGGTTTGCAGTAATAAATTTTACCTGAAGTGCCTAAACTGATGATTATTTCTCCTAAAATGCATCTCAACTTTAGTCAGAAACAGAAGACAGACTCTAAGCCATATAGTCTAGATCTGCACCCGATCAATGTGCCAGCCACTGGCCACACATAGCTATGTAAATGTAAATTAGTTAAAATTAGAGAAAATTACAAAATTTAGTTCCTCAGTTGCACAAGGCCATCTTCCGAGTGCTCACAAGCCACACATGGCTTGTGGCTGCTGTGTTGGATGGTGCAGAAAGTTCTATTAGGCAGTGCTACTCTAGATAATCAAATTTCATTTTCTGAAGCTAAGATTATTACAAGAGTCTACTATTTATGTATTTAAATATCCATCTATGTATTTGCTTTTTGAACATGGAACACATTTCCTTGGTTCAGAATTCGAGCGGCACGAAAGGCTTAAGGTGAAAAGCCTCTATCACACCATTACTCCCTGCCACCTGGTCCCGGTCCCCAGGGGTTCCGTTCCTTGGGTATCGCTGTACACAGACACAAGTACTTTAGCACAAATCACAGTATACACACTGTTCTGCACCTGGCCTTTTTCAGTCACTTAAAAAAAATGCAACCTAGAGATCACTTCATATCAGTGCAGATCACCCCCGTTGATGGCTGCATAGTCTTCCACTGTGGAGTATGTACTATACTTTACGTAACTAACCCCCTATGGGTTGCCATTTAGGTTGCTTCCAGATAACTAAGTTCTTACAGTAAAAAGCATCACAGGCCCCATTTTCGGCAAGCAAGACTACTTTAAAGGTGTGGCTTTTTAAAAACTGACTATGTTGAGACCAATCACATATCTAAATTTTGGGGAAAGGCACAAGAGAATAACAGGTTATGATTTTTTTTTAAGTGGAACTGACAAGAGGAAATAGAATGATATAAAATATTTATACGCTTGTTTTTATTTAGGTTCTACTTAAAATAGGCAAATATTGCTGGTGCAAATTACCTTACCTTATCACCTTACTGAAGTCCTGCATAATAAAAGCATCAGAAACACCTGTGGATATAACCCCAGGCTGCTCATGAATCAGCACAGCTTCCCGACCCCCACTCTGGAGTCCTGCGATGTCTGTCTGGTGCCACCTTGCTATCGGGACACATATAATGACGGTAACTTACCATAGCTCATTTTCAGTTGTGCAAATCCAGAGAACAAATTTAATCAAAAAGGCCGATTTACTGAGTTAAGCCTGAGTTAAGTGCCCCGTCTTTAATGGGTATCCCTCAGAGCCAATAAGGTGGTGCCTAACCAACTTAACTTCGGAAAAGGACCCCAACGTCTCTGTTGAGCGGGCCGTATTCCCGTGATGTGCAGTATTGTGTTTTCAAGCGGTGAATCTGAAGGATCGTCAAACCAGTAGTGTCTCCTCTGCAATATTCCTGGAATACCGGTGAGCGGGAGCTGGGAGCCCGTCCGACGACAGGCAAAGCCATTCCTTCCTTCATGAAGAACTTATCAGCAAAGTCCCAAACACATAAGAGCTGCGACACCACTACCTTTTTCAAAGTTAAATGATGTAACAACCAGTACAATGTGCTTAACGGCAAAAAAGTACTTATGTCTTTGTTGAAATGTTAGATGAGCTTGCGTTAATGAATTCTATGCATTTGGTTTTGGTTTCTTTTTAAGTTAATTAAACCTACAGACATAACTGCCGACATTGCAGACTATCCCATTGAGAGAAGAGAAAAAAGATCCTTTAATCAAAATGAGTAACATCTGTGATTATTTAGATCATTATTTACACAATGCAAGTTCACATCTCTATCTAGAACAGTTTATCACCTGCATAAACAGATGAGGACGAAAAAACCAATCTGAGTCTAACAAGGTTCTGAGGAGGAGTCCATTTCATGGGATCAATTAATAATCACTTCTTTTAGTGATGAGGTTCTAGTCCTGGCCTGGTTCCACGAAGACGACCTGTTCAATTTACTATTGCATTTTCTCCAAACAAAAAATCTGGCAACACATCATCTATAAGTCTCCTTTATACTTTTTAAACCAGTTATTACTTTAATAATAATTACAGAAAATACAAATTTCAGGTTGCACTTCTTGAAACAGAGAATCATCACAGTGATGGGGCTTTTCTGAACAAAAGAGCACAATGCTTCGGGGGTGAGGGGTGAGGGGAGGTCACAGGGAGGCTGAAGGCCTTTAGCTTCTACACCCATCAATTAAAACAACGGCATTATGTCGGGTCCAAAGTTCCAGGGCAGTACCGGAGTGTTCTATGATTCTGAGTTTGCGCATCATTTACTTTCTTCAGTGAGTGAAGACATCAACAGGCTCACGGTCAGTTCCTGGCCGGCACCTTCTGGGGTGGGACAGCCAAGCCCCAGGAAAGCAGTGGTCCCCAGAGGGAGCCGAGAGGACAGGCGGAGCCCGGTCCAGCCATGATCATGGCTCAGAACTCGGATGCTATTTCTGACTCTGACACCACACAATTATTTGTCCTTCAAATCCTGACACTTTCCCAGCTATAAAAAAAAAAATAAAGGACAATAATGGTCACGATCGGCTGTATGAAGCAGTTCAAAAGGTGATCAGGAGGAGAAATAGAAAAAAGCCAGCCAACAGTACCTGTGCAATGGTTCTGCACACGCTGTCACAGAAAACTCCAGAAAACCACACTCTGCTAAGTACGTTTTCTAAAGATGCTCCATTTCTGTTTCCATTTACAATAATCACTTTAATAATGTTTTCTTTTCCACGTCACAAATTCCCAGTTTGCCCAGGTTCCTTCTAATTGCTTTCCTGGTTCACTCTACCTATGTGGGAAGTGGGGAGGACGTTTCCGGAAAGCTGCATACAATTGTACAATCTCGGGGGCAGGTAGAAGAGGGGGCTCAGAGCCACGTCTCTGAAGTAAACGTGATCTCTGCTCAGGCATTTAAGAAAGGAGATTCCGCCTGTAAAAAGAGCAGGGTGTGGCAGAAGCAGAAGGCACTGGTTCGCCGCAAAGCTTCACGGCCCTCGGCTGGAGAGACCGGGCCACACCATCACGGGAGCATCTGCTCTGGGTCCTCGCAAATGCTGCAGCGCCCCAAACAGGCGGCCACTCCAGAATCACCGCAAAATCAGCAGTGCGACGTGAATTTAACTGACACTCAATGCTCTTTTAAAAACATTTAAAACGTGTTTTTGCTGCGGTTGACAATGACATTAGGGAAGTTCCCTGGGCCCAGAGTGCACAGTGGTGGCTGAGCCTTCAGCACAGTGAACACTGAATAATCTTCTGGTCTTGAAAAAATTCCAGATCTTCAAAGTTGCCAAGTGCCCAGGAACATTCTTCAACTACTTGGACGACATTTAAAAAATATAATCAAAGCAAGAAAGTACGTGAGTAGGAAAGTGTTCATTTTAAGGATCCTGCATGTACGACGACCCAATGACCAGATGTCTCGAAGTCCCTTTGGGGCCCTCGTGTTCTCATAACCTGCAGGACCCGGCATCCAGCCACATGGCGGACAGCCCTGTCATTCCCCACCCACAGCCCTCTGCTTAGTCCCCCAGATCCTGCTGGATAACATGGAGGCGACAGCTCAGTTTAGCAGTCCTTGAAAGACAGCGGCCCTAAAACTGAAGCCTGGCTCTGTGACCAGCTCAGCGTCTGATGTGGGCAAGTTAGCTGGCCTCTCCCCGTGGCTCATGTCTCGCCCTGAGGACGGCACTATCAGTCTAGTTCAACTAGCCGGCTGTGAAGTCTGATGAAATAAGAGAATAGAAAACACTTCACAAATGTAAACGCTATAGACCGCAGAAGAACAGCAGTCAGCTACGGCAATTCAGAGAAAGTGGGGGTGCTGTGGATTGAAAATGAAGGGAATTAAGTCACTGCAAAGAAAACAAAGACCGCCTGCAGTCACGATTTCAGTCTGCCTGGGCACCCGAGACAGCCCACCCGCCAGCACCAAGCGCGCACAAGCTCGGCATCCTGCACCGGCTGCTGCTGAGCAGACAGAAAGGGTCCGAGCGGGCCTGTGACCCAGTACCCAGGCCGGTACGGGTCTGAGAGTTCACAGCTCTGTCAAAGCACGGCATACCCCAACTTCCTCAGGGCGCAGGGTTTCAGAACATTAGTTTTTGCCCATGGGGGTAAAAATATTTTGCATGTGCATTTTTTAAAAACCGTATCCCTAAGGGACAGTTAATAGAAAGAGTAACATTCAAATCAGGACTTGGTTCATAATAGCATAGGTACAAAGAGCCTTAAAAGTAACTTGTGTGAAAAGGCAAACCCCACCGCTCCCCATGGCAAAGGGAAGGCCCGCAGTGGTTTCCCAGGCTGATACGCCTGCGAGCATCCACGCTATGCACTGAAAACCAGAAATGAACACTGTGGCTTTAACCCTGCCTCTTCCACCCGTGTGTCATCCACAGAAGCCAGCACCTCGCAGGTGCCCCTGTATTCACACATACAGAATGACTGCCTACTCAATACTGCAAGTTTAAACTGTGACGATTTCAGTCATAAATCAATCGGAACCTCGACAGTACAAAACACTGCTTTTAACTTAGAGTTCCAGGGAGACTCATAAACACAAATTTCATTACTCAAAGTAAGACAGAGGCAGCCTTTTCCCAATGATCGACCCCAACAAATTCTGCCTACAAGCGGGATTTCAGATCTCTCTCGCCAGTGTTAGAATACCTAACAATCTCAAAGTAAGGGGGTAGGAAAGCCACAAATGACTCCGGTTACCTGAGGCACATTGTCACCAGCACTCAGTAGTCTATAAAGATTCCTGAGAGGGACACAGAGAAGCAGGGATTTTGTTTTCTGTTCTAGACAGTGCCTGGAACACAGTGGTCCTCGGTAACTATTTGTTAAATAACATCTTATTTGTCAGACTTTCTGGAACAGATCAGAGAAAACGGCAATCAGCTTTTTTAAATTGGGGAGGGGAAGACTGAGGAGCTAAAAATCTGTATCTGCTCAAGTTCCAAGCTTTTAAAAATTATTATCATGTCAAACTTAACTGCAGAATCCTTACATGTTAAAATGCGCTCTGTAATCTTGCCCAAAAAAAGACCTTGTAAAAAATAAAAGGCAACCTCACCGCTGAGGTTATCTAAAAATAGGATAAGCTAATGGACGACACTTTAAGTGGGCAGGTTGAAGGCGCTCTGCTCTCCCAGAACTTGAATAGTCCTGTCCGGGTCTGGTTTTACTCCGAAATCCTGATCCATGAGTTCTAGGCTTCGATCACCAGGCTCATTAGACTGACTTGATTTGGTCCGTGAGCTGTTCATAAGGAGGCAGGTGCTCAAGACCCCGAGGCTGCCTAACGGTGGGGGCGGGGGTGGGGAGTGGGGGGAGGCGTTTCAAGTGTTTCAGTGAAACCAAATGTAGCCCAGACTAATTCCGGTTTGAGGAATGACCTCTCTGGTATGGGGAATCTCCTCCCCAACTTCCAGAAAGGACGGAACTAATTAGAGTTAACGGAATTCGGAAAGGGGAACCGGCTAAGGAGGCTGCTTCAGAGCGGGATAAACCTGAGCTGCCGTGGGAAACGCGTGCCTCGCCCAGAGCGCCCTCCGATGCCCTCCCGCAACTCTGCAAGGCACAGGTAGCGGGGAGCAGTGCCGAGCAGCTCCTGCCTGTAGACTAGCCGAGCCTGCTGCTCGGCGCAGGGACAGCCTCGGCCCCCACACCGGGCAGCTCGGTTCCACTGGGGCTCTGTTTCCCATTCCTCATCTAGACATGTGCCTGCCCTTCAGATTCTCTCTTGCACCGGCTGGGACACCGCTTCGGTTTGGTTAACATCTTTAACACATTTCCATTCTTATATTTGCATGAGAGTCATGATTTTACCTTTACTTAAGAATTGTCTTTTAATACACAGTTTTAGAGTCTTTCTTCTAAAAAGAGATCAACATGCAAATAAGCTAAAATATTCACTACTCCGATGTAAATTTTATTGATTCTGATGAAGACAGACAGTAATTAATACACGAGAATGGGACGTGGAACTAACCGAGTCCACCATTCGCTGATCTTGAATTACAGTGCGCGCCCGGGTCCAAGTCTCGGCTTACTGCGTTCCTTTCCCACGTCAAACTCTCCCTTTAAAATCCAACGTGTGTCCCCGTGTTCCCTCTTACACAGATCACCAGAAATAATACTGCATCGGACTTGAATTATTTAGCACTTTTCTCTGTTTCATACGGAGCTTAGATTTATCTAGAAGCTAACGTATTTCCATCTGTTAATTTCCTCCCTGCTCAGGAAAAAAATATCCTACAAACAGTTAATTACCACTTACAGGAGTCATTATTACTCATCCTCCTAATTCTTATTTTTCAACTGCAGTTACTCATCCCCCGTCTCTGGAATCCTCGGGGCGGAGCTGGGCAGCACAGCAAGCTCATTGAACACTTTTCTGAGCCACTGATGCTGGTTTGGGACCCGAAGTACCGCTCCATTAACTGCAAGGGGTATTTTTAAATTCTTGAAACAGAATTTTAATTATAAAATAAAGATGTAGCATTTTCACTTCTAAAGAACAGTTTATGGTCTTGATGAAACTCCCCATTTTAACTGTTAAATGGAAAAAAAAGAGTTAAGATTAGAAATATGCAGATTCTTTCCAAGCTATTTTAGGGCTAGAAGCATATGTTGAACTAACCAGATCAAATATCTTCAGAACAAAAATTGAAGACATTTTTGCTCTAAAAGGTTAAAAAAAAAAAGTGGTGAGCTCAAAGACCACATGAAAGCTATCGGTGCCTGGTTATCTGAGCTCGGAGCAATCGGCAGCCAGGAGCCCGACTTAGCCACTGGCTGGGAGCTCTGTGGGGTCACACCTGCCACCCCGTGCTGGCACAGCCTACATGGAGAATGCCTGAGGACTTTCTGGTAAGCAAGCATTTAAGGCTCCCAACAAACAGCCCTACATAACGATTGATCTTGAGCTGTGCTTCCCAAAATAGCTTGTTCCCTTGGAGCCTGGGTGCTTATGTGCAAGATGTGGCTCTATGACAGGGAGACCCAACTGTTGCTCGGTTTCAGGCAACAGCAACATTTATTGTATTTTCAATATTCTCTTCTTGAGGATGAATTCAAGCTTAAAGAAAAGCACACTGATGTTCCCCCCTCACCCATCCCAGCAACTGGGGAAGCAGCTTGTACTACGCAGACAGCAAAATAAATACTCTTTAATTCGAGTTCACCAAACTGTTACTATGTTCAGGGACCCAAATAAATGGCTGCCTACACAGAGGGATTAAGCATTCGTTTAGGAGACAGCCCTCTGTCACTACTTTCTCCGCACTGGTGTTTTGGACCAGAGCACAGTCATAAGTCGGGAACAGGCCCCAGGCAGGGACGGCTGCAGGTGCCTTCCACATATGGGAAAAACTCTGCATAACAGAAGGGTTTGTGGAAGTAGGGAAGCTGGGCCTTTCCAGACTTCCTGCCCACTCCACACGGGCGGGAACCAGGTGGAATTCCTCCCCAGGGCTCACGCTGAGTGGAAAGCACCCGTTAAATATGGAATAAACATATAATGTTCATATCCCGAGCCATTTGACAATTATATCTTATAGTATAAAACCTACAAATATATGCTTCTATATTATAACATAAAGTGATCTAGTAGGAAATATGGCAAAATTTTAATGCTAGTGTTCTCTAGGTTGTGACTTCTAAAATTTTCTTATCTGTACTTTCTATAGTGAACACCTGCGACTTATGTAATTATTACTGTACCTTTAAACAGTAACTAGTGAACATGTATACAACAGGTTCTTTGCTTTTCCATAGTCATCTATAACTATGTTATCTAGTTTTACTTCCTAATCCGCCATGTCTCCGAGGTTAACCCCTCCATGAAGTGCTACTTCAAGACTTCTTATGCTTCACATTAAAATCCCTCTTTTGACATCACGTTTGAAAATCCTAGTGGAGAAGGTACACGCTAAGTTCTAGGACCACAGAACAGAAACCCTCTGGAGAACTTTGTACCCGTCACCAGTCCCAGCAACGGAGCCCACTGTCACCACAGGGATCTCTAGCACGGTTCTTCCTTAAAGGACACTGAGGGTGACAGCCCCACCTGTGTCTTATAGAAACAAGGGAAACGTTTACATTAAACGTGAGTTTATCACACAGTAAATACACATATCACCACTTCACACCCATATTTTCAAGTGTGTGAACATGTGAACAATTTTTTTAGAAACAACTTAATCAGAAGAGCAAACCTAGAGATCTGACTTTGGTAATTGGTTCAGATATTTAAATAATGTTCAACCCTTACTTTTTTCAGATGTGAAAAATAGGCATCCTAAAGCCTAGCACACATTGACACCAAACTGTCCCAAGCGTGGGCGTACATGCCATTTATAAAATCGTAGAGACAGCACATGAAACACCAAAGTAGAATGGCGGGGTACACCTCGGAGGGGAACCTGGCCCTCAGGAGGCCCCAGTGCAGTCCGTGGTCCCATGCCCTCCAGACACAGGGTTCCCTCCCACAGCGGGCTGCAAGGCTTGGTCTTCTAAAGGATTAGGGAATTAGGACGTTCAGAAATTACTCAACTTTGGTATTTGAACTTGTCAAAGCATTAGAAATCTTCCTTCGCAATACTTGGCAGTTTTTAAAGTTCAGAAACGGGCCAGTACTTTGAGGAAAGGCATTACTGCATACAAACTGCTCGGTCTCAACGTTATTCTAACCTTCCCTGAGGCTGTCTTGTGCATCCCCACGACACAGAGCAGCCACAGTTTGCAGTCTACACTGGACCACTGCTGAGAGTCCACGGGGGACTACGCACAGTTACCCCGGACCAGACCTCAGCCACACCTGAGGCTGTCCTGGGCACAGCTGGGGGTAGGGGGTCACCCTACCTCTGATTACTGCCCCTCGGGCACTTCCTTCGTAAGGAATGGAGGCCTTGAGCAATGAACAGCACGCGAACACTTTAAATGTATGCGATTTATATTTTAATTATTTCTTAATAAAGCTGGGAAAAATAAATACAATACAAAAAAATAACGTTTAAATAAAATAACAAAGTAAATCTAATCTTGTAAGGAACACGATGGAACAGCTACATGCATGCAGCCCCCTCACTTACAGGGCTACCCTAGAAATTCACATATCTAAGCAGGCCTGATCTGTGTCTAAACAAGAAGCCATCTTGGCAAGACTGCCCCTAAAAATAACCTTTCCCCAAGAACCCAGCACATGTCTGCTCTGCTCCCTCCTCCGGCTGTGCTCTGGGGGTGGGGGAGGAAATCAAGATGCATGAGTATCAAATTCAGCATCCTCAGACACTGCTCCCGCCCCCTATCTCAAAGCAGTAAAAGCAATGATCACAGGAGCAGAGACAGGACCAGACCAATAAGCCTGAAGGAGGTCACAGGGTCAGTTTATCACATCAGTTTGCGATAGGACTTCACGCGTGGGCACAGATAGTGGTTAACTATCCACAGCTACAGGATGTTAAAAGGCTCACTTCTTTCTTAAAACAAAAGGGCATTCTGAGCACAATTCCACCTTCTCCTGTTAAGCCTGAAATTCATGAGTAGGGTTCCTGGAATTAGACACCTAAAGGTGTCTTAGAAAGGTCACCTTCAAAACACTGGCGATCTCTGGGAAGTCAGGTCTTGGGAATCTAGTTTTTAGGAGAAGACAATTATAATGTCAAGTGCGCGAGAAAGCATTAGGAGAATTTGGGGGTGAGGCAGAGCATGGAGGAGGCGTGGACGGCCAGAAGGGGAAGCAGGAAGTGAGGTCCTGGGTGAGGGGTGAAGAGTTTGAAAGGGGTGACGGCAATGTGCCGACTTGGAAGTTTTGTTCACGGTAATTTCTCTCAAAGTTTTGTTCACAGAGTAAAGCATTTGTTGAACGTAACAATTTGTCTTTTTCCTTTTGGAATTGGACATCCCTGCTAATCATTTCAAATGACACAATGCACATGTGTATCAAAACATGTCGTACACTTTAAATCTCGGTGGAGCCCAAAACTCGGAGAGCGTCCCTGTCCACTAGGACATCAGGCCTGCGGGGGCACAACTCTGATCGGTGCTCTTGCCTCTGGGACTCTCCTCTTCTAGTTCCGAAAGGGAGTGGCTCAAATACTTAGGCATCTTCAACTCTGGCTTCTTTGGGAACTGAGTCAGACAGACCGGCAGTCAATTCTCAAGTTGTGCCCTTGATGGCGTGTCCTATAAAATGCCACTGGCTTTCGGTTTAGTTGGCTTTTGCTGTGGTCCCTTCCTCCTACTTCGTTGTTTCTGTTGGGCAAAGCCACTGCTACAGTCTGACATGGAGAAAACCTGTGCGTGACAACACGCACCACGCCTTAGAACTTAGTCTTCTCTTTCTCATCAGATGTTCCCGGTTGTACCATTTAGGAATTAAAAGTTCACAGACAAGCATGTCCTTCCACAGACAGTGAAAAATTAGGAATACTGAATCCCAGGCTTCTCTGCTCGGGGTTGTTGGTTACAAATTTGAGCGGAAAGCAACAAAAACAGAAAACGTTTAGTGATTTTAAAAGCTCTGCCACTTGCTGACCAAAACATGCAATAAAATAATTAGCACCTCCGAATTTGATAAAATTTCAGTCATGAGACAGAACTACGTCTTCATAACTTAGACAAAATTGTGTGTGTGTGTGTGTGTGTGTGTGTGTGTGTGTTTCCCAGCTCCCGCTTCCCTACCCTCAGCCGCCCCAGGACAGTAATTTAACGTCCTAGCTCGAAAATAAGAATAACAAGACTCATCTCTCGAGATTGTTGCAAAAGACTGAATAAAAATAATCTCTACGGTTAAAACAGTGCCCGGTAATTCTCAGTAAATAGCTGCTCCGCCCCATTCGGTGAACAGCTGGGAAGCCAGAACGATGTATCGACTCGCCTCTCTCTTCATTTTTTAATCCGCTGGCAAAAATCCATATATTAACATATAGCTTTCGCTGTCTTGTTGGCATTCTTTTTGTTTTGGTGTTATACTGAAAAAAATTTTAAAACATCCTTTTGTGCCAAAATTGAACATGAAAGATCGAAGCGTGTAATAAAGTAATCGGCATAAAATTTCATAAAATTGCACAGGATAGAAATTTTACAGTTTGCAAAATGTAAACTACATGGTTTGCATTTGTCCAACGAACATCGCCTCCCCACATTCCAGCCCGACCTGACCCTCACCCCTGCTTCCCCTGAAAACCGTGCTCATTTCAAAACAGAAAAACGTCAAAACGTTACCCTCTAGGGTGATCTCCAAACTAGTTACGATTCTGTGTGCGTCTTTTATCACTGTCATGACCAACACTCTCCAACGTGCAAAATGCTAATCTTTTTTAACCTTAAAGCAAAACACCTAAACAAGAACAATAATTTCCTTAATCTTACATATGATAAACTAGAAAAAGGAAATCTATCTTGGGGTTAAAATCTACATCTAGCATGTTGAGATGAAATAAATCCGACTTTTTCCAGTAATCCTTACGAATTTTCCATAGTCTTGTCCAGCAGAGCCCATTACTGGCCATTCCAGTTACAGAAGGGTGCATGTCGCGGGCCACCTCAATTAATTTCTTGCAGCTTTTCACTTTCTGTGAAAGCATAACTTATCTCATGAGCTTAAAGACACCCCACTCCACATGCCAAATGCCTGGGCTTCTGTTCCAGCGACTAAACCAATTCAAATGCCAGATTCAGACTGACTGGCGAAGTCCCAGTGGAATACCAAGGTGAGATTTCTCCAGGAAGAAAATCAAGGACATCTCGACAGTTCGAGGGTTCCAAGTCATCTCATATACGCATGTTTTCATCCAGAGAAGCAATGCTTCCACATTCAGGTGACGTCGCTGCTTCTCCAGGAGCCTCTGTCTTAGCTCACCTTGCACCTCAGCGCCTCCCAGGTGCACCTTCGTGCACTTCCTCCCCCCAGAGTTTCAGCCACTGCCTATAAGCAGATCACACCTCTACCTAAATCTCTAGCCTTGACCTTTCTTTCTCCTTGAGCTAAACCTCATATTTTAACTTCTACAGAACCCAACTCTCCCTTACTTTCCCAAATGAATATGAAAGGCATTAGAGATAAGGCGAGAAATGGTTGGAACTCAGTTTCCTGGCTTGGCTACAGTACGGAGTCGGTCAAGGGCCCTGAGGACAGAGGGACGACTGCGGTAGCACGGTTTTCCTAGGTTAAACCTTAAGAAACTGCAATTTTTGGAGGTCAAAATGCTTGTATCAAGAATTTCACGTGATTCAACCCAATACATATGAAATATCTCAAATTCCTAATATAAAGCAGTGACGTTACTTACCTTCTATATAATTATTTTCACATCTTGTTTGACTATGATAAATTAAAGACTCGTTAGGACTTTAGAAGATAGGATTTCTTGATTTGCTCATCACGATTGTAATTGTCTATGTCAGACTCGATCACAGCTCCATATTAAATACTGTTCTCGTTCCCACCAAACAATCTCACTCATGTACTCGTCCATTTGGTCTTCACGATCACTAAAAAAATCACTAAAAAATGAGTTTTTTTCCCCAAGATAGATGCCCTTTTAAGGAGAAAGATCCTACAATAAGAAACTACCTTCAGCGTACCGTAATTTCTGACTGTGACTAACATGTTTACCCCCTAGCAAAAACAAACAAGCGAGCCAGGGAAGGCAGAGCCCTGCTCTCCGCTGGGTGCTGGACCTGGCTCGCAGTCACTGACACCGCTCAGGCCGGCCCTGCCCAGCACCACCTGCTCTTCGGAACCACCTGCACCCCTCTCCTGTTTATTCCCCAGCCCCACTTCTCCGAAGCCTGGGGCATCATCCCCAAACCCTGGTCCACTGGGTTTTATACACAAACACATAAAACTTAGATTGATAATTATCTGAATCGTTAAGGAATCGGAATTTTCTTTATTAAGTGGGTAAAAGGTTTCGATCGAGAAAAAAGTCATTTAAATCAAATTTAGGTTACCAGAACTTTGTTCATTAACATGGTGACGTGCTTTATTATAATTTAAACAAATCTGAGTGTATGATTTTTTTTATTCCAAAATCTCTAAATTCCAAATTATTTTTTTAAAAAATTAGCAGCTTTAGAATGAGAATTAGATCAGACAACTTAATCATTTCGGGAACTCGAGAAAATACTTTAACAAAACATTTTTTAAAAAGCATTAAACAACAAGCATGAGTTGGAATTAATGTATTTATAGCTCGAGGAGTTATAAAGATAGCAAATAAATTTTTAATTGTTAAATTTAAAATTTTTAAATTGCACTAAGTTCTTTTCAGAAATATGACTCGTAATTCCTTCATTCCACAAATGTGACTGCAGACCGTGAGCAGGCCCAGTGCGGGCCCAGGGAACAGAGAAGAGAATCTGTCCTCGGCCCTCAGGGGGGACACCGGGACAGCACCAGGCGACCCAGCCTAGAGGGCGGGCCTTCCGGAGGCGGGGGCGGGCCTTCCGGAGGCGGAGGCGGGCCTGAGTGGGAGGAGCTCCAGGATGGTGGGGCCTAGGGCTGGCGACAGGGCCCACTGGCAGGGCTGGCTCCTAAAGCACCTGCGGGAAGCGGCCTAGCAGACAGAGGGTGTTGCGGGCCTGGCCTCACGAGGGGTCTGAACTCTCTCCTGACGGCAACAGCAGCCACAAAGGGAGCTGAGGCAGAAAATGCCATGGCCAGGCGTGGGGTTGATAAAGATCACTGCGGCCAGCATCACGGAGAAAAGTCTGCAGACAAGCAGGATCTGTGAGGGGTGACAAAGCCGGAGGCCGCCACCCTAATCCAGGCGGGAAATGCAGAAAGCCTAAGGCCTCAGGCACGTAACAGAAGAAGGGGCGGCGTCCAGAGGACTTCGGGAAGTGGGCTCCCCGGGAGCTGGAAGAGGAGGCTTCCAGGATGACACCCAGGTTCCCGGCTTACGTGCCAGCGAGGGAGCCATCCCCGTTCACCAGGACAGGGAGCCACGCGAGGGACATTTAGGAATCTCCTCTCCGCTCTTTCACCGGCCTGGCTGCTCTGGGTGTGCCCCGCGCTGCCCACTGACTTCCAGCTGTGAGCTCCGTAAGACCCGGGGTGCTGCCAACGCACGTCTCTGTCCCGGCCCCCCGCATGCACATCTGTCCTGGGCGCCCAGCAGCACCATAACAGACGTCTGCCGCACAAACGACGGAACGGACGGTCGTGTTGTGCTTCTTCATATTTTGCTCTCCGATGGGTAAAAACACCTAGTTTCTGATCTAGAAAGTTGGGGGGAGAGGAGGGAGTGTGTATGGGCATGTGCCCAGACAGATACGTGGAGAAAGACCCATCTCTTGCCCTCAAGATTTTCCTTGCTTTAAAATTTGCGGAGCACAGGAGTTAGCTCGCCCTGCTCTCCTCTCTACTTTCTGCTCTTTCTGGAAGAATCAGTACTGTTCCCTGGGAAACGGTGGTACAGTTCTGCCTGTCCTCCAACGTATTCCGTGTCAGCTCCTCTGCTCATCACGGCAGCTCCCGCCCACTCGAGAACCCCGCTTCTGTAGGTGTCTCCCAGCTGCGGGGACTGGCTGCAGCGTCTCCTGACAGTTTCCAAGGGGTGTTAAACTCAGTTTCCAGCGAGAGGTCACATTCCGCCTCCCACAATCATGGAAAATGTAGTTGGGGTCCAGTTTCTTCCTTGGTGAATGCGGCTGAAGGGGAAGGACAGCCTCCAGGACACAGTGCCTAAGAGAGTACGACAAAAGGCGACTTTCCGACCTAGAACTCCTGCTCCTGTGATTGTCCACAGCAAACCGAGTGCATAGCTAGAATCACGGTCTCTCTGGGGACACATGCTTCTCGAGGCTCATACTAGATCCCGCCTTTACCCGCCTGTCCATCAGCAACTTCCTCTGGACATCAAAGGCTGCCTGAGACCCCTAGCCCTCCTTCACGCAATGGCCACACAGACACAAGTCGCCCTCAGCACCGTAGCTCACGCACCTGCACTTGATGACACATCCTGTCATATTTAGCTTTGCATCCAGGTGGTGTCTACCACCTCCCGGTGGATAAACAGACTCTCCTCAGTAGCTGTTTGTTACTTGTCAGTACCACCGTCTTGAGCTTTAAGTCCAGGAGCTCTCACGATGAGATCATGTCTGCTTAATTGGATTCATACTACAGCCTGCTCTGGAGAACCGTGCGCTCAGTTAATACTTCTTATAATCCCTCCTGATCACTCTCAAATTGATGCCTTCCTCACCGTTGCCTCTATTAGCCCCCTCGCTCTAACCCGTCTGTGACCCGTCTGCCGGCGGCCCGCTGGGACCTACTCTGCAAACAGGACACTATCGTAAGCATGGCTCTCCACCCCCCAGCCCCGCACCCTCCAGCCCCCGGCTCAACGCCCTCAGAGCTCTTCACTGCCTGGAGAATGAAGCCCACACCAGCCGGCATCCCAGGCCTCCACAGCCTGGCTCAGTTGCCCACCCCATTTTCTCCCCAATCTCGAAGCTGCATCTTCAGCTTCGGAGAAGCCTGTCTCCTCCTCGCACCCCCTCCAACTCATGTGGGCAGCAGCCGCGACCAAGGGCACGGAGCCTGCGTCGGGAGGCCAAATCCCGGCCTGCCCACCGCGCTTTCTCCTCGGGCACTCACACCTCCGAGCTGGTTCCCTCGTCTCTTTATCAGAGGCTGGGTGTGGGAGTCTCGTGAAGGAAAGGATGTGAGGGTGCTTTGATGGCGTTAAAGGGTAACATAAACACTTATTACTGTGACCTCACACTCGTCACTGCCTCCCCCCAAAAAAACTCACAATAGGCTGTTCGCTCTGTCTCTCTAACCAGAAATGCTGTTTCTCTCTCCTCTCCACTCAGCTAATATTGAATTATGACTCAAATTTAGACCCACCCCATGCTCTACTCTCTTAGAAAGCTGTTATCTTATTATTCTCATTATTCTTACCCACAATGACTTTCCTTATTTGACCTCCTACAATTTTTGCTCTTTATAGAACAAGCATCTGCAACTTAATATAAAACAATGTCTTATGTTCTAAGTGTTTGAGGGTGTAAATCCTATATCCAAAAGTATATCAGGGGAGGGAGGGAATGGGACGTTATTATTTAGTGGGCACAGAGTTTCAGTTGGGGATGACGGAGAAGTTCTGCAGATGGATGATGGTGATGGTCGCACAACAATGCGACTGTATTAAAGTCACTGAATTTGCACCTAAGAATGGTTAAAACGGTACATTTTATGCTACGTGTATTTTACCACAATAAAAAAAGGATAGAGTCACGAAGGAACAAACCATGTGCTTCACCGAGGTAATGGGACGTTATTATTTAGTGGGCACAGAGTTTCAGTTGGGGGTGACGGAGAAGTTCTGCAGATGGATGATGGTGATGGTCGCACAACAATACGACTGTATTAATGTCACTGAATTTGCACCTAAAAATGGTTAAAACGGTACATTTTATGCTATGTGTATTTTACCACAATAAAAAAAGGATAGTCACGAAGGAACAAACCATGTGCTTCACGCGTCCTCACAAGTCCAAGCTCAATGACCACTGTCAGCCACCCGAGAAAGTTAACCCCATTCGCGGCACGGAAAAACATATTGAACATCTACTGGCTACTTTACAGTGTACGGAGCCTCTGCATGAACCTTTCATCCTGCAGAACCCGGTGAGGCGCCATTTATCTGCATATCCTACATGAAGACATGAAAACTCAAAAGGTTTAGTGACTTGATTGTGCTCAGAGAGCACCAGGCTGAGCTGAGTCATCCGGGTCTCACGAACCTGTTGCCCCCTAAGCAGCGGCTGCTCCGGGAGCCCTAACGGGGGCCACTCTGGCGCTCCCGGCTCGCTATTTAATCCCCACCCCGCGAGCACCTGCTCCTGCACTGTGTCCTTCCGCGTGCCCGACCCCACATGGCAACATTTTAGCCTGGGCTACAGGACCGACAGGAGGTGCTCCAAGGTGAATGGTAAACCAGTCCATCTAAATTGTGAATCTGCAGAACCTGAATTTCTTTAGGACTGATTAAAACCCAGAGAACTCTGAATGTGGCACTAACGAACGCCTCTTATGCTTCCGATAGCGGGTACAGACGGTTATCCATCATCTACCCACACGCATGCTAAGGACATAAGGACGCTTTACGCATTGAAACACCGGGCCATTTCCTTAAAAGGCCTGTGCCAGCCTCCGGGAGTGCAGGACAGTGCCCTGTGCTTGGGGAGATAGCACACATACTCAGCATTGCTGTCCTGACAAGTCACCTCCTGATTAGGCTTCAGCAGAATTAGAGCTGAATGTGCTCCTTGGTTCCAGGACAAACGCCTAAGCTTTAGAAGTTTCAAAAGTCCCGTAAAAAGAGCCTTATTCATATGAATATTAATATTCCTACGCCTGTTTACTAAGCAGGCCTGAGAGGAAGGAGCGTGCTGGAAAATGTCCGCCTTCTCATAACAAAGCCAACGTTTTCTGTTTGGAAAAAGCACTACACCTCAAAAAACAAAAACAAAAACAAAAAACAGAATTACCACATGATCCAGAAATTTCACTTCAGGGTGTGAAACCACAAAAAAATTGAAAGCAAGGTCATGAAGAGATATTTGTACACCCATGTTCACAGCAGCATTATTCACAATAGCCAAGAGGTAGAAGCAACCCAGGTGTCCACCAACAGATGAATGGATAAATGAAGTGTGGTCTGCCCACACAATGGGACGTCAGCCTTCAAAAGGAAGGGCGTTCTGACACAGGCTATAATGTGGATGAACTTCGAAAACACTATGCTCAGTAAAGTTAGCCAGTCATCAAAGGACAAACACTGTACTAATCCACTTACATGAGGCATCTAAAGGAGTTAAATTCACAGAGATAGAAAGTACAATGGTGGTTGCGAGGGGCTGGGAAGGAGAATGGAAAGCTACTGTTTAATGAGTATGGAGGTGAGATTTTGCAAGATGAAGAGAGTTCTGGAGATGATTGCACAATACTGTGAATATACTTAACACTACTGAACAGTACACATAAAGCTGAGTAAGACAGTAAGTCTTATAAGAATTTACCGCAATTAAAAAAAAAAACTCATAAAAAAAACACTACACTCTTATTAAGTCCTTCTGTAGCGAGGGTTACCGCAGCCCATCAGACTCTCTCAGCTGTGGATATAATTAGGCGCTGCGTCCCTTATAACGCTGTAGACGTCACTGCGTGTTACCAGCATCTGTTGACAGGTCTCATACCCAGCATATCACTGAAATGCCAAGTGTGGAGAAGGTGGCCCACAATAGAAACAATGGCATTTATCCTCATCTTGTTCCAACTGTTTGTCTCACAGGACATAAATAGAGGCCACCGCAAGGCCCTGAGCTCACAGTTCAATATTATTTTACCAATCTGAGTACTTTTGCACCAAAAGTAAAAAGAGAGTATCTCCTGGAGCTGTTCAGCTCTGTGTACTAATGTAGTGTTTGTCTATTTCCCTCAATGTATACAACACTCATTCTATCTTAAGAAAAAAATACTCACTTTAAACTTTTCAGCATTATCTTGAACTGGGATCAAGAAGTATATCCAAAAAAAATAAGAGTATCCATTTTTTAAAAATAATATACATCAAGCACTATAGAATTACAATAACATATACTTTTACAGGAACCCCAAATCTAAAAAAAATTACAATGCTATTATATTCGAAAATATTTTGAATACATTAAACATTAAATATGGCACAAAACATGTCAGTGTGGTCTTTGGAAACTGACAAGAGCTCTCTCCTGCTCTTGTGCCATATTTTAAAACACTCGCCAGAAGCCACCGTGATTAGATTATTCCAAAATCGACGGGCAGACTGCCTGTCTAATTCCTTAGCTATTTGACTGTTCTTCATGAGGGAAAAAAAAAAAAAGCTATCTTTGAAACAAAGACTTAGGAGAGTTTTTTAATCCATGAAAAATGTAATAATCAAAATTGTGAAAAAAAATTTAAAAAAGGAACTGATAAAAATTGGTCACTTTTTAAGTTCTTGCTGATTGGTGATAGATCAACTAGTCCAGATGACACATTAATAATCCTTAGGCCCTGTGATTCCCTCACAGTAAGTCATTTAAAAAATGGTGGAAGCTTCGAAATTTTATTTACCTTTATAGATTCAACTTCTACTTATCACTCCCATCCTCTCGTTTGTGAGAAGGTAGTGATGGTGGAAGCATTAGAAAACTAAGGTGGGAAATGAAATGTAGCTAAATTAGAGCATTAAAATAAGAATATATGGTATATTTTAAGAGAGAGGGTAGCCGCCAAAGAGAAATCTGGATACAAAAATAATGCTTGGTTACTTGATAATTATCCAAACATGGGACCTCACTCCTGCCAGCTCACTTTTGGGGAGAGAAGTTCGGGATGTATGTGATTCGCACTCAAACAGTAATCACCCACAGCAGCAGCTACACGCAGCACTTCCCATGCACACACATGACCCTCAAAGGTCATCCACTTAAAAGCGGCCCTGAGGCGGGAAGCCCACTTTGCCCCCACCACCACCAAATACGGGAAAAGCTCAGGGCACTTGGCTTTGCCACGACAGGGGTCATCATAAGGCCGGTGAGCAGCTCTGTGCTGGCAGGCCTGATTCAGCCCGGCTCTGTGCCAGTCAAGCAGGAGGTGGGACTGATCCTCCTGGTGAGCATCCCTGCTTGTTCCAGCCAAGGGGATCAAGAAGAAGCCCTGAACCGTGGAATGTTCCATTGGGCCCCAGAGAGTGCCAACTAGGATGGAAGAGAGCTTTTAGGGCTGGCGGAGACCATCATCCTGGGCACTTACCTCAGTGACCCATAAATAGAGTGTGAATAATCATTACTTTATGGGTGAATGTGCGGTGTTCATACAGCAGCCCCTCTAAGGAGCCCGTGACAGTTAAGAAATGGTTTTCGGTTACTGTTTGGGGCGGCCCTGTGGGCACGACGGGCAGGGGAGTGTGCCTCGGCGGCCCAGGTCGCCGACTCAGGAGTCGCCGCTCTCAGAGTCGGGGCTAACACAGGTCAGAGCGGAAACATGTAACGGGGTTCACTTTGTACTCTCACGGCACTCACACACGACGCCCCGCTTCGTGCCTGTCCGCGGACGTGTCCCCTCTCTACCCCGCGCGGGGCTGTGAGGACCCGGGACAGCACGCGAGCCGGGACAAGGCGACCCGGGACAGCACGACCCCTCCCGCTCGTCACCGAGGCGGGAGCCCGCGGGGAGGGACACAGATAACGGGCATCTGGAGGACACGGACATGCAGGGGGCGGATCCGGGGACCCGGACCCGCGGGGGGACACGGCGCGCCCCTGACCTTCCTCTGCTGCTTCTCCCAGGCGGGGTCCAGCAGCAGGTCGCGGTCCCACTCCTCCTCCTGGATCATGTACTCGTCCTCATCGTACACGTAGTTGTACTGCACGCCGGGCTCGACCTGGTTCATGGTGCAGGGCGGGCGGGCTCGGACGAAGGACAGCGGCGGACACGCAAAGACGCGGCGGGGCGCGGTGCGGGGCGGGCAGGCGGAGACGCGGCTCCTCCGGGCGGTA
>NW_006442117.1:3486182-3495154 GCF_000325575.1 Pteropus alecto | reverse complement strand
CCTGGCCACGCCCCTGCCCGCCCCGCCCCGACCCCCAGCTCTGGGCAGGGAGGCTGGCGGCCCCGGGCGACTCCTGGTCCAGCTCCTGCCGCTGCCCAATCCCTCTGGCCGCGAGCTGAGACCCCCGCCCTGCCCACTCGGTCCTGCTGGCCCCGGAGGCTGGACTCGCAGGCGCATGGGTGAGTACCCGGGTGGGTGGGTGCGCGCGGGCCAGGAGGGACCCCCACAACCTGGGTCCCTGACCCACGTTTTCCACATGTCGTTTGCATATTTATGTTTTCCATATATTTCCATGTATTTATTTAATATCACACACATCACACATACACCCCTAAAAAGTAAAGTTTAAAAGCGACAGAAATCTTTCTTCTTCCTCTCTCCTTCCTCCTCACCTGAGGAAATCAAGGCAGGAGACTTGGACCACCACATTAAAATGTCGGGAACGGAAACTCCCGCTTGCCAGACATAAATTTAAAAGAACTGACAATGGAGGACAAGCAGCCCACTTCATGTTACATGTCCATCTCGTCCTGATGTGTCGCACTTAAGCCTTTTCATCCCTAAGGTGCTGGCTAGCTCTTCCCTACAAGTTATGCCCTGAAGGAACCGAGACAGGGTCACTTGAGACAAGCAGTTTGAACTTTTTCATCGCGTATTTATTAAGCACCTACTATATCCTCCCCTAGACATTCCATAAGGCACTGGAGATACAGAGGCGAGCTGATAGGCAGGGCTCATGAAGCTTATGTTGGAATTGAATGAAAGTTGCCCACAGATGCTACATGACTTTTTGCGTTTCAAGCTGAAAGTATGCCTGGATTTATCATTGTTCCTTAGAATATTTACCTCACAGTTTTATTGTTTCAAGCTTTCTGCAAAATGACAAATTAGCAAATACATCGTATTAACATTTTTAAAAACATACTCACTAGTATGTGACCTCCCTGAAGGCAGGGATTTTTGTCTCGTTCACAGCTGTAATCTCCAGCAATTAGAAGTGTGCCTATTTGTTGAAGGAATAAGTACCCTTGGAAGCAGTGACTAAGTAATTGGAGTCCTCGAAGTAGGAGGATAGGAAAAACAGAAAAAATTTTTTGAAAAAATGATGGCTAAGAAAGAAGTAAGTAGAAGTGAAGAGACTTCTACTTCTGGCCAAGATGGAGTATGGGGACTGGGATTGCCTTTCCTCCTGAAACAAATGAAAAAAAGGCAAAGCATATGAAAGAATGATTTTCAATACACTGGACATCAAGCAACAAAGGACAGGGATCCTAAGAGATGGAAATGTATGAGGAGAGTCCTATAACTGCCTCAGTTTACAGCCTCGAGAGAACCTGGGGGCCAGAGCACGGAGATCAAGTCGGAGTCCTCCCTGAGTTGAGATGAAGCAGAGTCAGGGAGAGGCAGCTGGTATTCGTAGGGCAGCTGTGTGTGGGAAGAGGGCCACACACAGAGGGGTCTCTGGAGGTCTTCAGAGCATCCCAATTGAGTATTTAGTGGAGTGCTGCTCTGAGCATGCCTGTGAGGAAGCTCCCCAAGTCCAAGGAAGACCGTCTGAAGGGACGAGAGGGAAGAGTGAACGGCATTCAAACCAGGCCAGGTGGATGCCTGCTCCATCCACAGGGCTGCAAAAACTCACAACTCACCGAGCACTCAGTAGGGTACTTGGCAAGGTTTCGGGAGGCTGGATCTTACCTTGCAGTTTGAGATGCCCAATACACCTGGCACAAAAAAGAAACAGTATTTAGTAGGTGCCCATAAGTTAAAAAAAAAATAAGTATAACTAACATTTTTTAAACACTTCATTTGTGCCAGGCACGATAGGGAACGTTTTGAATGCTACCTAATCTAATCTCACAAAAACCTTATGTGTGAAGTAAGTATGATCCTCCCCATTCACACAGGACAAGACCGTGGTTTGGAGAGATTGTGTAACCTCACCAAGGCCGTATGACATAGTTGGTAAAGCCAGAATTTGAACCCAGGACTGCCATTAACCACAACTAGCAAATTAGGGGGCCTAGTTGAGATCAACTCATTAGTGACCGAGCTGCAGTTAGAGGTCAAGCGTCCATTTCCACCGGCTCCTCTTTAAGACTTCTTTCAGTTCACCTGCCTAAGCTCTCACTCAAGCCACTGTCTCACCTCAAGCTAGTGAAAAATTCCATGGCTCAAGATTCAATCTCTCTCTGTGCCACCAGATGTCCTTGACACACATAAGAACCAACAGGACCTGCCAAGACGTTCACACCTTGGTGGCTTGCTTCCCGCTGGGTCCCTCCTTCCGTGTGTTACTATTCAAGCCATGCTGTCATCTCGTCCTGGGCCCTCCAAGCCTCCTTTCCAGTCTCCACTGCACTGGAATCACATAGTTCTTGTTCCCAAAAGAAACGTAAACTTTAAGGACTGTTGATTGTTTAAGTAACTAATATTGTGAATTACTCATTCTTTCTTTTTCTGAATATACATATTTAGGCCATTTTGATACATATTTATGACTTTTAGATTCATAGAAATGTAAGAGCTATTACATATTATCTAGTCCAACTCCTACCCAGTATAGAAATCACTGGAACACCATTTAAAATTTTTTTTTAAAAAATCTGCTTGCTTCTTTGATTTCTAGACATATGATATATGGCCCTGAAAATAATTTTCCAGTCCCCAAAGCCTCACTACCTCAAAAGTTAATCATCTTGAGGTAAATTTACTGAAAATCTTGAGTTTTAGAGATCCTCACCTGCATGGCCCTTTCCAAGACTTTAGAATGCATAGCTTTGTATTATTTTTTCTTAAATAAGGCCCAGCAAATTGAGTAATCTACAGGACAGGCCCCTCAACTCATCCTGTTTTCGGAAAAAGAAGTGATGTAACTTCTACCCATTAGTTGTCCCATCTGTCTTCTGGAGGAGACGTCTAATCTGACTCCACATGGTCGCCTTCCAAATATTTTAAGACGACAATACACAGTGAGTTCTTTTCTGCTATCTCATGACACTTGTTTTCCAGATTCTTCACCATATGGCATCTATTAAGGGCTGTGTATGTGATAAGCACTGTGACGGTCACGTTACGTGAATTATCTCCTGGAATCTGCCAGCCACCTGAGAGCGAGGAGCTGATTCCCATTTTACAAATGGGGAAACTGAGACTCGAAGAGGTTATGTCACCCATCCAAGTGGACTGTTACAAACCCATACGTTAGACAGGAATGTCATATTACCTTACTTTTATTTTCTGGACAGAAAATGTGATTTCAATACCACCATTTTGGAAAAGATTTGTTGCTACCTATCAAAAATCGTAAATGGACCCTTTGACCCATAAATTCCATTTTTTAAATCTACCCTACAGATATGGACAAATGTCCACATGGAGGGGGCTGATGAAAGAAGTCATGGAACATCTCTAAATTTTTATGTCGTGATTTAGAAATGAAAAGCAAATTGCAAAAGTGACTTCTTTTGTGGAAGCAAATTACATATGCCTCTAAAATGTTTGTACTTAGAAGAAAACTCCCCAAACCGTTCATAACAGCGAACCACGGGGAATGGAAGGGCGGAAGGACGGGGGAACTTCAACTATTCATTTTGTACAGTTTTGTACTATTTGTTTTTTACAGTGAGTACATGTTGCATTTATAATAAATTATAGCCTCTATTACCCCAAAGACGTTCTTGCCAGCTCAAGAACAATGCATCGTCAAAAACTGAAATCTCATCTATTAATCCAGTTTAACTTCCTATTTGACTTTTTGTCCACCTACAGTTGGCTTCGACTGGACTTGCCCTCAGCTAGGACACCTCAGTTCGCACAGAACCGGAAAGCAGCTGGGTAAATAACAAGAGATAAAATTAAGTTTCATTATGATCACTTATTGTTAAAACAACATAAAATCCTTGCCATTTTCAACACTTGTTCATGCATCAGCCCACATTCTCTTTCCTGTTGAAGATGTTTACGGTTTTCCTGAGTTGCCAGGAGGTTCAGAGTCCCTTAGGAAAGTGACAAAGGACAGGTGGGTGGCGAACTACTGTTCAGCAGTGCTTGAAGGTGTTTCAATTTGTTTGTTATAAATGTACATTTATAAGTGTAATACTCTAACCCTACAAACAATGTTGACAGATTCTTGTGAATGCTTTCAGAATTTTTATATGCATGTTCACACATACATAAGTATTACTTAAAAAAACTTAGGACTAAACTGTATAACTATTACACAACTTCCTTTTCTTAGTGTAGCTTTGTATCTTGGATATCTTTCTGTATCACTGCATGCAGGTCATTCTTCCTAAAAGCAGCATTTTCTCAGTAATGTGGATTTAACTTCTTGACCATCATTCTTTGTGTTGGGGCGGGTAGTGGAGGAGAAGTGGCTGGAGGAGGGGTGGAGAGGGTACGGATGTGCATCCTCCCGAATTTTCAAGAGGCGAAGAATATCGGAAGTCCATCTGCTCTAAAATGATGTCCCACATAGTCCACTCACTGGAGAGCCACTGGATTGATAGACAGCTCATTTAGGATTAGTGGTTGGTTCTGCAGGTTACTCTCATCACAGCCCAGCAAACCGCTGGACAGCCGTAGCCCATCTCAGGCGTCCCTGGAAGATCACCTGCCATCTGCCCAGCCCCTCAGGGTCCAGTCTCAGGGTCCCGGCTCCTCCACACTCTGGCTTTTTCTTCCGTCTCTTAGTATCTGCCTCAGTCCTTTGCTCCTGCTCTGGACACCCTCCCTTCTGTCTGGCTCTCCTGTCCCTGTTGTCTGTTTCGGCAAACTTGAATCTCCAGGGAAGAGATCCCCTTCCTGCTAGAACTGCCCTTCAGGTTCCACTCAAGGCAGATTATCCTGGGAGAGCATTCTCGATCGAATACCTGGGACAGGTAGGGTTGAACGACATACAGGGTTATGTGTGCCAGTCTCAAACATCCATTCGTGCCAGTTCTTTTATTTGGGCAATGTCTGAGATGGTGAATTTGAGGTTAGGTTCTAGGTAGTGAGATTTAATTTGGTCTTTTGGAAAATGAGAACACCGGGTGGGCGGGATGAGGGATGTTAGATGCTAAAGAACAGAGCACAGTGCCAGACGAGAGGAGGAAGTGAGGGAGGTCCGTGAAGGCTTTCGCACGCTTCGTAATCTTGACTAGAACTCGGGTGGTAGCCGGAATCATTCCTTAAAAACTTCTTTCATGCCACTGGCATATTTATGGTTCCTTAGGGTATCAGCGCCTGAATTTTGGATGTCAGAACTATATAGAGTTGCTAATAATAACATCGACCACTTGTTGAGGGCGAGCTATTGCCAGGCGTGTGCTGAGTGTGTCGCTGATGTTAGATCTCATTATCCCCAGAATCTAGAACAGTGCCCGGCACATAGGAGACCATTTTAAAAAATGATTATCAGATCAACAAGTAATTCAGCTCACAGCTAATAAGCGCTGCAGTCAGGAGTCAAATGTAGATCTGATTCCACACTTCTGAGACTGTGTTAGACTGCTGTTCTCAAAGGCAGACATTTTGGTCTGTCTCATTTTAACTGGTTGACTCTGATCCGGGCTAGTCAAATATCCTCTGATGTAATTCTTTAATTTAGTCTAGTGATTCTCCCCATGAGAGCACAAGGAAACCCAACACAAAAGAATTTGGGGGAAAGTAGTTTCAACTCTTGTTCTTGAATGACCACTTCCCTGGGCCACCTCAATTTAGGAATATTCCATATAGCAAGAGAGGAATTTCTAGAATTTTCTGTGGATCAGGTCTGGGTCAGCCAAACAGTTTGGACCAGGCAGGTCAAAAAAGGTCACTTCTTCATTCAGCGGATATTTTTGAGCATGTTCTAAGTACCAGAGACCATAGTCGTGCTGGTAGGACTAAGAATAAAATAAATTGGTTCCACTTTCAAGGATCTCACAGACCAAACGGGAGAGGATGACACAAAGGAAGGGCTCGGTACAGTCATTTAACTGCTGTCCTGGAACCGTGTACAAACGTGTGGGGGTACAGGTAAGGAGGACTCAGGTCCGCGTAGGTAGAACAACGGTTTGAACTAAGATGTGAAAATTGAGTTTTCCAAGTGACAGCAGAGATTTTCTAACTCAGGTGTTTTATTTTCCACTTGTTTGGAACTCTAGCTCAGAGAGGTAACAAAAGCTGCCTGAGGTCTCATGACGCGAGCGTCCAGAACCGGGTCCGCCTGGCGCTGATGCGGTTCTCCGCCCCCACACACTGCCTTTTGTTTGTTTGCACAAATTGCCTGCAGACCTGCAGCCATGCCTCGGGGCTCATGGTGCAGCTGAGGTGGCTCCGGGCAACGGGCAACGCTAGACCTCACGAATCAGAATCTGCATTTTAATAAGACCCACCCCTGGCTGGTATCCACATAAAGTTTTAGAAGCACTGTGGGTTAAACACTCCGTGTATTGATCATAAACCTTTTAATTCTGTTAACTAGATAATGTATATAAACTCTAAAAACAATACATTGCAGGCATATACAAACGAATTACTTATGGTATCGTATTCACATCTCACATCACCAGGACTTGAGAATTTCCATTCAAGGCCCAGAGGCATCACTTATTACTTGAGTGGTGCTGGACAAATTATTCTCCAAGCTTCAGCTTCTCCGGTTGTGAAATGTGAGCAGTTTCTACCTTGCATACTTCACCAGGGGTACTATGAAGGAAAAAATGAAATAATATATGCAGAAGAACTTTGCAAATGTTTAATATCATAGAGAAGCAACTTTTTGAGACGTCAATGGGATGGATTTTGTTTACGGAGGGATAATTACTTACATGGTGAGGTTTATGAGGTGATGGGAAGGCCTTTTGTGATGAGGTCTATGGATCGAAAGAAGTTCAGTGAAGTAAGTCAATTAGAAGACTGGACGAAATAATTTTAAACATTTTTGTAAATACATCGATGAGCTGCCAATAAAGTAAGACATATCCAGAAAGCCAAACTAAATGGAAGAAGGAGCTGTGAGAAGTAATCCAAGCGTCTAAAGCCAAATTTCATCCTGAGCACACTTCCTAAATAAAGAGGAGTGTGGGATTTCATAGGCATGCAGTATACAAAGCACAGGACACAAAGGCTAAGGCATACTCAGCGGAGAAGGTCTAACACGGGACTCTTCCCCGAGAAGCCGAAGCTCCAAAGGGCTGTACTGTCAGTGAGTGGTGAAAACAACAAAAAACGGCCTGTCTTAAATCTTGGTGTTGAGTGAAAGGGAAAAAAATTCTTCCCTAAGAATTTCCAGATATAAGCTGGCTCTTACATGTATTTGGACTTATAGCCCCAAATCATACTTCTAAAAATCTCAAACCAAGAGTTTACTTTAAAATGACCATCGGTAAAATTGGTGAACTTGAAGACTTAGCAAGAAATCGTTAAAAATTTTAAATAGTGAGAAAAAATTTAAAAAAACCAGTATCAGTGAGCGATGGGACATGCAGTGACATAAAGTACAAGTAACTAGAATCCCTGGAAAAGAGGGGTGCAGAGAGGAACAGAGAAAACATTTGAAGACATAATGGTTGAAAACTTCCCAGATTGGATGAAAACTATAAACTCATAGACCCAAGACACACGGTGAACCTGCTACACAAGAAACATGAAGAAAACTACATCAAATTGCTCAAAATCAACGATAAAGAGAAAATCTTAAAAGTAGCCAGAGGCAAAAAGACATGTTTTACACAGAGCGGGGAAAAAGGCAAGTTACAAACAGGTCAGAATTACAGCAGATTTCTCATTGGAAGCGCCACAAGGCAGACAGTGGGAGACCTCTGACAGTGTTCACAGGCCACTGTGAACTTAGAGTTCTACTCCCGGTGAAAGTGTAGTTCAGAATGAGGGTAAGCACTTTTTCAGACTCATAAAAGCTGAAGGAATTTATCACCAGCAAGTAGGGTTCAAAGAAATCCTTCAAGCTGAAGGAAAATGAGAGCGGGTGGGGTTTAGCCATCCCAACAGGTGTGCAATGCCCTGACGGCATGTGATATAGAACATCTTTTCATACGCTTATTTGCTATCTGTATCTTCCTTCTTGAGGTGTCTGTTCATATCTTTTGCCCATTTTTAATCTGGGTTCTCTTACTGTTAAATTTTAGGGGTTCTTTGCACATTGCGGGTACCAGCCCTTTATCAGGTATGTGTTCACAGATATTTTCCCCCAGTCTGTAGCTCGTGTTTTCATGCCCTTAATAGTATCTTTCACAGAGCAGAAGTTTCTTTCTTTAACTTTAATGAAGCCCAACATCATTCCCCCCCACCGATTGTCTTTTACAGTGTGTTTTAAAGCTCATCACCAAGCTCATCACCAAGCTCGCCTAGATTTTCTCTATGTTATTTTCTGGGAGTTTTACACTTCTGAATTTTACATTTAGGTCTATGATACATTCTGTTTTATTCTTGGATTAATACTCGCCACAGTTTCCCATTTTAATTACTGCGTTGGTGACTATTTTCCATTTGGCGCTTTTAATTACACTCTGAAAATTAGGCTTTTCCTCTATTCCACTAAGTTTTCCTGCTTCTTTTTCAGAGGCATGTCTTCTACAATAATTCTTTTGTAACATCCATATTGCTCTAACTCGTGCAGTAACTTCTTTAATTACGAGCATATTATGCAATTAGTACATCATCAAAGATTCCTCATTTACAAATGGGAATAATTCAGTCCTTAAAAGATGCTAACTCAGTATATATGTAAAACAATATATGTCACCCACCCCAAGGGCAACGGCACAGAGGAAAAGCAGCGAAGACTCGTAAAGAGTCCCTAAAACGGAACGTTCCAGGAAAGCGTGGTGTTCTAAACGGGGCCGGAGCTGGTGATGAGGCCACGCTCACCCTTTGCCGCCCAACGCGCCCGGTGACAGGTGGAGAAACTACAAATAGCCCTGGCCTCAGTGGAAAAAATGATAAGGCGGGGCCCAGGCTTTCAAAGTGACTTCACGGCGGAAGCCGGG
>NW_006442117.1:3476155-3486158 GCF_000325575.1 Pteropus alecto | reverse complement strand
CGGGGCAGGCCTGAGGATGCAGAGAGTGTGTGACAGGCCTCGCGGAGGACCTGGGAGTGCCCGGGGCTTGGCCACCTGGGCCGGGACGGGTCGGTGGTGGTGCCGAGACCTCCGCGTCCCCGCAGTGTGTGTCACAGGTACCAGCTTCCCACACGCACACAGCCCTGCATCCGAGCTGTCAGTACACCGACCGAGCCACTTCGAGCTGCACACTTCCTGGGACAGTCGGGTTGGGCTGGTTCTCGGTGGGTTTCGATGCTGCTGGGGAGTGGGAAGCAGCTTAGCTCGCCTGTCAGCCGTGTCGTGTTACCTGGAGGCCCAGTGCTGGGGTGCGGGGGCGGGGGGGTGGTCTAGGAGCTCTGGGTTTTAATCCCAGTGCCACTTGTCAACACATTGAACACTTGATTTCCTCATCTTTAAAACTGGGATATGAGCTGGCTTTGCTGGGAAGGTGACTGTGAGTAATTAACTGATGAAATAGGCCATTTGGTGCTCTATAAATTCCCCCGGGGATGAGTAGAGAGTCGGCAGGAACTCTAGATGTGCCCCTGCTTTGGCCTGCGGTGAGTGTCCTCACGCCGTGAGGCGGCTAGGCCACCTGACCCTGGGGTTGCTTCTGTTCTGAAACCCGTCACATTAGTCATCGCGACCCATCACGTGGCCACGGTTCTCAGGCTTGAGCAGGAGGCAGAATCACCTGGAGGGCTCGTCTGAGCACAGGTGGCCCCAGACTCGGCGTTTCTAACAGGTTTCCAGATGCGTTCGATGCTGCTGCCCAGGGGACCTCACGCCTGAGAAACGAGCTTGTGGCTGCTGAGAAAACTGGCCAAGAGAGAGTTCGGTGAAGAAAGCTCATGTGTCATCCGGGCCCCTCATGGCCACCAGCCTGCAGCCCCACAGGCCTCCCGCCTCCCCTCCGAGGGGCTCACCTCAGTTCAATGCCGTTGTCACCAGCCGCCTGAAACTCTTCGTTTTTGAACGAGAGGCCCTGCGTTTTCACTTTTCGTTGAGCCTTGTAAATACGTAGCTGGTCCTGTTCATAGTTTTGGTTTTACAAATAAACTTTGGGTGAATGAGCAAATGTCATTCTGGAAAGACACTTTAAAAACTTCTAAGACCTTTACACTGCTTCTACCCCCAAGAAACAGGCTCATTTAGAAATCGTTCTAGTTAAACAGGCGTTTCTTCCGTCAGCTGATCCACGCAGGGAAGGTGGTGCATAGGCGGGCGACGCTGGTCCCTTCTCATCCTTCCCTTCCTTGCTCCCTCCCGGGCTCTCCCCACCTCAAGTCCCTAGCAGGAAGGTCTAGCTTTCAAAAGATGACCACCTCCAGGGAGAAAGCAGTATCAATGCATAAATGCGCATATTTTCGAGGGTGGAGGACCAGCCTCCCTCTGACTGAGCTGCCGAGGTCTCGCCCCAGAGAGGAGAGGCAGGCGAGGCAGGCAGGGCCCTGACCCGGGAGCACAGCCCAAGCGAGGCCAGCTGCAGGCCCAGCCGGAGCCGGGTCAGGGCCCCGGGGAGCAAAACAAAGACACCGCTGCCTTTTTTAGGACGGGGTTCCCTGCGCGGCACACCTCGGCTTGTTTCCCCTTTGGGCAGGGCTGATGATAGCACTTGAGTTTTATATAGCGCGTGTCAGCAGCGTAAGGAAGCGTGAAGCCAAATCCGTTTGTTTTGCTTCCTCGGAGTAGCTGGCATTTAATCGATGGTATCAGACAACTTAGATTTTGCCAAGAGGACAAATAGAATCAGGGATTGAAAGAGCCATTGCCGAAATTAAGATTGTATCCGAGTGACTGAGAAAGATTCTTGTTTTCACAGCGGTAGCCTAGGGAACATGGGGACATACTCACTAAAAGCGGAATGGTTTGGCCAGTATTTGAGTTTGAGTTTTAGTTAAACCAGTTTTAGTAAAGAGTGACTGGAACGACACGATGTTAGCAGACAGAAATGCAGATGCGGTGGAACTGGTTAGCTTTCATCTAACTTGGAGAAGCCACTCTAAAAATACCAAGAAACTTGAACCCTTTTCCTCTGAAGGATCATGTACCCACGGCCCCACTGTTTGTGTCCAGGGAGACTTTGTGCTTTTAGAAAAGGGATCCAACTTCCTCAGGACGCTTGGCAGCCACAAGCTAGGAAATTGTCATCCTCGTCATATAAATCTCATGCCCTGAAGTGAATGGCACAGAGCTCCTCCTCTCTTAGGATCCAAGGTCACAGGGATTTAACAGATCTGTCTTTTAGCTACTACGGATCATGGTCAAGGATTAATTTTTATAGTGCATCTACCTTAGTACGGCTGTGGGATAAGGACTCAAAAGAACATAGAATTGCTGTTCATCTTCGCTTCTTCCCTGGACGATGGTAGGACCCTAACCGCTTCCTCTGGGAGCTCATCCGTCCCACCCACACCAGCCTTCCCAAAGAGCAGCTCCAGTCCCCACCGCCGCGTGCTTCCCTGCTGTCCTCGTCAGCCATAGCCTGCCCCGGCCCTCAGGAGCCTCAAGTCGCTTTCACTCACCCGCACCGAATAGACCCCACGGTCTGTGGGATCTGGTCTGAGTCTTTCCCACATTTTGCTTTTGCCCCTGCAGTTCATTCTGCACATCTTGCCTGCACTCACCGAGGCCCGATTCGACCTTCAGGGCCCAGACTCGGTACTGGAACCACCATGAAGTCTGGCTCGACCTCCTGCAGTCAGATGTGACTGTTCATCCTGCCGCTGAGAAATGCCTCTCTCCTGACAATTATCTTTCTCGATACGTTAGTACAGAAAGCTGTGTTCTTGCAGTATTTTACCAATCATACTTTGCCAAAGATGATCAATTCTCTGAAGGGTGGAACCTGTCGCACCAGGGAGGGGCCTTTGGTGGGTCGGCAACTCACCGGCTGCTTCAGTGGCAGGATGCTCTCCTGCAGGGTGCCAGCCTCTCAGGGAGACCACGGTGTCGTCACGCGCCAGTCAGACACTCACATACACAGATCCCGCTCTGATAGGTGTAATTCCTTCATCAAAACCAAGATAATCTGAAAGGAAAGACAACTATTTAGTAGATGCAATATAAAATTATGATAACCAATTTGAACATAAAAAAGGCAAAGTCTATCAAAAGTATAGTTTCTTACTAAACTTGTATTCATTTTGTCTTTGGCCGAGCCAAGTTCTTAAGTTTAAAATAACTGTGGAAAAATAATATAAACTTGAAACAGTCGCTATTCTCCGAGTGCACCAGTGGAACCCCTGAGCTGGCACGTGGAGCAGCAGAGTGTTTGCAGGGCCACAGATGGGGTCCTACATGCTACTCGTGGGGAATGGAAGACACTTTTCCAGAAGAAAGTGACGCAAAATAGTCAAGTCATAAGAGGAGTAAAATTTGTGTCAGCATGCCTCTACCTGGGCTGACTTACCATCCGAAACAACAAGATCGCCGTGTGGGTTCCATCACAGAGCTGGCTTTTGTTCCACAGCTCAGGGCCAATGGACACGCCGTTCACCTCCGCGACATGTTTTCCACGAGGTGTCTGAGCACACTGGACACTTACATAGCATAGCTTATTCCAGAGCTGTGCACACTCCAGGAGGGGACACCTGGCCACAGGTGTCAGCTTGGAGCCCTCCGAGTCAGAACTTTGTGCATTACTTACTTGAAGGGTTCTTATGCTGAAAACAGGTGCCAGACTCAAGGGCAGGCAGGCACCTGCTCGTGGAGGCTAAAATGGCCACATCACTGCCTAAGGGAGAATTCTCACACATCGTGCCTGTTACTGAAATGCCATGCCGCATTCATATCAAAGCTTTTCTACTATTTTCAAAGGCATCGAAACGAGAATCTAAATCCTAAAATCACATCAGTTGGGTGGATCACCTCTTAATTTGCTGCTTAGGGATTAAATAAAAATTTAATTTCTTTTATCTTTTTGATACCAAGGATAATTGATATCTGAAAACACGTCTTCTTTATGCTACCAGTGGTGTTTTAAAACATCAGGGAACCAAATCACTGTCCCATTGTCCCCTGCTGATTTTATGCTGCTCTCTCATTCAGATCCAAAGGCTACTTGAAGAATGTTGACTGCGTCCCTGTCATCTCTGTGCCGACCAGCTTCTGCCCAGTTTCTGTCAGCTAAGCCAAAAGGAGAAGAGCAATATTTTGCATACGGCTTTTCTGGAGACGATGATCACATCCTAACATACTGCTGGACTCGAAATGAAAAGCATGATTCTCCATTTCCATGCGAAAGAAGTGCTAATGGATGGTTTTGTCCTGTTTGCAGAAACAAACATCAAAAATCTGCCCCTAACATTGGGGAAGGGAAGGAGAGAGAAAAAAGAAGCCACATAAAATTAAAACGCAGCATGAAGGACGCTGCTCCACCATCGTCACCGTTCACAGCGATTTATTCATAGGGAGACCAGAAAAGGTATCATCCAAACTGGGATATGTCTGAAAGTGAAAGCGGGGGGCTGTCCGTGGTTATTTTGGGGACAAAACCCTGTCGACCGAACATTCCTTACATTCAGGGACTGTATTACGTGTTGGGGAGAAGGAGGCCAAATATGTAATTTCTTCCATACAAGGCTAAACTTTAGCTGGGGAGAGAAGATGTTTACAAAAAAGAAACACCACGAAGCAGCCAGATCAGGTGCGTGGACAATAAGTAGATGATTATTAAGGCTGAGAAAGGTTTCGTTGAAGAGCTCTAACCTGGTCTGCATTTTTATAGTTATTAAATCTTAAAATTGTTTTGTTAAATACCCCTGCAGACGTCATTGCTCCTCATAGCTGCCTGGAGAGGTCGGTGAGGTAGACGCCATCTCTGTCTCACAGATGAAGCGGCAGAATCCAAGGAGATGGATTCTCCAGCCACCATCATGCTGCTGAAGGCCGGAGTGGAGAACAGAGGCCAGGTGCTCTGCCTCAGGGTCAGTGTCCTCTGTTACAGTGGTCAACACAGAGGAGGGACTCGGGGCCCCCAGAATTCTGGGAACAAGAGTGAAGTGTTGGAAACAAGCCTAATCGAGTTGGGCTAGAAAACAAGTAGGTACAAGAGATGATATTAAAAACCCCAGGTTAAGTAGGGGCGAAACTAGGAAAAGTCTTGACTGCTAGGCTAAAACTATTAACCGCAGGCTCCTGAAAAATGTGAGCCAAGGATATGATTATGTAAAGTCACATCTTAGGAAGCCTCGCCTTGGAGCAGCAGGGCAGGAGGAAACTAGAGACGGACGGACTGTAGTACGTCACCGCGGAGTGCTGTGCTGGCGGTCCCAGTGGAGGTGGCAGATCTTCGAGTGGAGGCCGCGTGACTCACTACACGGGAGCGGGAATGAGGGTGAGCTGTGTTACTGCAAGACTGGGGTACCGTTAACAAGAACAGGGAAGCTCAGGATGAGGGTTACTTAACAGGATGTTTTAAGAGGTCTTTTTACACCGGAACATGTAGACATACTGCATCCTTTTTCATTGTTGCATAGTATTCCACGGTACAGTTGTACCAAAGTATTTTTTAACTTCACTCAATCTTGATCTCACTCACCCCTTTGTCCACCTCTACACTTTCAGCTATAACTGAAAACCTTGTACTTGTGCATCCTAAGCTTATAAATTAGAGGAAAACAGTTGGGTAACTGTATTTTTCTAGGACATTGTACGTTTGGCATAAAAACAGCATTATCAAAGGCATTTATAAGGTTTGACTCAATAAATCACATTTTAATTCAGGGAACATTTATTGAGTAATTCCTATGTGTAAATCACAGGTGATAGTGCTGTAGGCTTGACCTCAAGGAATTTAGAGTCAAATAGAGGAGATACACATGCAACAAACCGTATAAAAAAAGAATGAAAAACCACAGTGGAGGAATAAGTGAAGAGCTAGGAGGACACTGAGGATGGAAGGATCGGTTCTAAATGCAGAAGGTAGAGTGTAAATGACCTTATGGATTAGGAATTGGCTTTTTTTGTCCTCCAAATCTGAACTGTACACGGTAGTCGAGCCATTCAGAAAATGCATATCGATCGGTCGATCCTAAAACCAGGACGTAAACAGCAACTGTTTCTGAAGCATGTGCTGTGCGCTGGCGTGATGCCAAGTGCTCTGCTTAATCGCCTTGTTTGATCCAGTTGTGGAAAGCAGACTGGAGAGAGAGAGTATTCAGTTTGCTTAGTCACACATTCGCGTATGTTCCAGAAGTCCTCTAAAAGGATATCCCTGTATAACTGCATTTTTACTAATTCCATAAATACAGAAGAGCTATTATTAATTTTATATGTGTAATTATACACATTATAATTACATGTTTTCTAATTAAACAGATACCAAATGACCTAGTAAGTCACATTTACAATTACATACTAATTGCGAGTGTGTATTGATAGCATATTAACACGTCACCGATGACATTGAAAACATCATTTCGCTGCACTGCAGAGGCGCCATTTCTGTTCCTGCTGTTTCCTCTTACCCTTCTCTCCTTTCTGTTCTCCTTACTCTTTGTTTCTTCCTCCTCCTCCCCCGCTTCTTCATTGCTCTCTTTAACCAAAGCGCAGTAAGTATTCAGGTTCCATCATTCCCGTTATGGTAGTTTTAACAGGTACCAGACTATTCCCTTAGGTCTCAGAATGAGCTTTTAGTCTGTGTCCTTTGTTGTTAACCTAAAAGCAACCCTTTACTCTCCTTTCTTTCACTGGCGATCTTTTTTCTTTCTATATTTCCTTCTTCCTGTACCCAAATGTATGTGAAAGCCAGTTCTACCTAACGTCTAGATAAAGCTCAGACTTGAATTTGGGAAGAGACCAAACTGTCCTGAAATCTGCGTGGTCTGGAATTCGGTGGATTCTTGCCATCTTCTCACTAATTTCTTTCTGTGGTTGGGCCGTGGAGGCCGGGAGGCCAGCAGCCTGCTCTGTGTTCCCATGGAAGCCAGTCAGATGCATTAACCTGCATGCTCTAATTCCGACCCACCCTCTGCCAGGACACTCACATGACAGAGGACCCCAGACTGGAAGCTGAAGGGATCGGCCACCCTCAGGTGCCTCACTGGACTCAGCACAGGTAAGGTGTTTGAGGTGATGATACACAACAATTACCCTTCCTAGAAAGCCCTGTGTGTGAGGGGCGCGGGGAGAAGGGAGCGGTGGAGAGGACGTGCTCTAAGTTACAGCGTGTTCACAATCTCATCGTCTGGACTCCCTGGTCTGGGAAGGGCGTCACAGGGCCTGGTGCTGCACCTATCCAGCCTGGCCCTCAACATCCAGACATGTCTAGGAATAAAAGCCAGAAAGTAAGGTTTTTCAAAAACAAATGTAAAACTGAGTGTATTGTACAAGCTCTATCTGAAAGAAAGAACCAGGTCATTGAAACTGTCTGAAAAAGGAAACAAAGAGGCTGAGTGAATTCAGGAGGGTCCCCTAACTGTCACGGAGGAGGAATGTCTTCTACGCTGGTCACCTCCCCTGCACTATTTCTGTCCTGGGTCCTAGAGCTGGTCTCTGACAAGTAGGTGGTATCCCACTTAAAGAACAGGGGAATCCACGTGCATCGCGCCCCCACCCCACCCCAGCCCAGCTCCCACACACTGCCTGCTCCTCACACTCTCACACGCACATATTTTATAGGTGAAACAAAGTAAAACAAACATTAAGGCGATCTTAAGAAAAAAGGCACCAAAAAGGGTGCAGTCTGGCAAGTGTGAGTGGAACGTGGAAGGGCGTGAGGCATGAGGAGCGGCCATCGGCTCTCCCTGAGACACCCCGGAGCAGAGCGGGGGCAGCAGTGATGATAACTAGTGATCGCCGGCTGTTTGCAGACGGGACTTTCGCACACATCATTTCTTCAGGGTGCAGCGTCACTCAGCTCATCGGAAGTGGCCGTATTCCCTGCTGCTCCCCTTTGCAGGGGGCCGGAGCCGGCTTGGCCAGACAGCCACCAAGGAGGTGTCAGAGAATCGCAAGGTTCTTAGGGCCCAGGAGTGAGAGGTTTCCATCTAAATCCGTGGCCGATGCAGCAGGCGGAGGAGAGAGCGGGCGCAGAAGGAACCCCGGACACCAGACGCTGAGAACTGGGACGGACACCGAACTAGAGAAGCCGGAACCAGGGCCGGAGCTGGGAGTTTGGAGCCAGAGTCGCCTGGCGGAGGGCGATCAGAGCGGCTGCCTCCAGCCCCGGTCTCCGCGGTTTGGGTCTACAGGTAGTGGACTTACAGGTAGGTCGCCAGCCCTGGGCTGCTTGGGGCCCTTTCCCTGCTCCGATCCAAACAGTGTCACTGTCAGCAGAGTGGGGGCCGCTCCCCAGCCTCTGCCCAGTGTCCGATCTGTCAGCAGCTCTCAAACAAAACACACACGCTCCCTGCATAGGACACACTTTCTTTTTTGTGTGCTGTTTCATTGCTAGACACAAATTAATCTCTATTTGTATATGTAAGAAAAAAAAGCAAAGAAAACATTTTTCTCAGGGCGACCAAAACCCGCAGCACGGCCTTCATCTGCCACATGCACCTATTTGGCTTCTTAGTTGTCAGTGCTTCTGGATGCTAAGAACAGAGTCGGGCTAGCGGGAGCTTAAACCAATAGCGTTTATCTTTCTGATGCGATAAGAAGGATGTGGAGGCTGCACGGCAGTGATGTCCCACTCTGTCATCCAGAGGCCATGTGCTTGGCGCTCCGGCTGCAGCAGGGCTGCGTCTGCTCCAGGTGCTCGGGCCGCCGGAGGGAGGGGAGGGGTGATGCCCGCACTTTCTTCTCTGCCATCACTTCCTTTTATGTCTCATGGTGAGAAGTGAGACACATGGCCACTGCTGGCCGCAAGGCAGGCCTGGAAAGCAAATATCTGTTTATTTGTTTGTTTGTTTTCCCTGCTTTCTGTAGCGGGTGGCGGACAAGGGGAAAGGGGACTGGGTTTGTTTGTTTGTTTGTTTGTTTGTTTGTTTTCCCTGCTTTCTGCAGCGGGTGGTGGACAAGGGGAAAGGGCACTGGAAATGGCTACCGGGTCCCAGAGCTTCCCTGCAGGGTGTCGGGCACAGGGCACGCAGAAATGGTGATCCTCAGGGCAGGTCGGCCTGGCCCAAGCCCACCCTCTGCCCACCTCGCATGCCTCACGCACGGGGTGGTAGCAGTTCTTACACTTCCTGGTCTCGGAACCACTTTATACTCTTAAAAATTGAGGAACTGTGAAGACCTTTTACTTATCTGGCTTATATCTATCGATATTTACCATGTTCGATACTAAAACAAATTTTAAGACTATTAATTCATATTAGAATAACAATAAGGAACTCGTTACATGCGAATGTAGATTTCACATGAAGAATGTGTCTTTATGGAACATAACTCTATTATCCAAAAACATGAGTGGGTCTGGTGGCACCGTTTTGCGTTTTCACACGTCTCTTTACTGCCTGTCTTAATAGAGGACAGCTGGGTTCTGCTCTCTGCTCCTGCGGCCTGTGTCATGGTCACCTACGATACAGCGCCGTGGAAACTCGACTCTACACTCAGGACAGGATGAGAGAACTGCTGCCTCAGTGCCACTAGAAAGCTAGTTCTGACCTTGCAGACCCGCAGAGGGTCTCGGGCTGCTGTGAGCACCAGCGCGTCCCAGTCGGGCTGTTAGCCAGGAGACCTGAGTTAGCTGTCAGAGTGTCCACTATGGTCCCCGTTTCCAGTTTGGGGCTCCGCTTTTAATTTGCATGACAAATGGCCCATTCAAGTGTTAGTCTCAGAACTAAGAAACAGTCTTCCCCACATGTGCAGTTCTTCATGGCTTACCAAACAGAAAACGACCAGCAGCTCTGAAAACGTGGGCTCATTTTGATTTCCCTTATATGCGTTTGGATTTTGAAGATCATAGGGTGTTTTCAGTCATGGCCCAAATAAATGGCATCTGTGCCTCTTCCCGGGCGTCTCTGCCAGAAGGAAGCCCCCCTCCCAAGCGCACAGCACGGGGCGGCGGGGCAGGGGCGGAGGTTGGGTTGAACAGCAGGGCAGGGGCGGCGGG
>NW_006442117.1:3465409-3475633 GCF_000325575.1 Pteropus alecto | reverse complement strand
CCAGGAGCTGGTCCCTCCCCCAGCCCTGGAGCCGGCCTCGCCCCACCCCGCTTGCAAATCGCTGATCTAGGTCTTTAGGAAAGAGCTTTCTCAAATTTAAATATAGCGCGTGACGTCGTTGGTGGCCCCGCCTCTGTTTCCGAGACAGCTGTCACTAGTCTAACCCTGGCGACCCGCGCAGCAGCGGCCCCGCGAGGC
The DNA here is from genome assembly GCF_000325575.1 of Pteropus alecto. Lineage (NCBI taxonomy): Eukaryota > Metazoa > Chordata > Mammalia > Chiroptera > Pteropodidae > Pteropus > Pteropus alecto. The sequence goes on along the minus strand of NW_006442117.1, from coordinate 3,475,435 downwards.
CCCGGCCGGAGCCCCGGCGCCCAGCCAGGTGTCCGGTGCCCCAGGGGCGCACGACCCAGACCTTCGCAGGACCAGAAGCGCGGTTGGGACCTTTCCTTGATGATCCCGAGGATTATTAAGAAAGGAAATTCCGTGAAGTGCATTTGGCTCTTAGAAGTATTCTGTCCCACCGTTTGCTCTCTTCGTCCCTCGGTTCTGTCTTACGTTTATGGGTCTGGAGCCGAAGAGCCGTGACGTGAAAGGAGTTGTCGCGAGGAGGCGTTTTTGGGGGTGCTGGAGCCCAGTGTCCGCACAGCACGCGCACGCGGCAAAATTGCGGGGCTCGACCAGCGAGGGGCCCTCCCGCCGTTCGCCTGCAGACTCCTTAGTCTGCTGTCACGCTAGGGAAGCGGGGTGTGGATCACAGCGACATAGGTACGGCGGCCAGGTGTGCCGCTGAACGCCCGAACCTGGCTCGCGCACACTTCCTCTGAAGCCTTTGCTGCTGCAAAGCCCTCTGGTTAGATCCTCCGCCTCTAAATCACACGCACAGTACGTGGCACTTGCTGTCGGTGCGGGGGCACTGGACGGCGGGGCAAACGGCCACCGTATCTCTACAAGTGACATAGACATGCCCTGCCGCGTGACCCCCACGGCTAAAATGAGACTGTGGGGGCGGGAGGGATGGACAGCGATGACGCCGGAGGCCTGAGCGGCAGATGTTCCAAACTCAGAGCTGACGCTCACGGCCGGCACCACCTAAGCTGAATGGACCGGGCTGGGTGCTTGCGACGTCGTGGACGGTTAAGAAGCTGTATGTCATTCCCGGCTTGAAGTGTCCCCTCTAGCGGACCTTCCTGCTATGGAGAAAACAAAATAAAGCTTGTGGACTTTATCAATATTCCGTGCTGGAAGTGTGCTCTGGAAGAGAATAGCGTTTGTGCGTTTAAAAGGTGATATGTTTTAGGAAATTTTGCCCAAACTCATCACTTCTGTGGTCATCTTTAACATTCGGGTCCAGCAGACCATACATCAGCCAACAAACACCTATGTATTCCTTACTATGGGCTGGAACCAGACAAAAATAGACAAAGATAAGACCACATGGAACCTGCCCTAAGGGTATTATAGCCAGCAGGGGACTTAAAGAGTTATTTTACGTGGACACATATAAATACACATTTGTAAGGATGAATGTCTCAGAGTATGGCCACAGTACCTTCCATTAGGTAGGGTATTCACAAATGAATGAATCATACACATGTGAGCAGTGCCATTGTTATGGAGAATGCACAAGAATATGCTTCTAGAATTCCCGCCCCCCCCCCCATGATTCTGGAAACCAGGGCAAGATTCCAGAACCTTCTTTTTAATAAATATTAGTTGCTGCATAGCAAAACTAACTGTGAAATATTATTCTCGAACACTAACCCTAATTTAAGCTTATTTATAGCTCCTTACATAATCGAATGACCGGTGCGTTTTTCAGGTGACTTTGGTAAGCGCCCAGTCCCCTCCTTCCACAGTAACTGCTACGGAGGACACGCAGCTCACCGGTCAGCCATCCTCCTCCCTGTAGCGAAATGGTGCGTCTTCCTCACCATGCACCACTCATCCTGGGTCTGAGGAGAGAGGATAAAATGCGAAATTCACTGAGTCAAGGGTACGTGGAGGTGTTTCCTTTGCTGTTGGCTCATGATTAAGTGGGAACGAGACATGTGCATTGTGATGGGAACACGGTCGACTGTCAGTTTCTCTAAGGCACTACTTTGATGTTCCAATTCTGTGAGGAAAATACTGGGGCTGTGTAACGAAATCGTTTTTATATTTTAGACCTTTTAAAATATGTACGTGTTATTTTTATCTAAATGCTTTTCATTTATAAGGTTGACTAAGCGAATCCATTAACACTTGATTTAAACAGTTACTTCTAACAATAATGGAATGAGGTCTTGGTGGAGAAGGTGAGCGTACAGTCCAAAATCTTTTTTGTGTTGTTTTAGAAAAACAGTACATCGAAGTGGAACTTTTCTAGAAGTTTGTTGAAAAGGTGTAAAAGTGAATTTGAAATATGTCCTCTAAGCTTCTTAGTATTAAAAAAATTAAAAGGCAAGCTTGCCAGCAAATGACTAGCATGCTTTCTCTAATTTACACCTTCTTGGCTCCGCCCTGCGGGAGCCGTTCTTTCCACTGATGGCCAGTGTCGCTCCTGGGGGAGTCCATCGGCACTTGGCACTGGACCTCAGAGTCACTGTGTCGGAACCACAATGCCAGGCCGTCTGCTGGGAGGCTCCTGCCATGTACTGCCCCCTGCCGGCTGTGCATTGACCTGCACTGGTCCGTTGCAGCTGCCCCCAGCTGGGTGTTTCCAGAGATTCCATCACCCTCACTCCATAACGCTGGAGGTCAACACACACTCACACACTCACACACACATGCGCGCACACATATACACACCACAGGCACGCACGCACACACATTCACACAAACACTCAAACACGCGCACACACGCGTGCACACACACACATGGATGCATGCACACACACAGACGCACACAGTCACACACATACACTCATGCAAATGCACGCACACACCAACGCTCACCCACGCTCGCACACACACCACTCACATTTACACGCATGCACACACGGACACACGCACACATGCATACACACACACAAACACACACGGACTCACACATGCACAAACACACTCACATGCACACAGACACACTCGCACACACTTAGCCTCTCCTGGCCATTGGCACAGGACCGTGTCTGAGTTTAGCCAGTTCTGTCCATCGCATGACGACAACCCCCCCCCGTTCTAGTATGAGTTTCCGTTGGGAGTAGTTGGGGATAGACCGCCAGTGGAGGGGAGAGAGGAGGTGAGGGAGGGAGGGGGGCAGAGGAAGGGGGGGAGGGAGGTCGCACGTCCTCCTCACCCCGCCCCCTGTGACATCCAGCCCAACACTGGTCCTTGGTGTTGAATGTGGATAGGTGAGAAGGATGAGAACCCTGTGTCCTCACACTGCACCTCCCTCCCCCCCATGTGTCCACGATGAAAAGAATAAGAAGGTGGGAGAAGATCCAACCCGAGAGGGTCAGGTCCAGTGGCCCTCACTGCTCCTGCCCCCGACCACGCCATTGCCGCTCCCACCCCGAGGGGCCTCACCCCCTCCCCGGCTGCTCGCGCCCCCTCCACGCCACCGTCTCCCGCCACAGCCCCTTTTTCTTTAGGCTCCCCAGGCCTGTCCTCCACTACGCCGCAGCCTCTAAGGCTCAGTAACCTCTGCCCAAGGCCAGGCTCCTTGCTGTGGCGTGGACTTCGGAGGCTCCTCATCCAGTCTGAGGACGGCAGCCCTGAAGACACAGTTCTTGACACCCGAGTCAGGGCTCCTTCAGAGTGGGGTTTGCTCCCATTTCTCACGCCCTCTCTGTTTCTCTCCTTGACCGGCTTCTCCCTCTCCCCTCACCCGAATCCCCACGCTTCCTGTGCCCACCACTGTGAGAGCGCTCGTCACATTGGAGTAAAGGTTTTGTTTATGTTCTGCCCTCGTCTGTGCACGCCGTGCCTCCAGGGGGAGTTTTTGGAAGGTTAAGAAACATAACCGACCCATCTTTAACTCTTAACAAACTAGTGTGTAATAAACTCGATGTGTTTGATGAGCACACTTAAGTGATATATCATTTATTAGGTCTACGACGTAGATTTATTGTAGACTAAATAGAATTGTACACTTATCCCATGCTGGGAACTATTGTAAGATACCTAAGATACAGCCATGAAGTGACAGGTAAGTTACCTATGGTCATGGACATTATATGGCGGGGAATGGGCAAACAACCAAGTGAACAAATACATGAATACATTCCCACGAGAGGTTTCGAGTCTGTGGACAAAACACTAACAGGGTGGTGCTGTGACAGAGTGACCGGGCAGCACGCTTGTCCTTGAGCGGCCAGGGAAGGCCACTCTGAGGAATTACAGTAACATTTGCTCTGAGACTCGAAGGATAGGAAGGAAACAGTGGAAGTCTGGGAGGCGGAACATTCTCGACAGGGAACGGCCATTGCACAGTCCAAGGTGTGGATGGGTGTGTGGTTTGAGAAGCTGAGAAGCTAGAGCTGCTGGAGAAATGTGGGGGGAGGGGCGGTGCTACGGACTGAACTGTGTCCCCCGTATTCCCGGCGAGGCCCTGCTCCCCAGTGCGGTGGTGTTTGGAGATAAGGCATTCGGGAGACAGTTGGGTTCGGATGAGGTCGTGAGAATGAGGCTCTTGTGACGGGATCGGTGCCCTTGTTAGAAGGGACATCGGAGACCCTGCGTGCTCTGTCTCTCGGCCACGCGAGGGCATAGTGAGGCGACGGTCGTCTGCGAGCCGGGGCTCACTCACTTGGCTGCACTGAGCTGGTGGCCGAGCTTTCCTGTAAGTTCCGGGGCCTTGATGCTGACCTCGTTTCTCCTCCACATGGCCACTTTCTCACGTGGCGTTTCATCCTCCAGGACTTATCCTTGTGGCTTCTCTTTCTAGAATAGTCTGGACTGCCTTACAGTGTGGCTGCTGGGCCCCAAGAAAGCAAAGTAAAAACGACCAGTCTCCACGTCCGTGCTATTTGACTTTATCGGTCAAAGCGAGTCCCAGAGCCAACCCTGATTCACGGAGAAGAAAAGCAGCCCCCAGCTCCCGGGGCCAGGAGCATGCGCAGACGGGAGGAGTTGCCTGTGGTCATATTTACAGGGCGAATTTCCCCATCGGGTCCAGCCCCCCTTGGGGTCCCTCTTGCCCCCTTCCCTGAGAACTTGCAGAATTCTGAGCATCTCTGTCAAGACCCAGGAACTCACTCCAGTCCCTTTTGAAGCAGGTTCAGATCTGACTTGGGCCCATTTCACATTAGTGGGTCTCCACGTTTTTCCCAGCACTCAGAACTTGAACTCCATTCTGAGTGTGGTAACTGAAATCTTTTTCTTGCTCCCGTTGAGGTAAAATGACTATTACTAATGGCTGACATTTACTGAACCCATTCTCTGTACCAAGCAAATCTTGAGACTTTTGCATTATCTATGTTTTTGCAAATAAAGAAACCGAGAGACCCAAAGGATTATTTAGGTGGCCCAAGGTAGGGATCCATTTAGAGCTGGTTCTTCCATATGGTATAAGATAGTGATCCAGTCACGTTCTTTTGCGTGTGGATATCCAGTTTCTGCAACACCACTTATTGAAAAGACTATCCTTTTCCCGCTGTATGTGCCTGGCCCCTTTGCCATAAATTAATTGGCCATATATGCATGACTTTATCTCTGGCCTTTCTATTCTGTTCCACTGATCCGTGTGTCTGTTCCGCCCCCCTGCCCCCCAATACTATACTGTTGCCAGGCTTTTTAGCATTAGTCATTCTGTCGGATTTGTAGTAAAATCTCACTGTGGCTTTCATTTGACTGCTTATAATTGATGCTGAGAACGTAGCCATATGTTTATTAGACATTTAGTATTGTCTTTTTTGAAGTGACTGTTAAAAGAGCCCATTTTTACTGCTGGGCTGTCTAGCTGTCTTTCGTGTTTGATATGAAGCAGCTGCTAAAGTATTCTGGGTAGGAGTTCTTAGTCAGATATGCACGTCACAAATATTTTCTCTATTCTTTGGCTTGTCTTTGTACTGTCTTAATGGTGTTTTTCGATAAACTTGATTTTTATGTATCACTACTCCTAGGCGGCCAGCTGTTAATCTCTGCTTCCCAGTGGGGTCTCCCCATTTCCTCTGGCCCCTCTAATGCTAACTGCTGCCTGTGCCCTTGCCTTCGGGACAGCCTCTCCTGCCGGCTGTACTGAATGCCATCAGCACACCTGCTCACGTCCTTCCCGAGCCTGCCCCATCCCAGTGAACAGATCTGTTCCACGTTCTGGCACCTTCCACTCTTCTCAAACTCCCTGCTGTTAACTAGCTGTGCCCAACCATGTTCTCAAAATAAGTTCAGGATGTCCAAACAATTGGCTTAGAAGTGAACTTTTGAACCCAGGAATTGTACATTGGGGGAGCCCTAGGTGTCGTCTTCCTTTCTGTCTTAGTCACCAAGGATCAGAAGTACGTCTTCTAGCCAAAGGAACCGACACACTAAAACCATGATGTGGATCACCAAGACCCTTCTACAATTTAGTACCAGCCCACCAGTCCACGGGAGAAATTATACTCTAGGGTATGAAAAGCCTTACGCCAAGTGGACAAATTGAGAAATTCAGCAAATCATCGTTGATGTTCCAAACTACAGAAGTAACAGATGAAAAAAGAAGCCAGGCATGCATGGCTCCTGTGCTTTAGACGGAGAGACAGAAAGTAAACGAGCTGAATAAGGGAGGCATCTAGAAAGTAAGTGCTCAGAGAAGAGAGGGCGGAGTATCATGACAGGGGTAATGGCGGATAGTTTCAGATGGGATTTCCAGGTCGGGACTCACCAAAAAGGCGATATTTGAACAAAAACCTGACGAAGGGGGATGACTGTGGAGATATCTCGGGAGAAGAGCGTTCAAGGCATCGTGACGAGCCAGTGCAAAGGCCCTGAGGTAGAAGCATGTCTCCTGTGTTAGACAAGCGGCGAGCAGCAAAGAGAAGTGTGGCTGGAGCTGAGATAAGAAAGCAGAATGAAGAGGTCAAAGAGAGATAAGGGGTAGGCCTTCTAGGTCGTCCACCTGTGTCAAAGGGCTTTACTACTTTGGGATAGTGATGCTCAGAGGCCAAGTTCACCTGAGCCTCTTGCAGACTTGGAAGGTGGCTGTAACTTGGTAGTTGGGAACAGCTCTCTGCATCCCCAAAGGAGAAAGAAAGAACAACCGTGGGGTGGGAAGAGCGAGGGGCCACGCTATCGGGGAGCACGGAGCCCACAGAGACAAGAAGATTCAGGGAAAGGCCAAGATGTGGGGGGTTCAGCTTTTTGCTGGCTTTGTAGACCGATAAATCAGAAGAAGGGCTGCAGTCGCACCGAAAGATCTCACTGGTTCACAGTTCATCATTCAGCTTCTCCCCGGTGTCCGCCTGCTTTGGCTCATTCTCCAGTACTTTTAAGTTATCGCCTTTCATATTTCGTGAAGATTTTATGATTTTTATAGGCAAGAAAATCAGTCCATCCTAACTACTATACCAGGACTAGAAGCGAGAGTTCTTTATTATTTTTTTCTATTTTATTGTTATTTTTTATTTCAACATGTTGTCTGTCATCTTCAGACATGGGTTAATTCTGACTCATACTCTCCTTCTTAAGTAAGACGTATTTTCCTTTGTTGGCTCAGTGGGGCTGTGGTCTGACGTTGGATTGCCCTGGCTGGAAGCTCCCCTCGTGCGGTCAAGGTGGAAGCTGTCTCTCCTGCAGGGGAACACTGTGGAGGTGGGCAGGTGAACAGCTCTGCTGAGGATCACGGGCTAGGTCTTTCCGGTCTCAATTCCTTCTTCTTTCCTAGCCCCGGGATCTTGCTGAGCTTTGTATTCATAAGCGTGGCTGCGTAACAATGTTACTGCAACCCGGATGGTTCAAAATAACATGTATTTATTATCTCACATTTTCTGTGGGTCAGGAGCCCAGTCATCTGCTTGGGCATCTCACAAACCTGCAATTAACCTGTCACTCAGGGCTGTGGGGTCATCTAAAGCTGACGTGGGTGAGGACCCCCATCAGGGCTCATGTAGCTGCTGGCGGCGTTTGGTCCTTTGTGGGCTGTGGGACTGAGGGTTTGTTTCTGGTTGTCAGCTGGAGGCCACCCTCTTTTCCTCATCCTGTGGATCTCCCCAACAGTCACTTGTTCCTCAAAGCCAGCAAGAGAGAGGCTCTTGGTGAAACTAATGTTACAATGTATGCAACATAATCACACATCATGTCACCTTTGCCATATCCTGTTGGCTGGGAGCAAGTCACAGGTCTCATCCACGCAAACAGGAAGGCATTAGATAAAGGCGTGACACCAGTACAGAGGCTGTGGGGACCACTTTAGAGTCTGTCTGCTAGAAGTTTCTTCTTGGCATTTTGGGGCCATGAAAACTAGACACACACATGCATTCAAAGTCAACCCACCATGGGAGGGTGCGCAGATTTCAGCCATGCATGTTCTGCCAAGATGCCAGTCCTTTACGGTCTTCATGCAAGAGTTTCCTGATGTTATTCGCCTCCACGCCCTTCCCTGGCACCAGAGATGGCCACACCTCACGTAGAGCAAAGGGTCTGCTTCTGCTAGCTGCTGCTATCACTGTCGGTCCTGGCAAGACATGGACAGTAAAGTCACCACTGAGCCTCGGTTAGGTGGCATGTACCCAGAAGCCCCTGCTGTATATCTTTTTTAATAACATGAAATATTTTCCACAGCCTAAATGCCTGGAAAGTATTTAAATAAAGTATGATACCCATGCATTATTAGTATCCACTAATAATGTATTTAAATAAAGTATGATACCCATCCATAATTAGTATCCACTAATTATGTAGCTATTAACAGAGATTTTAACATGGAAAAATATTCCAGAGTTGAGGAAGCAGTTTAAAAAACGGTAGATATTTCAATCGTGATTCTTTTTAAATATATGCTTGTATATGTGGTTATCTCTGGGTGGTAAGAATAATCAGTGATTTTGATATTTCTTCCTTTAACTTAGGTACATCAAAAATATGATGTGCTATATATATTATTTTGGTATTAAAGGACCAAGCTTTAGAAGTTTTTGCTTATTTTTATTTTACAGCGTAATCTATTTGAGATTGAGGCCCGTGTTATTTATCTCTGTGTTCCTAGCCCCTAGTGTAATTCCCTCGGACACGTTAGCCTCTTAATAAATGTTTTTGAACAAACACATGGATTTCGGAAATTGTAAAACTAATATCAAGATGTTCTGTGGGAGTATACAAACAGCATTAATTGATATACATGATTACAGATAAAACAAAAGCAACATCTCCCAACCCTGCTTCTGCTAAGGAATCAGCTCCACGCCCCCTCCCCCACACAGTCAGTATCGCAGGGTGGCAGAGGGCAAGGTTGCTGGCAAAGGATGGTTTAAGCAAGTGAAATTCACAGATAATCTAATATTTCATTTGAATCTCTAGTTTCAGCTGTCTTCCCCGACTTTTGAAGAGTATTAACAAGTAGAAAAGTTGATGGGGTTGTCATTACATTTCTGATTCTGGACCATCACCGCGGGAGTTAGTAATGAGTTTTCAATTGATTTGGTACTTTAGGACGGAAGGGAGGAAAAAGAAGGAGCCAAATAAATAACCCTGAAAATTTACGATAAATAAATCATTCTTTGCTATTGTTTTTCTTCGCCCAAAATAAACAGGTTTTCACCAGGAGTGAGTAAGAATTTTTTTCCAGGAATACTAAATGGTAATGTATTATCATATGTTTATAAGTTGTTTTTCCAGGACTGCACTTTAATGCTTATGTTATTTTTAAGGATAATGGGGCAAGTGTAATTTGAATCCTATTTTACCGAGGGGAACGTTGAAGCACAGAAGGAGGCTAAAGAAATTTTACAAGATGATTTGGAAAGTCAGTGGCCCATCAAATAATAGATGTTGATGGTTTCAATTGATCTCTGTAAGAGTGTGGCTAAGATCTTTCTTTACCTCCTACTCACCAGTTTCTTGATTCCTAAGAAAATAAACAAGGAATAACTAATGAGATGATCGGTCTTTTCTCTTTCCTTCTATGATTTAATATTTTATGATGATTAGTTCAGTTTCCCATTTTCAGTCCACTCTTTGCCCAACAAATGCATCAGGCCCCAAAAGAAGGCTTTTAATGACAGACACTTCTGGTCTCAGCTTAGTAACAAAATTATCCACCAATGTCATGATGCCAGCAAGTTCAGTGGCGTATTTCATCTCGCCGGCTTTTCCCCTGTAATGGTGGCTTTCACCTCAATTGATCTAGTTTCGCACAGGTGCTGCACTTCCCTCCATTTACCATCCTAAAAAGGAAAAAAAAAATGGAGAGGCTGCCCTGTGCTGGACAGGTGCTGAGACCTGGCTGCAGGATGGGGTGATCTTCTTAAAACAAACATTTTTTTC
>NW_006442117.1:3452931-3465389 GCF_000325575.1 Pteropus alecto | reverse complement strand
ACTAAATAAGAAAACACGGGAAGTATAAAGAAGAAAACAAATCGGTCTCACCTTCTAGACTTAATATTCACATACCTTTGAAGATCTTGTTCTATGCATATATGATTGAATAAAAAATATAGATGTTTACCGAATAAGGATAGTTTGATATATCTTTTTTTATCTCTGTTTATTTAGCATAGTATTGTGACACTTTCCAAAGAATTAACTATTATGTTATTTTTAAAGTCTACCCCTGAATTACTTTTAGATGTTTCCCTTCATTTATTGATTGTATTAATATAGTCCATAAATTAATACAACCAGTACTTACATAGGCGTTCCTCAAGTCTGAAAATGATAACCTTGCCTTTTGAACTTTTTTATTCACTAAAATCAGACAAAAATAACGTATGGGAAAAAGCTAATATTGCTGTCGATACGAAGGTAAACAAAATGTCATGTATTTGAGTTGATTTGGTGGAGGGCAGTGGTACTATGCATCGCGAATACCAAAATGCAGCTAAAAATAGCAGCGACAGTTGAGTAAGACCGCAGGAGACGTTCTAAGCACAGAGAAGGAAAATCGATAGCCCGTTCCTCCGTAGGCTGCAAACAGCCTTGCGTGCTCTGTTGGAAGGTCTGGGTCTTCTGTTCAAGTATGGTTCGTATCCATGTTCATTTCAATCCTGTCTTTGTGGATTAGTGGCTAGGGAAGTGGTCAGAACTGGTCCTATAAGTATAGTAACTCTACATGAATATTTCTAAAGTGATTACAACAGCATAGAGGGGAAAAAACCTTAGAGAAGAATATATTGCTTATCAAGAGGTTCGGAATTTTATTTGCCTTAGTAAAAGCAGGAAATTGTACATTTTGCTTACTTTCTTAAGAAACATGAGATCTTTCTAGACTCATAGGAAGCCGGACATTCAGGTAAAGGTCTGTCAAGGACTTGCTTTTAGTAGAAAAAGCCCCTGAATGGGATGAGAGAACTTAGGCTCTGGTTCTTTCTTTTTAACTGACCATTTGAGTAATTTGAACCACTTACTTCAGTTATCTGAGGCTCAGATTTTTCTTCCTTAAAGAAATGACAAAAGTAATACATGCTCATTGTAGAAATAATAAGCAATATTTAAGTATAAAAGTAAAAATGTATTTTGCCTCAGTTCCCAAATCTCCTCTACAGTGTAACCACCGTTATAAATTTGGTGTGCGTCACTATACATTTCCCTAAAAGCATTTAAATATATATTTTATAGTAAAAATGTGATCAAACTCTATATGTCGTCCTATAATTCACTTTTTTCTCACTTAGGATAGCATAGAAATTCTTTCCAGCACCGGCATTACATTTCATGGTGCAGAGATGCCCTAATTTTTAAAAGTTCTCATTACCAGTGGATATTAGATTGACCCCAATTTCTCACCATCTAAAAATTTTGCGACAAGCACGTTGGTACATATGTCCTCATGTACGTGATTAGATTTCTTCAGGACAACTTTTTAAAAATGGAATTGCTGAGTGAAAAGTTATGTGTATTTTAAACTCCTATAGGTAGCACCAAACTGGCCCCCAAAAAGGTACCACTCGATGTTTCGCCAGTGAGAATGCCCCTCCCCGACGCCTTCGCCAGCATCGAATGCCGTGTATCTTTTTATGTTCTGCCAATGTGACCAGTGAAAATGGAACCTTACTGAAACTTTCTTAATCTATAAAATGAAGGGTTGGGCTGAGTGAGCTCTAGGGACGCTGGGTTCTCGAATGCTTCCTTTGGAATTATGTGGAACATGATCGCTTTGCCTGAAGACATAAATGTCTGGCATCATAGTGTACTTTTCCGGGTCCTTCCTCATCCCTCTGCAAAACGATACTGCACAGTCCTGAGAGTTTCTGCAGAGAGTTCCAGAAGCCATGGGACATCCAGTTAGAGCTATGGGACCTGCCAATCTCATCTGAAGTGAAGACAGACAAATGTTGATATTTTCATCCAGTTAGAGCTATGGGACCTGCCGATCTCATCTGAAGTGAAGACAGACAAATGTTGATATTTTCATCCAGTTAGAGCTATGGGACCTGCCGATCTCATCTGAAGTGAAGACAGACAAATGTTGATATTTTCATCCAGTTAGAGCTATGGGACCTGCCGATCTCATCTGAAGTGAAGACAGACAAATGTTGATATTTTTAGCAATTTTTACTAAGAGGAAGATAGTACCAAAAACGAAAAAGAACAAAAAGGCTAAAAATACATAATTCTTGCTTCAATACTGCATGTTATAAAGCAGGGATAAAAGCTCAGTATTTAGAATCTGGGATTTGACAGGACTCACTATTGATAATTCTACTGATAATTCTAAATTTTGGACGGGTAGATATTATGCTAATGCTAAGAGAACTTTGTTAGCCTCCGGGGAAAAAACGGATTGTGACGGAGCAGCGGAGACTCGGCCGGGGGAGGTTCGTTTGATTGACATGCCTGCCTTTCTGGCTTCAGCACTCAGGTGTTCCATGAAGGGGACAGTGTCTTTTCAGTGTGCGTGGAAGCCATTGCCTAGATTTCAGGCCCTAGTGAGCTCTTCCCCAGCTAACTCCTTAATCACCATGACTTTCGTTTGATGCCTTCCTTCTGGTCGCTCTTTCTAGTTCATAAAATTCATGTGTACTTTTAAAACCTTTAGCTTTTAAACTTTCAATCGATTATACTATCATAATGTCTAAATGGCATCTGTACAGAAATTTATTAAAATGTTTACATCACCCCAGGACTGAGCTACTACTATCACCTCCGACTGGTCTCTGCGGCCAGCCTTGCCGCTTTGACCTGACCCCACTTCCCGGCCAGAGTCACCACCTACAACTTCTCTCTTTTACAGATTTGGCGTAGATCTGACCTCAGTCTCCAGCTCCCACCGCCTTCGTCGCCTGCTCCTTCACGCATACCCCACGTTCTGGTCACATGGGACTGCCAGTTCCCCAAACGCTGCTTCGCGTGCATCTCCATGCCTTCTCACGGGCCAACCCCTCGCCCGGAATAACTTGTCCCCCAGCATGTCATCCCCCTGTTTGTTTCTCTTCAGCCTTTTGAGACGCATCACCTTTTCTGGGAAAGATAAACTCCCTAGGGGAAGCTGACCCCTTGGGCCCTCGGTCTCTGGCCTCTGCGCTGTTAAGCAGAATGGCAGAGGTGATTTTAAATGGCTGCTTTCTGCTAGACTCTGTTAATGCTTCTTTTTGGCTAAATACAGGCCCCGTGAATCAGTCATTTTCTCATCATTTAGCAAAGTGCCAGGCACACCGTAGGGACGTAATGGTCATTGAACTGACATGAATTGTGGCAGATCTGATATTGGAAACTCATTTTATTAGGGATCTTAACATAAGTTCCAACAAAACACTGTCAACTAAGCTACACTTACGAATTATGCAGACTACTACCAAATCACGATGGGGCACAGTGACCCCAAACTCCTTACTGTTGGAAGAAGGAGATATGAGAAGGATGTCATTCTGTGATTTTCATAGTCTTTGATATACTTCTTGTACAACAGCCTTGGCTTCCTAAAGGTTTTGAGGTCTTTCGCCATGTATGAAAACACAGTCAATGAAAACACAAGACTGAAGACATGTGTGACACACGCTAGGACTCACTTTGCTGGTGTCCACCCAATCAATTTTTTAAAAGCCTGCCATCATCCTCCCGACCTCAACATGTTCACGGAATTTGGACCTGACCAGTTTTGGAGCTTTTAATGCAATGGATTCTCCTTCACCTTTCTGATCGTGCAAAGGAATAATACCGCATATATAAACATACCACCCTTCAATCGAAGGCCTTCAGTTCTTTCATGTCTGCAATTACAGTTGTAGCTTAACATTTTTATAAGGACTTTTACAGAAAGGTCCTCTGAGATACCTAATGAAAACTTTCATAATGTCTTTCCAAGTATATTAAACAGAGCGAATTCATCCCATTCTATATAATTCATCTTATATTCTACACTATATCCACTTCTCCTTCTGTTAAGGAAATCTGACCCCCAGAACTGAACGTCTTTTTCAAAGTATGCTCTTTGTTCCAGGCTAAAGAAAAGCATTTAAAATAGCATAGCCCGAAATGTGCATTGCTATTTAAATAATTGTTGATATATTGTCTCTAATAAGCTATATGGAGTTATTTATGGAGAAAAATGTTAACTATATTTATTCAGGTTTAAATATTAGTGGCTAATTTTAAATGAAAAATGACACCGCGTCAAAATGGTTGGTATGCATAGATAAATTAGAAAAAGATCTTTGTTTTTCTTTAAAACTATCAAACCATAGTGTTTAAAAGTTTAAAAATACTTAAATATTTAAAAGTACTTCTATTAACTGTATTTAGTTTAATTACATATAACTGTATTTATGAAATCCACCCTCCCACACAGCAGTGTGGTCACAGTCTGTTTAGGGCGATGGAATGTTGGCTTGCTACAGACTTCCCCAAGTGGAGTTAGTAAGTTAATGGGTATGAACATATTTTGAGTTCCTGGTGCATATTTCCGACTTGCTTCTGAAAAGGTGACACCACTTTATGGTATCATAGGTAATGCCTGAAAATATGAATTAAAATCTGCTTTTTGCAGGAATACTACTACTTTTTAAAAATTTTGCTAACTTAGTAGATACAAGGTACATTATTCGAATCTACATTTGTTTGCTTTCTAGCAGAGTGGAACATTTTCCCATAAATGTAATAGTCGGATTTTGCGTGTGCGTGAATCATTTGGTTATGTTTTTTGGCTGTATCTTTTGAAACCTAGTTCAGTGTTTTTCTCATTGGTATTGAGATACGTATTGTATGCATACATATATAATATTCTTCTTTTCTCTTATCCGTTTTTTCACTGTTGTTTGCCTTTCAAGTTTTTTTAGTTTGTTTATTCCTTATTTTAAAAGGCCAGGAGATTCTCCGGGACGGTAAACGGGGGCAGCCACAGGCCTCACCTCATGTGTTTTATGTCTCTCTAGATCACTGGTAACTTAGCTGCCTGATGTGCAGTGTCTTGAAAACTGTCCTTTTATATAATTTGTCCGTGTTTTGGTTGTTTCCAGTGGCAGTACAAATTCGATCCCTGTGACTCCATTCTGTTCAGAACGATAATTTCTGTAGGTTTTCTGGGATCCATTCTTGTGTATGGATTGAAGTGAATATCCCTTTTGATTCTTTTTACTGCACCCAAATTACTTACTCCAACATCAATTACCAAATATTTTCTTTGCTGCTTGTTTTTGGTATTTGCCCTGTATTATGTCAAATATTCCCTTACATTAGGGTCTATTTCTGGATTAGCTCTTTGGAAAAGGGGCTCCATTTGTCTATTTTTGCCTGAGAGCATATTTCCTCTCCTGCAGCTGCTTTGTCATATACTTTTCATATCTGATAATGCTAATCTCCCCTATTATATATTTCCATTGTGTCCCTCTGAGAATTTTAAAACCGTATTGTTATATTTATTTTTTTATATCCATTGAAGAAACATTTTGTCAAATTTATAGAACTAGTCTTGGATTTTTCTTAAGACTGAATTAAATATGTAAATTAATCTGGGGATGGCACTTAGACATTTTATATATTTGTCTTCCTATCCAGGAGCATAATATAGCTATTAATCTTCTCCACGTATTCGAATCTTTCATTTTAATTTTCCATAAGGTGTTTTTAGTTCCTTCACAAAGATCTTATAAATTTAAGTTTTCTCTCAAGTACTTTGTGTGCGTGTTTTGCTAGTGGAAATTGGCCTTCCTCTTTTCAGTTTGTTTTCCTACAATTATGGATAAAATATTATTGATGCGACAGGTATGCATGTGTGTCTCTGTGTGTATATACTTGAACCCGTCTAGCTTCTTATATTCTATACTATGTCCAGTTCCTTTTAAAACTGAATTCTTGGCTTCTCTAGTTATATAATGATGTCACTATAAAATAACGGTATTTTTGTCTTGTTATTTACCATACTTTAATAACCCACATAAAAGCAGACTGGCTTACTGGGTCTTGAAAGTAACTATAGTATACAGTTATATTATAAGAAATATTAGTCTGGCTCCCAAATAGAACGGAAAATAAATTGAAATCTTCATACAAATCTTTTAAGAATACCACAGGGAGAATCCAAATGTCACGCGAAGCAAAAATTTTATTTTTTCTCTCTACCTACTGCCTATCTATCTAATAGTACACACAGGGAGTTGCCCTTCTCTTCGACTGTCTCTCTCTCTACCCTAAGTTCTTCAAATGCTGCTCACAGAGCATCAAGTCCTGTGCGCCCCCTCCGCAAACTTCCCTGGACTTCCTGATAACTCTTTGCCATTATATTCTATTAATTTTATCTTGCTGGCATCCCCAGTTCTCTACTTCACCATTACCCTCATCAGTAAAGAAAACATCCCAGTGGCAGGTGCTCGGTGGAAGTGAATGAGGTGAGGGGGGAGGGACTCGGGCTGCCCACATTTCCAAGTTAGTGCTGAATAAACAGATGGCTTCAAACGAACTTCATTAGTGAAGAAAATCTAAACATTTTTAAGTCCTGCAGTTCTCTAAATAATGTTTGAGAGCACTATTTATTGCATTTTATAATATATGGAAGATTTAATGAACCGCTTTCTGTAAAATTGTACACAATTTTCAAATTTCGTAAGTTTGAAAATTTCTGGTCCACCTGAGGCGCCCAGGGATACTGCCAGATGCGCTGGAGACCAGGAAACTGCTTAGGTGCCATCTGCTGGTCCCTGTAGGTAGAGCAGGCACTCGCTCCATAGATTTCCAAATCATTTTTCTCAACTCCCAGCTCCCCGCTAGTGCATTTCAAAATAATCGGAAAGATCATTGTAATTTTGGGTGATAAGACGACCAGTCACAAAATTCATAAGAATTTAAGTGACTTTTTTGGGGGGACACAATATGGAGAAACAGCTACTTAATTTTTCAGTCACTGAATTTACTCATGTGGGACACAATATGGAGAAACATATTGTTTCAGTCACTACTTAATTTTTCAGTCACTGAATTTACTCATGTATTTGCCGGCACTACCAAAACGGAGATTTCACATGCTGAATTTACATTGCTAATATATGCCTCTTATTTCATTTCTCATCAATAGATATGTTTTAAGTAGACAGTATGCCATCCGTTGTGTTATGTGATACAAATAATCTACTACAAATAAAATTTTGAAGTTTTGGAACAGTTTACTTTTATTATAGTTAGAAAATTCTCCATTATCCCTATAACAATGCTACTTTCCTTCATTTGCATTCTTATACACCTTTCTTGAACAAGAAAAAGATATAGATACAGCTTACGCACATTTACATTCATTTTTCACTTGTTCAGCCAATAAATATATTGTCAATCACGTCTCAGGCCCTTTGTAACAGGGTTTAGCAGTGAGCAGGAGAAAGCTCTGCCTTCAACACCACCCTTGGACTAGGGAAAGGCCTGCACCCTGCATATCACAAATACATAAAAAATAAATTTACTAAAAAGAGCAGGAGGCTGTCTCTCTAAACCTGTCATTTAGCGCTGCTGTCGCATAACCTGTAACCCCAAACGTCCCTTGTCTGATTTATGTGTCTAAGCTTCAGGGAAGCAGGCTTCTTGTCTTGTGTCTGCACATAAGACAACCCTGTTTGAATGCTCTGAAGGTGTGTGGACTGCGCTGCCCCTGGTGCAGAGCGCAGTGGGGATTTGAAGGCGGAAGTGCTTGGGGAGGAGAAAAGAAACCGATGAACTTGACATGCTCTTCTTTCAGACCGCATGACAAGAACAGATTTTTGCATAATGAAGTATTATTTCTAAGTAGTTCCAATCGTGTAGTTTCTTGTTTCCAATTTATGGTTCTGGGTGTACTCGTGAGTTAGTACAGTATTCTCTACAACTGGTTGTGGTTGCTGAGGATCATTTAACAATGTCAAATAATTCACATGACCCTTATTTGTAAATGGGTAGATAAAGATAGAACACGAACGGTGTTGAATGGTAAACTTGTGAATAATTTATTTTTTATAAAAATATTGAGGAAGGTAATATTTACCAAAAATGTTTTAAACTTTAGCTTTAGTTTTATTTAAAACTTTATTGTTAGTTACAATCTGTATTTTGTTTCCTTAGAAGATAAATCATTTGAAAACATTGAAAACAAATGAGAAATAAATGTATTGAGTTTTTACTTGATTTATATATTTATGAAAATATTTTCAGACTTTCTATACTTTGAATATAATTAAATTTTATTTTTAAATCTTTTTGATACTTTTTGTGAATAGAACACAATTTGTGAAAACCTGGATTAAGCAACATAATTGGTGTTTTTGCTGACAGGAAGGCAAATTTTTATGGGCTAAATATATAGGAAATGTATCAGCTATATATGTCTTTGTTACTCAACCAAAATCATTAGCCAGTCAGTACTGTACCCAGACAGGAATAGTAATAATTAAGTGCTGTCATCTTTCACATTTGGCGGTCTTTCATCCATATAAAAACATTTTTTCTTTTGTCATTATAAACGTTTTTGTGTCAAAGTTGGAGGTTATAACATTTCCTAGTTAACAGTGCGTTGGCTTGATTTATAACTTTTAAAGACTGACAGTAGATGAGTTTCCATTTGTACTCCTGCCCAGCTCCACAAATCTTGGGGCAGGCTTCATGCCAGCCTACATGCAGACAGAAGTCCAGTGAAGGCATGCAAGAACTAAATAGGTAAGCAAACAAATCAGATCATTTCAGGTCATGATAAGTCTGTGAAAAAAATATGAGCTTGGTGTATCTGAAGGGCAGAAAGGCACCTGTGGTGACTGGAGTAGAGTTAATGTTGAGATCGGTCTTGTCTGGGATGACCTTCATTTCTTCCAGAGTTCTCATTCAGGTCTCAGCTTCGATGTTCCCTCTTCAGAGAGTCCGTCCCCATCTACTCAAACTAGCGATGCCCTCCCTCCATCGCCCCCATCATATGGTTGAGTGATTGTCACCACAGCCCTTATCACATTACCTGGTGGTTTTCTGGTTTGTCTGTTTGCTTACCGCCTGTCTCTTCCTGGTGGGATGTAAGTATTTCAAGAGTAGAGGCCTCAGGTTTTGTGTTTACTACCACCTGCCTGGCCTGGCATAAGGCACGCACGGACTGAATCAAAGCACCTGTACTCTGGATTAAAACGGGTGAGGTAAGGGAGGTAGAATATCCTTTAAAGAATAATTCATTCATTCGAATCACTCTTACATATTTGCTTTTGGGGGGGCAGAGTCCTTGCCATGAACAGTAATGGAAATGAGTAGAATTCATCATTCCACCATTTAAAATGCCCCATCAGATGAAAGAATGTATGATTAAAACACGATCTGTGAAATAGTGTTTATCCTTTCATCAAGAAATATGTATCAGTTATAGCTAAAATTATGCTCTTGGTTGGGGGCCATCCTGCACCTAAGGCAGGAAGATGGTGGCCACAAAGAAGACAAAAAAGTCTCTGGAGATGATCAACTCTAAGCTCCAACTTGTTCTGAAAAGTCAAAGTGTGTGCTGGAGTACAAGCAGACTCTAAAAATAATCAGACAAAGCAAAACTGGTCATTCCTGCCAACTACCGCTCCGCCTCGAGGAAATCTGAGATAGAGTACTATGCCCTGTTGTCCAAGACTGGTGTCCATCACTACAGGGATGATGATATTGAATGGGGCACGTGTGGAAGATGTTATCATTGATCCCGGTGATTCTGATATCATTAGAAGCATGCCAGAACAGACTGGTGAAAAGTAAATTATGCAATTTTTTTTCTTTAATAAAACTAGCCAGAGCTTGTTTAAAAAAAGAATAATAGAATAAAATTAGGGGATTAATGAAAGTAGAAAGAGCCATGAAAATCATTTTTAGACAGAATTACAGAGCCACATCTGATCTATAACCGATATTTTAAATGCAAATAACTGAGAGAGTGAGTTTGCTCTGGTCCTCGACTGAATTATCAAACCGGAAGACAGGCATGAAATCACAAACACTGAGGTGGCAATAATCAGAAAACAGTCACGAACACATCCAAAGAATTATTTTAAAATGGAGAAAATGATATAATTCAAGATCACGATGTGTTTTTAAACCAAAGCTTTAAACAATAGTTCTATTTATGAATATCTGACTTTCTTTCTTCTAGTTTAGAAACGAGTTTTCTAGTTCACTTCCAAAGCGAAATTCCACGTGGCACCGTATCCCATTGAAACTGACATATGAAGGGTGGAACCAAATACCCGGGGAAACTTTTTTATTTTCGCTTTGATGAGGCTTTTGAAAAAATAGTGAACAATTTTTAAGTGAAAAGGTAAATATGTCTTGTGGAATAAAATAGGCCTGGATTTCATTTCTTACTACTTTCATTTCTCCCCAAGCTGACTGCTTCTGTGAAGGTAAAATTCCTGTAACACATTAGGACAAAAACATTCCTTTGGGAGATCTGTTTGCAAGGATGAAATAGGTACCACCGGAACTTTAAAAATCACGTTATTCTCTGCAAGGCACGTGAAAAAGAGCTAAGGAACGACCTGTATTAATAACTGGAGATTATTTGGGTTGTTTTAAGCGCACACCACACCTGGCTTGGAGACCGGACAGGGCATATCCACGAGGGACACTTTTCAGCAGCATTAACACGCAGCGACGCCAGGAGGCTCGGTGGCCCGGGCGGCGTGCGGGTTAGTGCAGCGGGACGCGGGGGAGGGGGGCGGAAGCAGCTTGGGGGCCACGAAAACTTCCTACGTCTCGGCTGGGGAAGCAGTTATAGCCACATAGTCATTTGTTAAAACCCACGGAACTGTGAAACTGAAGTGGGTTAGTTTTTAGATAGCTCAAGGTTAATTTTGAAAAAAAAAAAAAAGCCCTCAGTGATGGCCTCCGGGAACGCGCAGCGGTGCCAGGCCGGCCCGCGGCTCCGGACGGCGGCACCAGTATCTGCAGGAAAAAAAAAGCCCTCAGTGGTGGCCTCCGGGAACGCGCAGCGATGCCAGGCCGGCCCGCGGCTCCGGACGGCGGTACCAGTATCTGCAAGGAGGCTCAGCTCGCGAGTCCAGGTTGAATGACTGACTCGGGCTACGAATCCTGAGGCGCACGCAGAGGCCGGAACCTTCGCACGCGGACAGGGCGCAGACGGCCAGTCGCAGCGGAGGGACACATCCGGACCCGACGCCGGAAGTCCGCTGAAGGGAGGCGGAGTCATCGCGTCGCATGTTCAGCAAGCTTGGACTTCTTCTCTCGCCGTAGGACGTGAAACCGGAAGCTGGATCAGGCGTGCTACGGATATCCGAGCGAGGGCCGGGCTGGAGCCCCATGTGGGAGCTGCTGTGAGGAGTTGGGGTTCCCCGTTCTGCCGAAGTCGAGCTCTCGGTGAGTAGGAGCTGTGGGTCGGGTGGTGACCAGGGCAGGGGAAGGCGTCTGCGCGTTTCCCGGTCCGCGGAGCGGGTGCGGGACAGCCGGTTCTGTGTATGCGACAGCGCTGGATGCGGGGTGAAGCTGCTTGTACGTGAGGCGTTTGCTGCTTGCAGTTAAGCGGGAGGTGACTTAAGTTTCGTAGAGAATTCTCACGGGGGTATGTTTCTCAGCCCGGGCTTCAGAAATCCGCTAGTGTGAGAGATGACGTCCTTAGCACAGCAGCTCCAGCGACTCGCCCTCCCTCAGAGTGACCCCAGTCTCTTATCTAGAGATGAAGTTGCCTCTTTGTTGTTTGACCCCAAGGAAGCGGCCACCATCGACAGGGACACCGCCTTTGCCATTGGTGAGCTACCCTTTAACTTACAAAGCTGTCGGAAGCGTTTCACTGGATGTTGCAGTATTTTCTTGTTTTCTGACCTGCTCTCTTGCTTAGCAGTTTCTAACTTGTTGACTTAAGTTGTTAAGGGAAGAAGAATGACAGCTATGTGCTAGATGCTTATATGTGTACACGTATTGGTATCTGAATTTCCCAGATGCAAAAACAGGGTGAGGGAGGTCATCTAATGTGTAGAGAGGGAGACCAGCCTCAGGGGGCTGGAGGCAGTGGCTGCGGGGAGGAGCAGTCTTCCCAGAGGACTGGCCTAGTTATTGTAGGGGACATTAAAAAAGAAAAGAAAAAGAAAAAGAAAGGCCCTTGCCAGGAAATACTTTTTGTTCTCCTAGTTGGGGTAATACAATTTGTTCTTTAGTGACAAGCTAGAAATCTGAGTTTGTGATTGTACACATGTTTAAAAAAATCAGATTTTTAGGGGTAAGTAGAATTGTAAAAAAAGGAATGAGATGAATTTGTTAGCACGTAATCGTTAAATAAACCGGCCTTTTCCTAGGATGCACTGGCCTGGAAGAGCTGCTTGGAATCGATCCCTCCTTCGAGCGGTTCGAAGCTCCGTTGTTCAGCCAGCTGGCAAAAACCTTGGAGCGCAGCGTTCAGACCAAAGCGGTGAACAAACAGCTGGATG
>NW_006442117.1:3436802-3452857 GCF_000325575.1 Pteropus alecto | reverse complement strand
CCACAGGTATCAAATGAGATTACAGAAATAATTATGGGCTAACAATTTTGATCTTTTAAAAAATTAAATAATGACAGCATTTACCAATTTAAAGTTGAAAAATTTTGTAAGTAGGACATTAGCATGATGTCTGGAGATGAGGTAAGGCAAACGTGATGCGGGTGAGCTGAGTGTGCCCTCCTGTTACACTCATTTTTGTTGATCCTGAGAAGTAGAACTACTGAAGATCTCAAGGTCGAGCCTCATTAATTCTGAGGAGCGCATGTCATTTTGCTATTACAAATTGTTACTGCATATTTGGCGCAAAGGGCATTACTAAACTTTCTTGCCAAAATAACAAATCGGTGGTTCGGGAAGAGGGTACTAGTATCCTCTAAAATACTGTAACTTTAGAAAAACCGTGTAGCTAATATGTGTTGAACATTTATCCACCGAGCCCATGGTAAGCACTTCGTGTACATTATCTCAGCGCTCACAACATTCCTATGGGAGGGACTTGTATTATCCCCGTTTTATAACAGAAAATGGAGGTGTAGAGGGGTTAAGTTTCCTAAGTCTCTGAGATACAAGTTTGTTTCTAAAGTCTGATCTTTTATCCACCGGGAATTGTCTCAGTTCACTCAGTTTATTTTCTCACTTACTAGTGTCAATCACAGCTTAAAAATCACATTTTTGTTTATTCTCCCATATATATGTTTTAAGAGTAGAGAAAGTTCCATTTTATTAATTGGAGGCATGGTAGTAAAGTGACTTTGCTTCAGGAAGCAAAGGAGTCATCGAGAAAATAATTTGGGGTCTTCTGATTATCAGCACATTAGACTCATCAGACAAAAAAAAAATCAAGTCCGTAATGTTTTCCTCTGTCTTCTAGCATTTAATTTCCCTAAATCAACTACTATAGGAGCACTTTCTGTATTTAGTTCTGCATTTATTTATTTATGTAACATTAAGTTTGATACAAGGATGAGTAGGTTGCCCTTGGTTACTGTTTTGACATAAATGCTACAGTAAAGGTGTCTGCAGAATGGGGGACAGACACTTACTGCTGCCTGAAGTAGTTGAAAGCTTCCTGGAGAAGGTAACGTCTCAGCTAGTACTAAAGCCGTATGTGAAACTAGCAAAAGGCAGAGTGGTGTGCAACTTTAAGAAAGATACAGGTGAAAGAATGGGAGAATGGACAGGCAGAAGAGGGATCACGTGGCTGGGAGAATTAGGAAAAGCATGTTGGAAAGCGTTTGAGCTAGAACTGGAAGGCTAGAAAGGATTTCATGCATCTTCACAGAATTCATAAACCTGTGTCCTATTATTTAGGTGCAGGGACGAATACAAAGTTTTGTGAAGTTCGTGGACAAGTTGTGTAGGGTTGTAATTTGATAATTTTTTTTAATTCAAAGAAAGTAATGAGGTTTCTTTTTAATTAGTCTTTTGGTTTTAGAATTATAATTAGGGAAGCCGGGAAAGCTATGGAAAGTGAACTTCGGGCTTGGAGAGAAGCTGCGCATTGCTGCCTAGTTGACTGATTGCGTCTTTGTTGGTTTGACTGCAGTGATCCCACAGTTATATTAATAATAGATTAAAAAAAGTTGAAAGTAAATGAGATATAAATTTTGATATCAAATATTAAATATTACTGCATAAGAACTGGCAGAACCCTGCTGAGGAGTACTTTCAAAGAAAGTACAGGGCTTATGTTTAAGTGCTTTGTATCTTGCTTATAGTTATGTGGTTGGTTTTACTCTTATTCATTACAAGTAGTTTTAGCTCTTTGGTAACATGATTTGGACATGTAAAAGATGGACCTGTAAATTTTGTGTCAGTTTGAATTGTTCGCTTTTTCCTCAGGTTCCACATCCACCTTTATAATCCAGATAGTCTCATTGCTTGTGTCCTGCCATACCACGAGACGAGAATATTTGTGCGGGTTATACAGCTTCTGAAAATTAATAATTCAAAGAACAAGTGGTTCTGGTTGTTGCCAGTTAAGGTATTGTTGAATGACACATTATCTATAATTATTACAAATCTTGGTTAAGAGATGTACTTTAGAAAAATAGTGTCGTTAGTGCCCGAAGTATCACCCCCCAGTTATTTCCTAACTTCCAGTTGAAAGTAGTATAATAACAGCTGGCTGTTATTAGCACCCGATATCAGGCTAGGCAATTTACATATATTATCTTGGGTTCTCACAAAACTCCATTTTTACAGATGAGGACAGGCTTAGAGAATTAATTTACTTGCCAGAGTTCATGTAAAGTGGCAGAGTTGGGATTTGAATCCAGATCTACTTTTAAAGCTTATGTCTTCCTACTGTTCCATCCTGTCTGGCATTTTAAATTTTGGAACTAAAGAGCTTTTGAAAAGTCAGAAATGAAGAGAAGCGGGAAATACTTAAGTCTAACCAGTAGAGTTGCTAAGAATCTAGAGGATCCAGGTTGAGATAAATGTGTCAAAATGCAACTCAACATGTAATAAGTAATCATTTTTTACTGAGTATCTTTACCCTCATTGCTGACCTTTTCTTAAATTTCTGAAGTTTGTACAACTTTAGTTGTTACTCTGATCTCTGCCACTAGTTATAAGGAGATACTGTGTTTTGGGTTTGTGAACCATGCAGCATTATAGAGCTGTAACTATGGTAGTTACTTTAAAAATAATGATCAGTTGATGACTGTCCTTAGTAATAGTTGGTTCTGTCTGTAACAGCAATCGGGAGTGCCCTTAGCTAAAGGAACTTTGGTTACCCACTGCTACAAAGACCTCGGCTTCATGGATTTCATTTGTAGTCTGGTAACGAAGTCTGTGAAGGTGAGTAGTATACTGTTTCATGACCGTAATTCCATTAAAAGCTGGCTTGCTCCGAGTACAGAAAACATGCCGAGGCCTTCCGAGGAACACGGGTACTTTTGCTAAATGACCTGCTGTTCAAGGCTGAGCTGTGGGATCGGTCTTTCATCACCGAAGGCGCTTTTCTACAAAAATGAATTATTCCTTGCCAGATTCTACTTATAGTGACTGTTTAAAGACACGACCAGAAAATGTTAGGAAGATCGTTCATTCTTGTCACATTTAATCGATTCACTGAATTTGTGTATTTACTGTTGTATATGGTAAAAATGAAAATGTCAGCCTTAAGTAGTTGAGAGCTATAAATATTTTTATACTTTTACCGAATTGGCCTTTCACTCTTCAATATGTTTTGTGTGTGTCGTCTGTTCCAGGTTTTTGCCGAGTATCCTGGGAGTTCAGCTCAGTTGAGGGTGCTCTTAACTTTTTATGCTTCTACCATCGTGTCTGCTCTGGTGACCGCCGAGGACATATCAGACAGCATAGTTGCCAAGCTGTTTCCATATATCCAGAAGGTTGGCTCTGCTCCAGTGTGAAGATTATTTTGTCCTTGAAGGAATGTTCTTGCTTTTAAAAACTTAACTTAGACGTAAATGTTCTAAAATTGATGATTTATTTCAGATGGTTGATGAGATTTAGGTAAAAAGTATGACTTTTGTTTTAAAAACAGCACAGTAGCATCTTAATTAGGGCTCCTTAAAGAATAAACGTTGGCTATTTGGCCCTGCCGCTGTCTCCCAGATATATATCAGTGTGCGTATTTATATCTACGCATATATGTTAATAGGTGGGTATCTATATATAGATACAGATAGATTTTTTTTTTTTTTTTTTGGCTTAAGACAACAGAAATTCTCTCTCAGTTCTAGAGGTTAGAAGTCTGAAATCAAGGTGTGGACAGGGCTGGTTCCTCCCGGGGCCTCTGAGGAAGAATTCCGGGCCTCTCTCCCAGCTTCTGGGGCCGGCAGTCCTTGGTGCTCCTTGCCCTGTGGCAGCACACCTCCAGTTTCTGCCTGTCTTCACAGGTCGTCTTCGCTCCCAGGCTGTGTCCTTAGCAGCCATGTTACCTCACTGGAAAAAGAATGGATGAGAAAGTCTCTTCGAGGCATAGGCTCTTGTCATTTTTGCACTGACCTCTGCTTCTCAGTGTTCCTTCTCCTCAGCTGCCTTGGTGCCGGCCCCTTCCCGGGTCCTTGTGGAGACAATGCTTTCACTTCCCACCACTGTCCAAGGCCTTTCATCAGACACTGTCGCGTTTCTGATTGAAGTCTCTCACATGGGGGGAAGTTCGTATGTGAAGGGAGAGCTCATTCGCTCCTGGTAGGACGTGTGTAGGATGTGTGAGTGGGGAGGCCCTCTGGGAGCCCTTCCCTCCTCCAAGAGACTTGTCTCCTCTCTCTGTCCACTCCGGAAAGGGAGTCAGCATCTTGATTTTTCACTTCTGAGGAGGGTGCCTTAGGTAGTACTAATCTCTAATTTATGGCATTTGTCAAGTAAAGTATAACATTTTAAGTAGAGTAAAATAATATAGTTCATTATTTTTCTTTATATTTTAAAAAAATATTTAGGGATTGAAATCATCTTTACCAGATTACAAAGCTGCAACGTACATGATAATATGTCAGATTTCTGTGAAAGTGACAATGGAAGAGACTTTCGTTAATTCGCTGGCTTCACAGATTATCAAAACATTGACCAAAACTCCTACTTTGATCAAGGATGGATTAGGTTGCTTGATAGTGCTCTTGCAGAGACAGAAGCCAGACAGCCTTGGGAAAAAGTACGTACAGTTGAATTGAGAAATGATAATTTAGAGGTGAATTAAATTATTTTGAATAATTTTTTCGAAGAGAAATTTTATACTGTTTTTTCAATTGCCATTTATTGTCTAACTTGTAAAGTCAACATCTTACGTACTTGTTTATTCAAAGGCCGTTTCCTCACTTGTGTGATGTTCCGGATCTCATTGCCATACTTCGCGGGATTTCCGAAACATACGACATCAGTCCTCTGCTGCGGTACCTGCTTCCCCATCTGATTGGCTCTGTCATCAGCCACGTTACAGGTGCGCAGTTTTACACTTACATTAGAAACGTACTTTGTAAGGTTTGCGTCTCTTAAAGTAGGAACTAGACCTTGTTAATATCTTTACGATATTTAAAGTTTCTACTAACTAATTGTTTTTGCGTAATTTGTCTACTTCTGTGAGAAATATTTGGGGTGGGGAGCAGGTTAGCTGAAGAGAGATCCTCATTAATTTAGTGATATGCTCAGAATTCTGGTTTTTAAAAAATGAATATTCTTAAAGAGTCTCTACATGAAAAAGACTATAATTATTTTAAAATAACTAAAATATTTTACTTAAAACTTGCCCTTTCTCATTTAGATATTTAATGAACTTTAGTGATTTTTTTTCAAAATATCCAGTTGCCAACAAGTTTTTCTCTTTTGCATCACTGAAAATATAAGACAAAAAAAATCTCATGCATAAAAATCCAAAACTTTTTTAAAAACCTACAGTTTTTTAGAAAGCGATTATTTGCATTACATGTTTTTAACTCTTCAATAAATACAGAAAGGTAAGGAAGAAATACTTGGTCCTATCGCAACTTGGACTAGGAAAGACATACTAAGAAAGGCATCTTTAAAATTATTTCAGTCCATTGGAGTATAAGGTTTGCTTAACCAAATCTTGGTTTAAGTGTGCTTTAGAAACATGACTAGCATGAATGAAAGTGTATTTTTCGTATTCTGAAGGTGGTGAGTAATGTGATCCAGTCTTTGAAAGCAAGTCTAACATCCAGTTCTTACATTTATGGTGAATGTGAAATAGAAGATGACAGCCCTTGGTCCAGCAAGGGAGTATTGAGATGATAGTTTAGCCTGTTTTAGGAGATACAGTTTCATGGTTCTTGTTACCTGTGGTCAACTGTAGTCCAAAAATATTAAATGGAAAATTACAGAAATGAACAATTCATGAGTTTTAAATTGTGTGTGGTTCTGAGGAGCGTAACGAAATCTTGCTCTGTCCCTCCTGGAACGGGAATCATCCCTCTGTCCAGCGTCTCCATGCCGCATCCACTAACCCGCCTGTTAGTCACTGAGCCTCTTGGTTATCAGATCGACTGCTGCGGTATCACAGTGGTTGTGTTCAAGTCACTCTTATTTCACTTAATAATGATCCCAAAGCGCAAGAGTGGTGATGCTGGGCATTCGAATGTGCCGAAGAGAGGCCATAAAGTGCTTCCTGTAAGTGAAAAGGTGAAAGTTCTTGACTGAAGGCATTTTATCATTTCACATCATCACAGGAGGAAGGGTGATTACAGTACAATAAGATATTTCGAGAGACCACAGTCACATAATTAATTTTACTATCAGTTATTGTTAAGCTCTTTGCCTGTTTTATAGATTAAACTTTATCATAGGTATCTATGTAAAGGGAAAAAGCCTAGATAGCAGTGGTCCCCAACCTTTTTGGCACCAGGGACCGGTTCTCCTATGAGAACCTAATGCCTGATGATCTGAGGTGGGGCTGAGGCGGTGATGCTAGTGCTGGGGAGCAGCTGCAGATACAGATGAAGCTTCGCTCACTCACCTCCTGCTGTGCGGCCCAGTTTCTGACAGGCTACGGATGGGTACTAGCCCCTGGCCCAGGGGTCGGTGCCATCTGTCATTCCAGGCACCCACTGAGGGTCTTGGACTGTGTTCCCATAGATAAGTGGGGACAGCCATAGTTTAATGAGATCTTGGTTCTGGTCCCAGCTGTAATGCGACCTGGGGAAAAACTATGTTTTTGGACCTCTATTTCATTAATGAAATAGGCGTGATCATACTTGTTTTTAAAAATACAAAGAGTCTGCGGCCATGCCACCCTGAACAAGCCCGATCCCGTCTGATCTCGGAAGCTAAGCAGGTCGCGCCTGGTTAGTACTTGGATGGGAGACCACCTAGGAAGACCAGGTGCTGTAGGCATAAAAAATAAAAAATAAGGGATTGTAAGCTGACAAGGACCTTGCAATCGGTGAGGTCAATCAAGGATTGCCTTGCCTAAAAAAAAAATAAAATTAATAATAATAATAATATAATTTCAGGTAAGGATAAATGAGGGTAGTATATGTAAAAGTGCTTTGAAAATATGACTAAGTGAAATACACTTTGAAAATAGTGTATCAAAGTATATGTTTTAAAGTTACTTCTGTACATTTTCTGCTATAAGTAAATTGAATAGTGTCAGCAAACAAAAACCATTTTAATTTGTAAACTAAGGAGAAGAAACTGAAGGAATGGATGGCCAAATCTACAGGAAACACTTAGAAGCCATACTTACGGATATATCACTGAAGGACAACTTAGACCATCTGTTGGCTAGGTAAGCTGCTGTTTTGGTCATGCTTTCGATTTGTGTTTTTGTGGCTTAGTATCATTTTCCGGGTTGATTAGCAGTTTCCCAGTACCCTTTGTAATGTATTTCTTTTTTTGTCCATATCATTTCATTAATTATAAGTACTTAGTCCAGTAATTGTGGCAACAGAGAAAAAGTAATTTCTCTTGCTTGTCTTTAGTGCTTATACATAATCATGGAAAGTTAATAGCTAAGCAAAATTTGGGTTACAGCTGCATGTAATATGTGGCTGTTCAGAGTTGCCTAATAATAAAAGGACCATAATGCCTGACAGTACATAAGTTAGTGTTCAGAGTAAATACCAGTTAGAATCTTCGCGTTGAAGGTTGGCATGAAGTAAAAGTTATTTCTTCCTTTTCTGTAAAAATGGTTTATTGCCCCATTTTCTTAAAGGGCAACTCGATACAGTGCAAAGACTGTAGGTATTGCAGTCAGACGCGGGTTTGAACCTGCCTCTGTCATTTCCGGAGAGTAGAGTAGGAAGTTCTGAAGGCCGGACTGCCTCCGTCTGGGTTCCACTGTGTGACGTTGGTGGGTGCCTGTCTGCTGGTGTGTCATTCGTGCCCCTTGCTCACAGTGAGTGAAATGGGACTATACACATGAAGTAGTTGAGAGCTTGGGCTCTGGTATCAGGCCGGGGCTAAAATCCCTGGCACAGCAGGGCTCACCAGGCAAATTGTAAGACTTCGTAGCCCTAGTTTTGTGTCTGAAGTAAGTGTAATTTCTACCTTGTAGAGGTATGACACCTAGAGGTCATATCCTGAAGCACCTGGAACATGATCGATATTCTGTAAGCAGTAACTTTCACATCTGCTGATAACTGTTTTGTTTTGCAGCCTCCTTTTTGAAGAGTATATTTCATATACTTCACAGGAAGAAATCGATCCTAATAAAATATCTTTGCTTAATGAACAGTTTCTTCCACTTATCAGACTTTTAGAAAGCAAGTAAGTTGTGTGTGTTTGTGCCTTTGTTTTGTTAATGTGTACCTCTTGTTTTATAAAGAGATGGTTTTGTAAGAGAAAGTTTTATAAGTCATAACTTAATATAGTAAATGAATTATAAAGAGACCAGCCTTTTTTTCCCCCCCTGAAGGAAGGGACAGATGTAGGTTTTAAATATATTTGAAATACAACAGAGAATTGGGGTTGGATGGGGACTGTGGAGAGTATAATTTTTTATAGAGAGACTTGTTGTTGTAACAGTCATAGTAACAAAATTCATCAGTTTCATTTGGTTTTACATATTCCATTTGTTGATATTTTAAGTCTCAATCCCAGTGATTTTTTAAAATTTTACTTCTTTCTTTCATACATGTAGGCGGTGTGTGGTTAATAGCTTTATGAGGAAAAATGAGTTGACTCTTTAATTTCTTCCCAGGTATCCCAGGACATTAGATGTCGTCTTAGAGGAACGCCTAAAGGAAATTACAGACCAAAAAAAACAAGAACTTTTCCACCAATTTATCTCTCTTTCTACAAGTGGAGGAAAATATCAGGTAAGTTTTTCTTCAGAGAAATTATGACAATTAGGCTTATATTTGTGGTTATTGAAGCACTCCGGAAGGTACTTTGCTATTCTACTCCTCTCTTTGGAAAGTTTCATGGAGAGATGAGATTTCATGGTTTGCCTGGTTACCTGCAGGTAAGGCTGTGAAGCAGGAAATTAAATAATTGGAAAAAAGTACAGGAATTTAAGTAACTGCAGAGAAGGTACTTATTTCAGAAGTATCGTTTGGAAATTCTGTACATGATGGTCATTAGCAGTCACTGAAGGTGGCCTCACTCAGGTCTCTAGTGTCCTGTATCTTTCTTCCAAGTCCGCATTTCCCAGTGTGGTTCCACCAGTGACGTGTGGCTGTGCAGATCGCTGGTTACAGAAAGGAGGTGGATTTTTATCTCATTATCGTGTTAGAGCTTCAGAAATTTTCTGGTGATTCACTTTAAATCTTTGTACTAAAAGTTTGACATCTAAGCAGTTCTTATAATTAGCCTTGAAGACAAATATTAGAAAGAGAAATATGACTATTTTGTTTTTTCTCTTTCGTATTTAGACTTTCCTCTTCAATGATGTTTCATTTCCAAATCTTAGTTCGATATACAGATTTTCTTCTTAGTCTAATTATGTAAGCGAAGTAAGTTGTCACTAATTTGAGTGTTACTGTTGTGTAATTTAGATGAATTGCATTCTGTCTTCAGTGATCCATTATTTAAATTTATATTTTTTTTAGATGCTAATATGGTAATAATCTTTGGTGCTTTTTCACTTTGGAATCAGATATGCATAAAGAATACCAAATTACTTTATAGAATTCACTAAATTAGATCTACATATAGACACAAGTGTACATAAAATCAGCATTAACAATACAGATTTTTTTTTTTATCTGTTATAACTCATACTATGTTCTCAAGATGGATATTGTTTTACTTTTGGGTTTCTGACATTAGATAGTCGTTATTGATTATGTGGAGCAGGTTGGGGTGGTTTTCTCCAGTTTTTATTCTGGATTATGCACTGCTGAGATTTAGCGGTAAAATCATTTGGTAATTGTAATGAATCTTGTAGTTTTTAGCAGATTCTGATACCTCCTTGATGCTCAGTCTGAATCATCCACTTGCCCCTGTGAGACTTCTGGCCGTTAATCACCTAAAAAGTATCATGGAAACATCAAAGGTTTGTGTCAAGTAGCTTTCATTTGTGATGTCTTTATTCTTATATGTAATTCTAGAGTAAGACCTTGAAGTTACCACCTAGAATTGATAGCGTGTAATTATAGAAATAAGCTGAGTAAAGCCGATGAAAGTACATGGGACAAAGATTCAAGGGTGGACATGCCATAGCCACCGTTTTAACCTGCATGTGCCCTAGTAACGACTGTTTTACATCTTTTCACATTGCAGATTTTCAGTTTAACTTTAGTGCACTGTCTTTCAAACTGAAATTTGTAGATCAGTTTACAGAGGTTCACAAATCATTTGAGATTTTTTTTTGAAATTTGATTTTGATTGTCAAGTTTAACATGAGCATATGTGGAGACATCAAAATGATAGCTTTTGGAGCACTGTTCCATGATTTCAGGACCTATAGTTTGTGTTTAAAACTTTAATGACGCCAAAAAGTGAGTACAGAAGCCAACTTAATTTGTAAATTATGCCCTTATACCAAAATGATATTTTAAAAAAACTTTGCACTGATTAGAGCATTATTTTCCAAACTTTAGTCATGCAAGCAGTACCTTCACAGTTTTTGCTATGTTAGCTTCCACTAATATTATTTACTTAAAAATTTTCTTTGACTTCTTTTAAATGGACTCATTTTTTCCATAGTCTTCAAATCTGGGTTTGAAGTGCTAATTGGATATACATTTTCAGTTACTGTGATTAAAATAGAAATTTTATCTTTATAACATCTAAAATCATGTCATGTACTACTGTTTGCATTTTTGGAAAACTTCTGGAATAGAGAAAAGTTGTAGCAGAATTTACTTTCTCCTTAGCACTTGGTAATATAAACGGAACTTGAGAACTTGTGTCATGGCACTTAAAACCAGACTCATATTACAAGTGGAATTTAATTTCAGCTAATCACAGTTACTACTTAAATTCATCTCAATTTGAATTTTCTGGTTTGTGAGATTTTTTTAATATTTGACTTGTACTTTTTTTTAATATTTTTAATTTTTTTGTTTTTTGTTTTAAGAAGTCTCAATTTTAAAATTGATAAAAGCAACATTAGGATCTGTGAGTGTTTTTTTTAAATGGTTAGTCTATATATAATCAAATTTGAAAAATATTGTTCTATATGATTCATTTCTGATCTGACATAAGTAATGTTTCTTTCGCAAACTGCCGATAGGTTTGCCTTATTTATTTGTTGGATAATTATACTCGTTGAATACTGGTCTTCGTCGTAATAGGAAGATTCCTGGAATCTCCTAATATTCCCACAGCTCTTCCCATCCTTCTTTTTTTTTTTGGCAGACTGGCTTCTCAGTGCATGTCCTTATCCTTGTAAAAATCTTGATAGTAATATCTAACTTTTAACAATAAAAATTGATCTTAGAAACCTTTAAATTTTCCTAGGATTCCTGGGAGATAAATTCTTTACAATTCATTGTCCTGAGCACTGACACATGTTAATTAATCCTTTAATAACCCTTCGAGGCAGGTACTATGTTCTGTTTTATAGATGAGAATAGCGAGACCCAGAAAGGTTAAGTAACTTACTTGAGGTCACATAGCTAGTAAGTGGCACAGCCAGGACTTAAGCATGTACATTCTGGTTCTTCAGTCTATACACTCTCAACGTCTGTACTCTCATTTTAATAAGATAAACTTAATGCAAAACTTATATTTGGACTATACCTATTATATCTTCAGTGGAAACTGGAAAAGATTTGTACCAAACTCATCTGAAAATGCCCTGGAGAGATTACCTAGTTCATTGCGCATGTGCTTAGGTGCTTTGAACTTGCCTTCTGGGCAGAGTCTAGCTTCCTTGACTGGTGTCCTGGAGTGCTTTTAAAACTTGCTTTCTACTATAAAGTCTGACGAGGTTTTAGCAAAAACTAAGTTAATATTTTTTTTCTCTTGCTCAGGAGAGTGTCGATGAGTCTTTCATAAAAGAAGCTATTTTAACCCGATTAGGAGATGATAGTATAGACGTTGTTTTGTCAGCTATAAATGCTTTTGAGGTGAGTGAATTTGTTGTTCATTGAAATGCACATTTTTGGTAAATATTTTCTTGCCCTTCTCACATGATCCTCTGCTCTAGGCAGGAATATATCTGAAAATTATTCTTTCATTGGAAATTTGTTGTCTTGAGTGTACAGACATAAGTCTGGTTGGGGAAAGCTCATGCGAGTAATTAGATTGCGCAATTTTATACATAGGGAAGTTCTTCAAAAAGGGGAAATATTGTGCGAATTTTACCTTGGGGTCATGGAAAATTGGCCCCTGAATGCCAATTTTGAGAAATTGATCTTATAAAACTTAAATTTTACTAGGATTCCTGGGAGATAAATTCTTTATAATTTATTAATTTTTAAAGTTCATTTAACAAGCACTGTATGTATTTGAAGCGAGTAAAACTTTATTCAGGATACTTTTTTCCCCTCTAGATTTTCAAACAACACTTTAGTTCAGAAGTAACCATTTCACATCTTCTGAATCTCTTTCGAAGAGCAGAACTTTCAAAAAACAGGGAATGGTATGTATTATTTCTCATAATATTTTGAATTGGTGAAATTTTTATATTGTGATTTTTTTTTTTTCTTTTCCATTTTTGCAACTTATTTTTTAGTTACGTGACACTTTGGTCATGGAGTGAAACGAGTCTTAACGTAACACTCTTGCACCGTAAAGAGAATTCATTTGGGTTTATGTGGGTCCATTATACTATCATCTATGTTTGAAATTTTTCTTAATTTGGAAAAAGAAGTATATTATTCATGATGTGACACTGAAATCCGGAAGGTAGGATGGGAAGGAGCTTTCATTTTCTATTTTATATAATTCTATATGTTTTTATAAGGATATTACTTTATAATTTAAAATTATATTAAATGAAAAATAAGCTCAGAAACGCATGATATTTTCCGTAGTAAGTATTCGATAAGCTTTGGTTATTTCAGTTTTGGCACCTAAGCTTTTTGCATGGAAAAATGACTAAGCTCCTTGGAGGAAGAGGATATGTCCTATAGGTTTTTGTATCTATCGTATTTAATTCTTAGCACATTGTGAGTGTTCAGATATTTTTTGAATTTCCGAGTGAATCTCTGATTTCCAGGTTAGTTAAGATATATAGTGTGACGTATTTTACGTTATAGTTAACCTAACGATTTCTCAAAAAAAAAAAAAAAAAAAAGATCTGACCAAGTTAGCAGTTTAAAATTACTGTCCCAAATAACTCCTTTATTAGCATGGATTTTAAATGATCGTCTCAGTGTGTTTGGTGAAGAGACCAGGATAATGTCAGCTGAGCTGGAACAACGTAAGAGTTTTTGCTGAATTCAAGTCATATGTTTCTGAACCAGATGCGCTTTTATATCTTTTAGGTACAAGGTCCTCGAGGTTGCAGCAGACATACTAATTAAAGAAGAGGTGCTGAGTGGAAACACCGAGTTATCAAATCAGGTGGTGGTGCATCTGCTTCCGTTCATGGTCATCGACAGTGACGATATGGAGTCTGCCGAGATGAAAATTGCTATTTATTTATCAAAATCAGGAATTTGCTCTCTGCACCCTGTACTTAGAGGATGGAAAGAAGGTAAGAAATTCACTTGCTTTTTGGAAAAATGAGCAGATAACACCTTAAAAAGAAGACAAGTATATTTAACAATTGGCTATACTTATTATTTGAATCATGTCTGTCATGTTACATACCAGCAGAATTTTAAAAACTTTAGCTAAGATAAAAAATATACAATGAAAAGGAAGCTGACCCATGTACAAATTCAAAATTGGATAAAAGGGAAAATAAGAAAACCTTCATAGGAAAATTACAAAATTTTTGCTTAAGTTCCTTATTCTGCATGATTCTTAGGTGAGTGTTGATGACATAAGGGCCTTGTGTTTAAAATTTTTTTTTTTTTACAGTTCTTGAAAATG
Source organism: Pteropus alecto (assembly GCF_000325575.1). Lineage (NCBI taxonomy): Eukaryota > Metazoa > Chordata > Mammalia > Chiroptera > Pteropodidae > Pteropus > Pteropus alecto. The sequence goes on along the minus strand of NW_006442117.1, from coordinate 3,439,000 downwards.
TGATTAAAAGCACAAAGTCAGGAAAACTGATAGGTGTAGCAAATCAGAAGATGGTTGAATTGTTGGCTGACAACATAAATTCGGGGGACCCTTCCTGCATGTTGAAGATGGTAGGTATGCTGTCGCAGTCTGCCTGTGGGTCCGCTGCTCGTCATCTTAAAGTCCTGGTGTTGCTGTGCCAGAGGCTTTTGTTTTCTTATTAATAACTTTTGCATTCTTGAGTCCTTTGTTTTGCTTTAAACATACATAGTGTTTACTGTATTCTGCAGATTGTTGAAGTCCTTAATATTTTACGTAATTTTTTCATGGTGGCTTTGTATTGGCCCAGTAAGGGCAATAGCGAAGTCATATTTTTTGTTAAAGCGACAAAATATAATCTAAAGGAGGAGAACATTTATTTTGCTGTAGTAAATACAGCGTATTAGGTTTGTTAATTTAAGAACAGTCAGTTGGCAAGTGCAGTTATATGTTCATTATAATTTCTGAAATTACTATTTTTATAATTGCTTAGAAATTAGTGCCTCTTACCTTCTTAAGCCTTTATATTGGTCATCACTTTAAATGTAGAACACACACAATATCTAGATCGGCCTAAAGCAGAGAAGATTGTTCTGTGCAGATGAAGAGCTGCCAGTAATGGAGTGCGTTTACTTTTCAAGGTGGAGGATTTAGTCAGCGTTGGGGAAAAGGAGTCCTTCAGCCTAAAGCAGAAAGTGACTTTTCATGTGATTATGGCGGTGCTCATCTCCTGCTGTTCATCTTCAAAAGAAACTCACTTTCCATTTGCAATAAGAGTCTTCGGTTTGTTGCAGAAAAAAATAAAGAAGCTCGAAAGTGTCATTGCTGCAGTGGTAAGGAGGGCGAAGTCCCTGGAAAGTTGAACGTTGAAGTGGCAGCCTGGCCTGTTAGGGCAAAGCCGCCAGCGCGAGGCCGAGGTGCTGAGTCTTTGGGTTTGGGCAAAATGTTACGCGGCCTTGGGGAGCAGAGAGAGTGAGCCCGGTGCTCTCCTCCTTTTGCAGAAAGTTAATTGAGTCAGAGAATGCAATGTTCTGTATCCATATCATCTTTAGGTTCATTACCCACGCTATACCTAACGGCCTTTAGTGATGAAGAATTCGCTAGATGTGTCAGCCCTTGAACAAAATATTACTTCATTGTGTCGTTTGCTAGAAACAGATCTTTTGTATTATTTTGATATTACATTAGATTTGGATCTTAACCAGCCTTCTACTGTCTTTGACAGTGTTATTAATTAGGGACCATGTTTCAGTTATTTCTATCTTTATCTAGCACCACATCTTGAGGTAATGAGGTTGTTTCTTTTCATATATAGTAGTATTTTGTTTGTATACGTTCTCCAAACTTCAGAGAGCTCCTCATTACAGGATGAGCTAAACGAATCTCATCCTTTTCACATTTCCATACACCCTCAGGATTTTATACGTTCTGGTTGGCTGTTGATAGCTAAAGTTATGTAAAGTTTGAGAGTGAATCCTCGTATTTTAAAAAGTAGCCCAGATAAGCCCTTCTTAATTCCTTTTGTTATCCTTTGTAAGGTGTGATAACCTGAACTGTATTTGTTCTCAGTATTAGAAGTGGGGACAAATTAAGTGTTTTACATATAGATCGAGGTGGTTCTAAGTTGTTTTATATTAATCCCCTTCCTGAGAGTCATGAACATCTTTTGGGCTGTAGCAGCACATTAAACCCAGAATTTCCTCACTAAGGACATAAGTCTGGCTTTGGATTATTTTTCTTCCAAGTTAGTACTCTGCGCTCCCCTGTGCAGTCTCGTTTGTCATTTTCCTACACCTTTTCTCATGCTTTTAGCATTTGCATTATAACTTGTAAACGCCTTAACATTTTGCTACTTGTTTAGAATCATCTGCGGGTTTGGAGATTTTACCACGTGCCGTCTTCAGCTTGGCAGTAAAAAATGTGAAATGAGAAAAGCTCCTTTAATGATCTGGTGGAAATCTAACTCCTTATCGTTCTGTTTGTAAATGTACCATTTGATAAACACGATTTATGTGGGTAACATTGGTTTTTAGGGATGATGTTGTAAGAAAACATAAAATGGAGCCGTGGTTAACTTCCACGTGTCGAATCTGGTGAATAGCGATGGTTAGACCGCTTGACACACCGATCAAAGTCGTTAGCCCTCCCACCTAAACACGCGTGCAGGCAGTGTGGCGTGT
>NW_006442117.1:3401603-3436300 GCF_000325575.1 Pteropus alecto | reverse complement strand
CCCTTTAAGATGTTGCAGGTGCTTTTAGTTATGACGGTTTTGAATGAAGACGGAAGTAGACTTTTAAACAATGATGAGTATGTGATGAAAAACACGGGCCCTGTCAGGCGGCGCTGTAGTTGTGACCTTGGTCAGTAGGCTGGGCCAAGCACACCTGTTGACGTGTTCACTATTCCTCTGTTTACTAGTCATGACAGGCCATTTTGTTTAGTGGCTTAATGCCGTCACCGGTGAGAAACTGATGTTCAGAGAGGTGATGCAGCATATGCAGAGTCACTTAGTTAACTCATTTCCCATTCAGAGAAAAAAGTGCAGCTCGCTGCCAGTGTTCATTTAACGTCTTGTGTAGGAATGGTACGTTTTCTAGAATTTGACGTTTTTAGCAGTGGAGAATTACTATATTTTATAAACAGTAACACCACTACTAAAAATAGAATGCTGTAAATAGAATGATATCATTTGTTTTCAAAGACTATCGGTAGACTAGAGCGACGTGAAAAGAGTAATAAAGGTGAGATGTTTCATGGCAAACTTTGGGGGTGAGGTTAGGACTGTGATCCGCGATTATCTTGGGGTAGATGCTGCAGGCGCAGCTGCTGCCGGCGAGTGTTTTTGGGGCAAACGGGAAATGGGTTAAGGAATTCAACATCACTCTTGTTTTCTGCTTAGTATTTTTTTTTTTTTTTTAATTAAACATGTTCAAGTGCAGTTACAGCGAATCCTCTGAATATCACAGCACATCAGTCCTCTGAATTCTTTCATTTACGTACTTCCCAACTGGTTAAAATGTCAAGTATAGAAGAATTTTAAGTGATTAGACAAAATGAAATGTTGCAGTAAAGTATTCGTCTTTTATAATTGTATACTAGTGAAGAGGATTTGGAACCAACTTCTGTTCACTGTCTTGTTTGTTTCTGTGTTGTTTCAATTTAGGTACATCTAGAAGATGTTTTCCAGTTATTCAAGTTCTTTTCTGTTTTGTGGACCTACGGTTCTAGCCGTTCACACCCACCGAGGTGCAGCGTGGGGACAGTGCTGCAGACCCAAGCTCTCTATGCGGGCTGCGCTGTGCTCTCCTCCCAGAAGCCACAGTGTCGACACCGCCTGGCCTCCGTGTCTTCTCCAGGTACTGCAGGTGGCTTTGTGGCGTTGTCATGGTCTGTAGGTAGTTTGTGTGGGCCATGGTTTTGAGAATTTTTTTTTATTATTTTATTTAAACAGCACACACGCGTGTGTGCGTGCACGCGCTCGGGCTCCTCTCTCTCTCAACTATTTTTGGTTATTTCTAAGTATTGCTTTTAAGTTATAAATGTGAATTGCAAAATCTCACCAAAAGGAAGATAGGAATGGCAGGTGGTGAATCATGGGTTCTTAATATCCAGCCTCATTTTCTGAGCCTCGGCAGCCACGGGGTTTCTAGGGAAGGCAAAGCGTCACCACAGTTCGGTGTTCAGCGGGCTGCTTGTGACTGGGTGTCCACTCAGCCCTCCTGATTTCTCTCTTGTATCAGTTAAAGTCACATTCAGCACCCAAAAATAAAATTTGTATTTTTGGTATTGAAATTGCAGCTTTTGCAAAAGATACAGAATTTCACGAGTTTAAATATGATGTTGAAAAGCACGCCTGGCAAAAGTGACTGAAGATAGGAAGTCGATTAGGGCAATGGGTGTGATTTCAATGTCAGAAACGAGTGCCCTGGGGAAACTTGAAGGTGTTCTTGATTATTATTATTTTTTTTATTCAAAATTGCTCTTTATAAATGTTCTGTGAAAGCAAAGTGAATGATCATAAACTTCTCAAAACAGTTTTTGATGTTTGTCTTTTTATTAGCTCCATGAAAGAGCACACGATTACCGTTGTAACCAAATTCTTATTAAATATAAGGTCAAGTAAATATATAGATTCAAATTTTACTTCTAAGATAAAATCCCACAATGTAATTATTTCTCTCCTTCTACAATCCCTGTTATAGTTGGATTTACTTGTAAGGTTTTATCAGTTGGTTTTTGTTGTTTCTTTTGGTGAGAATTTCCTGTTTTTTAACCTTAATTTTTCAATTGATGTTATAGTTATTGTCCTGTACTAATAAACATAGACATTTATCTTCTTTAAAATGTCTGCAGAGCTTGGAAACTGAACAGAGTTGGGGCTGGTTAGTACTTGGATGGGAGGCTACCTAGGAAGACCAGGTGCTGTAGGCGTAAAAAAAAAAAAATATAAGGGACTGTAAGCTGACAAGGTCCTTGCAGTCTGTGAGGTCAACCAAGGGTTGCCTCGCCTAAAAATAATAAAATAATAAAATAAAATGTCTGCAGGGTATTCTGTCTCATGGAGATAGCGTAATTTATTTAAATGGATATCTTCTGTTCAATTTCTGAGTTTTCATAAAAGTCTGTATATTTTATTTGGAGGTCATAGCTATTTTGATAGGTATGAAATATTTACTATCCTTTGTCATCAAGGGCAGTGACCCCTGAGGAGTATGTCTCTGTCTAAAAATAGCAAGACCAACGGACTTGACTTTTCTCCTGGTTTTGCTGCAGGACAGGCTCCTGCTTACCCCCTCTGCCGTGTCCTCTGTCACCTTCCCCCTTCTTAAAGTACCTCTGCATTTATGCTGCCTGGACATGTCACAGGACTCCACTGAAAATGGGAGAAGCACCTTGTTCTACTTGGGGGCTCAAAGACTGTACTCTGGAGTCCCAGAGGCCTCCACCAGGCTCCTGAGTCAGTGCACTTGTCCTCAGTGCTCGCTCTGACCCGCAGGGAGCTTCTAGCCATATCTTGTCCATGAGGCATCTAGGAAGTGTTTCTCTTAATTTATTTTACAAAATACGTTATGCTGTTCAAAAGAAAAAGGTATTGTAATATTATACAAATTAAGTTTTGTGAGTGGCTTGGGACTCTAAGCTTCATTCATTACTTTTCGTGTGGATACGTATTCTGGCTCAGTCTTAACGTGTAACAAATGAATAGGCATTTAACGTCATTTGTAAGGTGCAGGCTGTCTTTGGTTTGTTATGCCTGATCAATATAGTTAATTTATTTGCATGTTTAAAAGCGAAAGTGAAGTATTTTTTTCAATTTTGGTAAAATATACTGTTTTAAATCTAAGGAAAATTAGAATGCGAGAGCATTCCTCTTTAAATTCATCACTGTCACGAACACGGTTCTAGAGTTCTCGTTGGCAGAAGTAGATGCTTCAGATACCGATGGAACGTGAGTGATAAAGCTGATGCTCCACATCAGGGTTCTTAGGTGGATTATTAGATAGGATGTCTAGAAACATTTTTAAAGTTTGACTTCAGCCTCATTCCATAGGCAAAAGTTTCACGTGAACTAAAGATTTCACATAAAAAACTTAGCTCTAATGTTAGGAAAAAACATGGAGTACATATGATCTCTCTCTAAGTATAGAGGTAGATATTTTTAAAACTCAGTGGGAAGGGCCTTCCTCAGCAACACACAAAACTAGGAGAAGAATTTGACTAAAATTTCTACATTGAAAAGTAAAGTCACAACAAACTCTGATTCAGGACAAAATCTTTGCAAAGCGTGACACACAAATGGGTAATTTCCTCTGCATACTTGTGCAAGGGTGTTTGTTGCAGCAGTTTTAAAGCCCAAAGGACTAAAAACAACCTAAATTAGTAAAGTACTAGTTTCAAAAATAGGGAGAATACAGTGGAGACCTGTACAATTTAAAAAGAATGATTTAATTTAAAGTCATGTTAAAAACACTTTCAGAATACATTGAGATGCTGTAACAATTCCTGCAGAACATGGGGTGTGTATATATATACATAATATATAATATACATACTATGTTCTCATTTGTGTATTTTCAAAAGAATATACTAGTTCACGTCTAACATTTTTCTAGAATAATAAAACAGTGAATGGTCTTTGGGGTGGGAGTTTGAGTTCAGAGGAAAACTTTTCATTATGTACTCTTCGGTACTGTTTACGTTTTGCACTGTTTTTATTTTTTAAATCGTTATTTAATTTTTTTTCCTTTCGCTTGTAGTGGTGGCATCGCTACTCCTTAATCTGAGGAGCCCCGTAAAAGAAATACGAAGGGCGGCCATTCATTGTTTGCAGGCCTTCAGCGGGGTGGCGTCCCAGTTTCAACTGGTAATAGATCACGTGGTTCCTAAAGCAGAGGAGATCACCTCAGATGCCACCTACGTCGTTCAGGTAACTCGTCAGCACAGAGATGGCATGTGCGCGTCCCCGCATATAACACAAGCATTGTCTTCCTTTCTTGAGCTTTATTTGGAGGGATTTTGATCGACTTCAGTCACCGAATTTAGAAACAGATATGTCAATATCTGCACACTTTTCTTCCCCCATTTGTAAAAGACAGTGAGACCATGTTCCGATTCTGCCATCCTTCCCTCGGCCAGAAGACCAGTGTCTGGCTTTTGAGAGTGAGCTAACGGAGGGTACTGATGTTCTTTCCTATTAAGGTTTCAAGGGGAAATGAAAAATTGTAAGTTATCTCACATCATTTGGAAAAGAATCCTCTGTCATTAGTACGTTTAACCTTTATAGTCCTTTAATCCTTTTACCCATTTTTTTTTTTTTTTTTTTGGGTATCCTAGGATTTGGCTGCTTTATTTGAAGAACTACAGAGAGAAAAGAAACTGAAATCTCATCAGAAGTTGTCTGAAACGTTGAAAAACCTGCTTTGTTGTGTATATAGTTGCCCATCTTATGTTGCAAAAGATCTCATGAAAGTGCTTCAGGAAGTCAGCAGTGAGGTGTGTGCATCCGCTGTGCTGTTGCAAGGGTCGTAAATGCTCCTGTGTGCGGGACACATTTGTAGGGTGACGTTCAGAAATATTCTTAATTCGATGGGGGGAGCATTGTGGTGGAGAAGATACAGGATACAAAAAGCAAATATTGGCGAGTTTGTTCTGTTTTAAAGTTGTGTGTATCCCTGTGTAATCACTGTTTTGATTTTAAATGAGTTTAAAACACATGGGAAACCCACTGAAGGTGCACTGCAGAAAAACTTGTTTCGCGTCTGTTCTTCGGGTGAAAATGCTCCTCAAAGTAATGTATTCAGACATGGAGTCTGAACATTTCGGGATCATTTGCTCACTCTTTAAATGTACGTGGTTGCGGGAGTGGCTCCATAGTGTAGCGGTTAGCACATCTGGTTTACACGCAGAAGGTCCTGGGTTCGTGCCCCAGGTGGAGCCACGGATCATACCCCCTGGCCCCCCAGGGGTGCATCTCGAGCAGGTGGGAGGAGACGCCCCGCCTTCAGAGATCCAGTTCTTAAAAAGGGAAACGGCAACATCCATAGGTCAGGAGTGGAAGTGGGTGGGGGGAAGTTAAGGCGGGGAAAATAAATGTACATGGTTGTATCCTTTTCTGGGGGGACATGCATAGCTTTCATCATGTTGTCAAGGAAGCTTGTATCACAGAAGAGCCGGTCCCTCAGCCTGTGCACCACCTGTCTCGACCGATTGCAACTTGGGGAACTAAAATGGGTAGAACTGGGTGGAAACCATTTGATTGTATCTTCCTGGTGGGAGCAAACAGATGGCATTTATCAGCTCTGTGTTGCTCCTGGTGTAGTTTAAACCAGGAATTGACAATCTTGTTCAGTAAAAGGCCAAATAGTAAATATTTTAAACTCAGCAGGCCAGGCATTCTCTGTTGGAGTGCTCAGCTCTGCCTTTGCATCACGATGGCAGCGGAGGATGGCACAGAAACAGACCAGGTGGCCGTGTGTCAGTGAACAGGATTTCCAAAACAGACGGCCCTCAGGGTCTGGCGTGCCAGCCGTAATTTGCTGGGACCTAGTTATTAAAGACTTCACATGCTAATTTGAATTAATATTTTACCAAGTCGGAAACATTATTTGGGGAAGCGTGTGGTGTTTTAGAGAAAGCTAAAATTTTATTTTTATAGTCTAAAACTTCAGGTTAGTGTGTATTTCCTGTTTTTGAAAAGTGTTGGGACACTCACGGGTTTCTCCACTCACCTCCGATGGGTTTAGAGCTTTTGGCCATTACGGACTGCCTGAGTGCTTACTTGGGTAAATAGCCATCCTGTGTCCAAGAGTTCGTCATTGTTGGTTTTATTTTTTTTCTCTAGGCTAAGCTCCCAGTCTTCCAACATATCTCTGGAGGTCTTTATAAAGCAAGCAAAAACATGTATCAGTATAATAACAATTTACTAATTTCCTAATTTTCAGATGGTGCTTTCTCAGCTCTTGCCTATGGTGGAACAGCTGTTAGAAAAGACCCAGCAGGAGCCCACAGCTGTCCTTCCAGATGAGGCTGCTGTTTTGCATCTCGCTCTGGGAAAATACAATGAATATTCAGCTTCCCTTCTACATAAGGACCCAAAGAGTCTAGATATATTTATAAAAGCCATGCACACAGCAAAGGAACTTTACCCAGGAATGCTTTTTTTCAACTGTTCAGATTACAGCCCTCGAAAAGGTCAGTGACTTCTTTCAGAAACTAAAGCACATTCAGGCTTTTAAAAATGTGTAACGTTTGCTTGGAGAAGATGAAATGGACTGGATGTGTTTTAAAGGAATATGACATATTTGACCCATTTTGCAAAACTGATGTACATGGGTCATTTAAAAAATTGCATTTTAACTGACAAAATTGGAAATAATGTTACATCGTAAGAGAATGACATAAACATTTTTGGAATTCACGTTTGCCCATTGAGCTCAATTGCCTTTTTTCTATCTCCTCTAGATTACAAAGCCATTTTTTGCAGCTATATCGGATGGAAAAGTTCAGCAGAAGCTTTTGCACATTTTGTTTGATTTATTGGTGAACTGTAAAAATTCACATTGTACTCAGACTATTAGCAGTGTTTTTAAAGGGGTAAGTTGCAAACATCCTGTAATTTGTTTATTAACATTTGTTCTCTTCCAAGTAACACCGTGTTTAAGCATCTTCCATTTTACAGTGCTTTTAGAAAGTCAGATGTCACCATTAACAGGAATTGTGGAAAAGTAGGTCAGAGAGAAGTACCAAATCAGAATTATAAGTCTTCGCCATTATTCTCAGTGTTTGAAGTATCTGTGGCTTTAACAAGGCAGGATGTGTATTAGTTTGGACCTGACATATGGTAGGGGGTCTGCCTGCTTTGTGCAAGCAGCAGGAGTGCGTGGCGGCCTCGTATTTCCAACTGAGTGATGGGTTATTCTGCTGATCCTAAGCAGTCGTCTAAGGACGTACACAATGCAGTTGGGAACTTGCTCAGTGGTTTTATGTACACTGAACACTGAAACCCAGCCGTACATCAGAATAACCACCTAGTTATTTTGTGCTTCGTTTTGTCACAAAAGTAGCTAACAGTATGGTGAAGTCCTAGTGCCCAGATTCGGCTGTTCTCAGCATTTTAACATATGTACTTAGATTTCTAAGATAAGTGAAACAGATTAAGGTACAGAGTAGCATGTATCATGTACTCCTATTTCTTTGTTGTTTTAAACCTTTGTACAGCTGTCCGTATATGGAAAATTTCCAGAAGTACTTGTCAGTGGCGGTTGCCTTTGGGGATTGGCCTGGACTCTGGAGTCGTAGGGAGATGTGGAAGTGGGCAGAGATGTTTCATTGTATCTCTTTCAGTCAGCACTCACTGCTCTAATTTTACCCTGTGAGTTACATCATCAGCTGTTGTTCTTTCATATTTCAGATTTCTGTTAATGCTGAACAAGTCAGAATAGAACTGGAGCCACCAGATAAAACTAAGTCCCTGGGCACAATTCAGCAAACAAGAAGGCAGAAGATGCAGCAGAAGTAAGTGCCATGAATTCAGGGAGAACGTGCTGCTGTTCCCAGGTCTTGAATGCTAAAAAAAAAAATTCATGATTTTTTGATACCCATCCATTTGGCATAATAGGTATATTTTTACTTAGCACTGATAGTATTTGCTTTTCCAATATTTGCCTTATCTGTTTTTCAGAAAATCACAAGATCCAGAATCTGTTCAGGAAGTTGGAGGTTCTTACTGGCCAAGAGTAACCCTCATCCTAGAATTACTACAGCACAAAAAGAAACTCAAAAACCCTCAGATATTGATACCGACTCTTTTCAACCTGCTGTCAAGGTACCGACACTGCCTTGGATCGCGAGGAGAAGGGGATTCTGATTCTTCGTCATCTTACTCCATTTAACATTCTCTCTGCGACATCTCCTGCTTCACTGGTCTGTGCTGTCTGCTGTGTAGTGCTGCCATTGAAGGATTGAAAAAATGGTTTTAGGTCCCTGTTGCCAGTGCCCTGTATTATGTAGAAATGACCTCTCACAGCCTACTTTCCTGACTTTCAGTAGCATATCCCTGGGGCAGCATTATTTTTATTTAAAGATATAGCGGGACTCCCACTCTACTTTTTAGTTGGAGTAAATGCTGTTGAATTGTGGACGTGTGCTTTCATCTGAAGAGCAAAGTAATTCTAAGATTTCCAACAGGTTGATGGAAAGTGCAGTAGAGAGGTAACGCGATGTAAACCAGTTATACTCTTCCATCTTGTTTACAGTCATTCCTTATTTACTGTGTGTTCTGACCGTGGTCATTGACACATCACTGAAACTGTACAACTTTTTCATTCTCCATCATCTCTCTTCTGGGTCCTGAAGGTGTTTAGAACCTTCGCCACCGGAGCAGGGAAACATGGAGTATACCAAACAATTAATTCTGAGTTGTTTGCTCAACATCTGCCAAAAACTCTCTCCGGACGGTGGCAGAATACCGAAAGGTACGCCTGTGCTTTGCTGGGGGGAGCGGGCGGGAGAGTCTGCTTCGCATAGGACTGTGCCTGCCACTCAGACGGGTTACTTCTTACCACCACAGATGTTCTAGATGAGGAGAAGTTCAACGTGGAGTTGATTGTGCAGTGCATCCGTGTCTCAGAGATGCCGCAGACCCATCACCACGCCCTTTTACTCCTGGGGACCGTGGCCAGCATATTTCCTGTACGTATCAATGACCTGAGACTTCAGCAGATGGTCCAGATATGTTCTGTGTCCCACAGACGTGCACGGGTGCTCACTAGTTTGCGTCAGTGGACTTGGGTCTTACAGTGCTGGTGACCCTCAGCCCCGCCTCATCGCCGAGACAGTATGAGCTGGTCGATCTAGGTTTTGTTTCCTCGTTTTGTAAAGTGGGAATAGGAGCGGCCTTCGCTGGGTGGTGGTGGCTCTCAGCATGATGCCTGGCAGGAGTAGCTGTCCCATGATTGGAAGAATTAGGTGACTGTTCCATCCATCCTCAAACAGCTTTCAACCAACGATTTAGGAATATTAATTGGATTATAAAACCACCTTAGTTAAAGAAGTCATGTCCCTCATAGAATACATCACTTGAAGCTTTTTGGGGACATAGAAACTATTTTCATGTTGGAGATTTACACCGACCGAGGTCCTTAACCGGCGGTCCTCCATGGGTGAGATGGGGTCTCTTAATCTATGAAAATCATGTGCAAGTTTTTATGTGTGGATATTTTTTTCTTGGAAGAGAGTCAGTAGCTCTCAAAGGGGTTGGTAATCCAGAAACAGTTAAGAATCATTGATGTTTTTTCTTTGTTTTTATTGAAATAGTTTATGTGCCATAAAATTCATCCATTTAGGTGTACAATTCAGTTGTTTTACTATATTCACAAAGTCGTGTAACCATCATGATTTTCTCCTTCAGAACATTTTTATTCACCACTCGTCAGCAGTCACTCCCCTTTCCATCTGCCACCACCCCGCCCCCGCCCCCGCTCCCGGCATCCCCTAGTCTGTTTTCTGTCTGTGGATTTACATATTCTGGACATTTCCTATATATGGAATCGCATGATATATGACCATTTTTTTGTCTGACTTGTTTCACTTAGCAATGTTTTTAAGCGTCGTCTGTGTTGAAGTGTGAATCAGCATTCCTTTCCGTGGCTGAGTAATACTTCATTGTGCAGAGAGACTCCATGTCGTTTATCTGTTCATCGGTGGTTTCCACTTCTGGGCTGCGATGATAAAATCGTGCTGCTGTGGACATTTGTGTGCATGGTTTTGTGTGAACGAACATACCCCGGAGTGGAAGGGCTGGGCCACATGCTAACTTTAACTTTCTGAGAAACGACCAGACTTCCAAAGCAGCTGCACCATTTTGCACCCACCAGTAACGTATGAGAGTCCTAGTTTTCCCACGCCCTCGCTGCTACTTGTTATTGTCTTTTTTATTACAGCTGTCACAGTGGTGTGAAGTGGTGTCTTGTGGATTTTGCATTTCCTGATGATGTTGAGCATCTTTTCATGTGCTTACTAGCCACCTATGTATCTTTGGGGAAATGTCTTTGCAAATCCTTTGCCCATTTTTAAGTTAGGTTATTTCTCTTATTGCTGAGTTATAATGAATCACAGCTATTTGATCTGTTTAAAATAGAAAACGTTGAAAGGTGTGTTTTCTTTCAGGACAAAGTTCTGCACAATATCATGTCTATTTTTACATTTATGGGAGCCAGCGTCATGCGTCTAGATGATACTTACAGTTTTCAAGTTATCAACAAGACAGTGAAAATGGTTATTCCAGCACTTATTCAGGTAAGCTGTTTTTCTACCAGCATTCGTATTATTTTAACATTTAAAGTTTTACACATTTTAACATTCACGTAGTAGTAGTAAGTGAATGACGGTAGATGCCTTATGCCTTTCTGAGATGCTCAAGTATTTGTGCCTCTTAAAGTTTAGATGGTGAAGCTAAGAAGGAATCTTGGAAACGTCTTTTCCAAGAATGTGAATAAACTTGCGTTCCGCAGGGGTGTTGACCGTGACAGTCCCTTGACGTTACTCTGACAGAGCGAGGTTGCGCTCACTGTGTATTCGGGATGTGGCATGGGCTCAGGAACTCCCGGTGTCAGTTGAGGACGTGGGGCGTGTTAGTGCTGTGATGGCAAAGCCGTTGACGCGCAGCTCAGCCAGCGTTTGCTGGGTGTTAAGAGCTGAGCGCTCGGAGAGCAGGGAGACGGAATGGCCATTGAGACTCAAGAATGGCCTCGAGGATGAAAGAGGCTGAGCATCTGGGTTTTCTCTTCACCTCCGTTGCTGGTCTTACGTTATTAACCCCTCCAGGGATGATTGTATTCAGCACCGTTTCCTTTAAATCTTGGCATTAGGTCGGCATTCTGTCTGACAGGTTGTCGAGTCACGACACACAGGTATAAAAACAAAGCTGACTGCGTTGATGGTGGACATGCCGATAGAAAAGCTAAACGCTTAAGAGTCTAGACTCAGGGGGAGGCCACGTGGGCCAGGTGGCCACGGAGTTGCGTGAGGAACAGTGCGACGCGGTGGAAGGGCGGGGCTCGGGGACATGGCAGAGTCCATAGTGCACGAGAAAAGGCGCGGGCTGGGAGCGCGCACCGCGTGTCAGGGCGGAGTGGGCGATGTGGCGAGAGCTGAGCCGCAAGCGGGGGCTTCGCTTTCGTTATTCATTCTTGTGTGTGTTCAGCGGCTGTTTCGAGCACTGGTGCCAGAGTGAAATGGTTCGAACTTTATTCTGAGAGCGCCGGGGGCCACTGGCCCCTCTGCTCCGCTCGTCTGGACTGTGCCCATTCTCGAGCACAGCGGTGCCTCGCGTTTGGCGTCTGCTGTTTCATGCCCCCTTTTCACATGTGCGTCTTGCTTCGTACAGACGCTGAGTCTCCTTGGGGCAGGGCGCACACCCTCACTTCATGTTCCCCCAGGGTCACAGAGTGCCTGGGACGTGCTCTGCACTCATGGGATATTGACTGATCGCTCTTCGATTACTAAAATTCTTTGGGTAACCTTGGGCCTGTGCGAAGGGTGTTGTGGAGGGTGTTCGCTCCTGCTCACTGACCCCGCTTGCTGTCCTGCAGTCTGACGGCGGGGACTCCGCGGAAGTCAGCAGGAGCGTGGAGGAGACCGTGGTGAAGATCACCGGCGTGTTCGTGGATGCGCTGCCACACGTCCCGGAGCACCGGCGCCTGCCCGTCCTCGTGCAGCTCGTTGACACCCTGGGCGCGGGGAGGTTCCTCTGGGTTCTCCTCGTGTTGCTCTTTGACCAGTATGTCACTAAGACAGCGCTGGCCACCGCCTATGGAGAAAAGGTCAGACTCGAGGGTGGGTGATGAGAAATGTGCTGTTTCACACAGAGTTGAGGGTATTTCCCAGTGTAAATGTGGGGCTGGCGATGCTTAATATATGTTATCTAACAGCGCCTGTTTGCTCAGAGTCGCCATGAAAGATGTTTTTGGCTTTCTTTAAAATTGCTTTCGGAGCCCGTGGCTCTGAATATCTTCAGTGACAACAAAACATCTGAGGGCGGTTCGACTTTTCTCAGAGCCGGTCGCTGCCCAGTGGGTGGTTCTGTTTTAAGCCCAGCAGAGTAGGGCTGCAAACTCATTAAACGGTGTCTCCAGAAGGTGCTCGTGAAGGCATTCCACGGGGCAGGAGGAGTGTCACTTCAGTGACACCAATAAGACGCAGGAAGTTGTTCTGCGGAGCCCTGTTTGGACAGGGTGGAACCGGGGGTGGCCAGGACTGGGGTCTGGGGACGGGTCTGGACCTGCTCTGCGTAAAGCAGCACGTGCGGTCCTGCCAGAAGTCATGACGTAAATTATCCTGGAATCATGCTCTCAGTTCTCACAAATTAGCTTTTTTATATAAGGAGCTCAATAGCTCATTCTTCTGGTAATATCGATGACCATAAGGAACAATATATAGTGACTTTTTGTGCTAGGAAATAATTTTAAGACATTTCCCTTACTTGTACTTACTCTAAATGTCATAGGTGCAGTTTTACTATCTATCTCTTCTTTATATAGGATGCTATTTTAGAAGCAGACACTGAATTTTGGATTTCAGTTTGTTGTGAATTTAGTGTCCAGCATCAGATACAGAGTTTGATGAATATCCTCCAGTATTTAATAAACCTGCCAGAGGAAAAAGAAGGTAAGCGTAAGTCGAGAGTTAATTATGATTTAGTCTGAAAGCTCGAGAGAGTCAGAAGACGATGAAGGTTCTCCTTAGAACCCAGAGAACGTCTTTAGAAGGAATTTTTGAAGTAAGTTCATAATTTTTGATGTGGGTATATGATTGTGTATCTTCTCAAATGTTTATGGAAAAAGGATTTCTGCTTGCCATTCCTCACACATTGGCGTTCGTAGCTCTGTGCCTTCGCCCAGATGTGTTGGCTGGGGAGTGTGACAGGTGTGGGTTAGCAGGCCCTTATTAGCCGTATCGTACCTTCCCATTAGCTGGGGAGTGTGACAGGTGTGGGTTAGCAGGCCCTTCCCATTAAAGAAAGACGTTTACAAGAAGAACAGTTACCACAGCAGTGGTAACTAAATATTAAAAATTGCCACATATAGGAGTCTTGAAGAAAATTCCACTAATTGCAGCACCAGTGACGTTGGCTCTGGAAGGGGTTGATGTGTTGCGGGTTCTTAGTTCCGTGCCCTTCGGAGCAGAACACAGGTGCCTTCAGGAAAAGGGTCTGAGGACTCTGCGGTGACTTGCCTCATCCTAGAGTCAGCTCAGGGACAAGACTGGAAGGTGCCTGGAGAGCTGAATGTGGTGACATGCTCTGGAAGAAGTCTTCATTTTACGGCTGTCTAGGACAGTGGTTTTTAGTGGCCCATCACGGACCCCCAGTCACTGCACCCCCAGCACCTTCTGTATTAGATGCAGTTAAGCATGGGATTCTGCAAAGTTTCAGGTTACCTTCAAACTGTTAGAATTAAACATCGACGGCTAGAGGTGACCCCTCCTTCCCCAGTTTGTTGTGGGCCACTAAGTAAAAGGCTTCAGAAATTGGGTGTGGAGCCACCGTTTAAAACTCCTTTCGTAATCCCTCTGCCTGCCTTCACTGGCCCGTCTCAGCCGCCCTGTTCTGTTTCGTTTTGTCTTATACACGCTCTTCTCAGAGCTGCTGAGTACTTTCTTGTAAATACAGTCGTTACTTTCGTTAATTTAGAAGAGGGAAAACCGGGTGTAATAGACTAATAGATAACTCTGAAAATTGTGTCCCATTCACTGTGCTCATATCCACGTTTGTGCTAAAGATTCAGCTCAAAGACGAGTCACTAGTTTTCTTGCTCTTTTTCAGAAACTGTTCCCAAGGCTGCATTCGATAAGAGTGAATCACGAGAAGAAATGCTACAGGTTTTTAACGTAGACGCGCACAGCAGCAAGCAGCTACGGCACTTTAAGTTTCTGTCAGTGTCCTTCATGTCACAGCTCCTGGCTTCCAGTCATTTTATCAGAAAGGTGATCTGTTCTTTAAATGTGTTTGTTACAGTGATTTTGTGTTTTTTAAAGGAACTGTGTTTTAAACTCATAAAAAGAGCTTGACAAATACCTCACGAAAATGTGAGGCCTTTACAGGTAATGGGGAAAACGGCATAGTTCTCCGTGGAAGCATCTGGCATGCCCCCAGGTTGTACGTGAACCCTACGACTCCGCCATTGCCTGCAAGTGTGGACACCCTGCAGGCCGTGTAGCTGTGCAACGAAGGGTGTCTGGGAGCGTGCAGCATGTCATTGTTCATGGGAGCCCAGAACTGGCGATAGCGCGTGTCCATCAGAAGCAGAGTGATGACGTGTCGGCATTAAGGGGCATGGTGAACCTCAGTGGCCCACGGCCGCTCTTAAGCATAATATTGAAGGGAAGAGGCAGACAGAAGGATCCATCCTATGGTTCCAGTTGTCAGAGTTCAAAAGTAGCAAAACATCTGGTTTTAGAAGTGAGGGTAGCAATTGTGTTTGGGAAGGTGGAGGAGGGCCGTGACAGGCCAGGTGGAGGGGGGCTTCTGACACGCGGATGACGTGCTGTTTCTTTACCTGAAACAGTGAGCTCTACATGGAGGACTTGTGCACTTTTCTGTTAGTGTGTTACAGTTCAAACAGTGGGAGAGAAGGACACACAAACAAAAGGAAGAAACGAACAGCGCGCTGGAAGGATGGTCGTGACCAGGGATGCAGAACGCTTCGGCAGTAGAATATCTGTGTTACACGTCTGCTGTGTTGCGTGAACAGATCAAGAGGGGAAACCGTGATCGTTGAAATATTTACAGAGAAATCATCCAGTGGATTCAGCACATACTCATGACTTTAAAAAAAAAGATGATCCTTTTAGCGTTGCGAGATGGATGGGAACTCCTTGGCCTGAGAAAGATATTTGTCAGACACCTATAGTTTTCATCACACTCTGATGCGACGTCAGTGGTGTGCCTGTTAAAGTCCAGAACGAGACTCTGTTGTTATTTCTGTTTGGCAAAAGCAGTGTAAGACAAAAAAAAAAATCACCAGATTCACAGAACTAATAATCAGTTTAGCAAGCTGGCTTGATAGGGATCAGCGTAGACACTGTCTGCAGATGAGTCCGTGTAGACACTGCTCTCTGTCAGGCAAACTTGCCAAGGACAGTGGTGGCTCGAGCAGTCAGATAGGTCAGTGTGAGTGCTCACGAGCCTGGGTACAGCCATGCACACGTGGCAAACGTGTCATGTGACAGGTGCCATTACAAAGCAGTGAGAAGGAGACGTGTCCAAGAACTAGAACTGGCACGATTTGTCTGCTTCGTGCGAACAAGACGGCTGTCGCACTGTGCACAAAGGGCAGTTTTAGGTGGACTAAAACTTCAGTGTGAGAAGGAATGTTTGGAACTTTGAGAAGAAAAGGGGAACATCATTGTGACCAGAGAATGGAGACTTTCTTAAAAGCCGGTTCAACCCAGAGCCACCACAAACACAATGAAAAGCCACGGACTAAGAGATTATTACTGTGTGTAAATCCAGAAGTGTCCGTTTCCATTATAACAACTGGCAAAGAACTTGAATTCACTGAAGAGGAATCACAAATGGCCAATTAATACGTGAAAAATATCTCCTTAAGAAGGAAAATGCGGGTTGAAGAGCTGCCACTGTGACGTCCATCATACTGGCAAAAATTAAGCTGTTAGGAGCAAGAAGTGGCAAGGCGGTGGGGACAGCCACTTCTGGACGCAGTGATGGGCCGTGTACTCAGCCAAGTGGAAGATGCTCAGTTTCGTTTCTCAGGTGTATGCTCTGCAGAAACTTGCCTAGATGCTCAAGGAGACAGACACAAATGCTCTTTTTTAGCATTGGAATAAAAAAAAAAAAATGGACACAAACTAAGTGGCTACCAACAGGTGAATGAGTAAGTCGCGGTACACACAGAGGGTACTGTGTGCAGTTAGAGTGGATGAACCAGAACAACATGAGCCACACAGATGGCAGAAATCTAGTATCACCAAACAGCACATTGCCAACTGATACGTCCTCCTTGGTGACAGTCACAGCAGATTCGGGCTGGGCTTGGGCTAGTGGGCGAACAGGCTTAGGGTACAGAGCATGGGGGCTCACCGCCGGATCTGTAATAGTTCATCTTAGAGATGAGCTATAGAAAGATTACGTTTCATAAAATTAGTAGATAAATGAGTATTGACTTGTATTTTTCTGAATCTTTGTCATACTTTACTGTTATAGAGTGTGATAAATGAATGGAATGAAATGAAATGAGGGAAGCAGAGTTCTTACAGTATGATGAGGGTGATCTGAACCTGATTTAATTGTGGTGTCAGAAGCCAGTTGCTGTGGGAACTTTGAATAGTCATAGATGTTTCATTGAACTTTAAGTGATTTTTTGTCATCGGCTCCCAGTCCTAATGATGCCTTCTTTACACATTAGGTAGTTGAAAGTGGTGGTCCTGAGGCTTTAAAAGGCCTCGAACAGAGGTATGTTACTTTTCTTTTTTCAATTTTTATTTGGGAATAATTTCTTCTTATCAAAAAGTTGGAAGAATAGTGCACGAGACTTTCACGCGAGCCCCACCCTGTGTTTCAGGTTGCTAGAAGCGGTTCTTGGCTACATCAATGCTGTCGCACAGTCTGTGGAGAAAAACGCAGACAAACTGACCGCGAAGTTCTGGCGAGCGCTCCTTAGCAAAGCTTACGACGTGTTAGATAAGGTAGGGCTTCGTTTCTCCCCACGTGCTGTGCTTTGTTGCTGTTTTTATGTCACTGTGAAATGATTTAACCTAAAGTGTTACTTTAAGAATAAATTTAGCCATAGTTTCTCTAAATATAATGCAGTTAAGATTGTTCTTGGAAAAGAATCTCTTGACTAGAAATAAATTTGTCAGAATTGTTTCCCTATCAACAACGTGAACACATGCCCCAGTAAATGCCAGGCTTTAAGTATTCAGTCATGTGACACTGCGTCACGTCCACTTAATTCGCGCGGAGTAACAGAAGTGCCTGCCAGGCAGAGTACATGGCCCGCTCGCAGCACCGCTGGCCGCGCCCCGAGGCTCGCTGCGCAGCGTCCGGTTACTGCCCTCAGCGCCAGTCCTTTTCGTTGTCTGTCCGTGTGTTTATAAGTGTGATCAGTGAGTCTACGTGAAAGGCTAGTGTAAGAAGCAAATAAGAGAGTGCGTGTGAAACGCCTGGCACCTAGAGGGTGTGCAGAGAACGGAAGTCTGTCTGAATTCGAGTTGATCTTCCCTTTTTTTCATTTCTTTTCCGTTAAATGTAAAACTGCTGTCCAGGTCAATGCCTTGCTGCCCACAGAAACCTTCCTTCCTGTGATTAGAGGGCTGCTGGGTAACCCACTGCCGTCCGTTCGCCGGAAAGCGATGGATCTTTTGAACAACAAGCTACAGCAGAATGCGTCCTGGAAGAAGAAAACCGTAAGTGAAGACTAAGGCCCGTTTACTGTTCTCCTTGTCGGAGCTGCATGTCACCCCCTTGGTTTCTCCTTGGTACGATCTAAATCAGTACGTTACGTGAATATAATACTGTGGGGGAGGGGCGTGTGAGAGAGAGAGCGAGAGAGAGAAGAGCTGTTAGCATGGAAACTCAGCTGAATGGAATTGTTACTTGATATGGACCCTACGTCACCTTAATTGGCTTTAGGACATTTCTAATCCACTCTTATTCCAAACCAGAAGGGTGTTTTATATAAGTTGTATAAAACATCAGACACTGGTCACAAGTGCATGCGCTGGCTTTGTGCTCAGTGCATCAGTGGGACAGTTCCTTGTGTACAGTTGAGTGGCATAGGTCCTCTTGCATGCGCTGGCTTTGTGCTCAGTGCATCAGTGGGAGAGACAGTTCCTTGTGTACAGTTGAGTGGCATAGGTCTTCTCGGTCTGATTTCCATTTAGATGGTGTCAAGCAGTGAAAATGGAAAACAGACCAGCCTTTTCTTTGCAGCTTTAATACTCGGGGAACTTTGGCTGTCTCCCTCAGGTGTACCGTTTCTTAAAGCTGGTTCCAGTCCTTCTGGCCGTTGTGCAGCGTAACAAGCAGGGGGCAGAGCAGGCAGTGAACAGACAGACCGCGCTGCACACCCTGAGGCTCTTGTGCAGGAACTTCGGTGCGGAACACCCGGAGCCCTTCGCCCCGGTGCTGAACGCTGCGGTGAAGCTGATCGCGCCGGAAGAGGAGGAGGAGAGGAACGTGCTGGGGAGCGCCCTACTGTGTGTGGCCGAGGTGGCCTCCGCCTTGGAAGCACTGGCCATCCCCCAGCTCCCCAGGTATGCCGAGTGGGGCCTAGGTGAGGGACTGTCACACGGGGTCTCTAGTACAAACTGGAAAATCATCTCAGTGCCTTTTTTCGCTTCTAAGAAGTTACATAGAATTAGATTTGTTAAAGAATCGATCTTTTCTTCAAACTGAAAAACACAACATTCTCAATTACCTTTACGATGTTTATTATCCCCATTTTCGCTCCCCTTTGAGCAGCTGTAACTAGGAAGCAGTAGGCGATGCTCCTGTAGCAGCCCATCCAGCTGGGCAGACGCCGCCTCGTGCTGCCCTGCGCAGAAGTCGGCTGCTCTTGACTCACTGTGGCCTTGGCGTTGACTGACTGTGCAGCCTTGGGCACGTCCGTGAAACCGAGACAGTCCCCACGGCGTGCGCGTCCCGCGGGGCCGTGTGTGGGAGGTCTTTGGCACAGCGCCTGGCACACAGCAGGTGTTAAGTGGAAAGGCATCGTGCTGTGTCAGTGCTCTTGGCTCTGGGAGAGTCTTGCTTCGGCACGTGAAATGTGTAGACGTTTTCGTGGCCCTGACGGGCGTGGTGATGCAGTGCGTGCCAGTGTTGGATTTTCTTCATAACGACTCCTCCGTTCTCCACTTCTCTTTTAGCCTAAGGTTACTCTCAAACCGTTTTTCATTTCTAGCCTGATGCCTTCATTGCTGACAAGAATGAAAAACGCCAGTGTCATGGGCTCCGGTGACGTCTACCTGCTCAGCGCCGTGGCAGCTCTGCAGAAGGTGGTTGAGACGCTCCCCCACTTCATCAGCCCCTACCTAGAGGGTGTCCTGTTGCAGGTGAGTCCTTGTGACCACAACATACCACTTGGGGTAGTGGGGGAAAAGGAAAAATTACAAATTAGGTAATTTTATTTGTTCTTTATGTTTTTAGTTTCTGTTTGGCCCAGAGATTGGATTTCTGAAAAGATGTACTTGTCACTCTGTGCGTGCCTTTTTCTCTTCCACTCCCATCGCCCCTCCTGCTTAATCTTGACATGACATCGATATGGTGTCACTTTATCATGAGGCTATTTTACTTTGCAGGATGTTTTTATTGTTTTTTTTCCCCGTGAGATCTTCGGAATTGAGCTGGCAGAGCTGCCTTTCCTGCTTCCCGTAGGGACGGGCGTGTCCTGTTCGCCTCTTGCGCTGGGAGGGCGGGCTCCTGCATCCAGGGTGGTGGTGGCTGGCACAGACAGTGGCCAAGCAGCATTTCCAGCTGAAAGTGGCCCAGAGTGACCCCTTGTACTGGTCTGTTGTATTGTGCGTTTGCACATAGGAGCTTAGGCAGCTTAACTGCTTTGATGTAGATGACTTAGCTGGGTCACGTGCACTACAGCCTGCGCTTGAAATTTACAAACAGCTTTCCAGATGTGTTAGCAAGGAAGAACCCGACTCCTCTTGTGGTCACTGGATCCCTGGCCTCTGAAAATCTTACCAATCTGAGTGCTCTGTGTCCTTCCCCACCTCCCTGACTCCCAGGTGGGAAAGAGACATCTGTCCATTTTTATCTTCAGACATTCAAGGTTGGCTGTAAAAGGAATTCTCTGTGAAGCCAACATGCACCAAGCTTTTCTCCATCGCTGGCATTTGGGTTCAGTTCTTTCTGAGTGTGTAGACATTTTCACTGAGTACCCATATGGCCTCGATCACTGTTTTTATATTCCTACAGTCGATTCATTTGGAGAAAGTCACTAGTGAAATGGGGTCGGCCTCACAGGCTAATGTGCGTCTCAAGTCTCTTGAAAAGACACTGGCGACCACTCTCTCACCCCGAGTCCTGCTACCGGCCATCAGCGAAACGTACAAGCAGATCGAGAAGAACTGGAAGGTTAGGTTATATTGGGAGTTAGACTTTGGAGAAGGGACGTATGGTGTTGAAACTTGAAAGTTTCACTTAATGAACTCTAGGATATTAAAAGCCGGCACCTCTTTGCTGTTCCCACTAGCATCACATGGGCCCATTCATGAGCATCCTGCAGGAGCACGTCGGGGCCATGAGGAAACAGGAGCTCGTCTCCCATCAGTCTCAGCTCACCGCGTTCTTCTTGGAGGCCCTGGACTTCCGAGCACGGCACCCTGAGGTCAGCTGCTTCCCACTCCCCCGCATCCAAACCTAAGGGCCAGAGAAAAACTAGCCATTCAACTTGTCGTACTTAACAAAATTATTTAGAGCCAGGTGTCAGAACTCTGGCTAATAAATCAGCTCTTGTGTTTTCAGAATGATCTGGAAGAAGTCGGAAAAACAGAAAATTGTATCATTGACTGTCTAGTAGCTATGGTTGTAAAACTTTCTGAAGTCACATTCAGACCCCTATTTTTCAAGGTAAGCATCCTTCCTCCACATCCTCTTTGTCCTTATGTAAGTTACAAGATGTATAGAATAAATTATTACTTTATTTTTTTTTTAGTTGTTCGATTGGGCTAAGACAGAAGATGCCCCAAAAGACAGACTGTTGACATTTTACAACTTGGCAGATTGCATTGCCGAAAAACTGAAAGGGCTTTTTACTCTGTTCGCTGGCCACTTAGTGAAGCCTTTTGCTGACACCTTGAACCAGGTGAACATCTCCAAAACAGGTTGGTAGCTGACTCCAGTTCGGCTGGAGCCTTGCTCTGTGCGCCTTACACGAGTTGCAGCGAGTGTGATACATTTAAGGAGTGTGATTTTTCGTTCTGTAGTCAGTTGTCAGGCATTGAACTGTTTTAGCATATTGAAAGTAGGTCACTAATTACTTGACTCACTTGGAAGAAAGAATAAAGTAAATGGGTGTTACTCTTAAGCTGTTGCAGATAACTTTAAAACATTAAAGTTAAGATTGGTTTCTCTAATGCTAATGAGCAACCCACTTGAAACTGGTCATTCAGCTTGCCAAACGGAACAGTCATCACTGAGACTCTTAACTCTAAAAGGAGCCACTTACCTGACAGACTAGACCATCCACTACGTGTTCTGCCTTCATCCTGAGCTTGATTTCCAGATCGTGTAGAAATACCTTCTGATTGTAGTTCTTTTAATAGTGATTTGAGTTTAAACATTAAATTGTGAAATTCATTTTTTTCATTTTATTCTCCCCCATCTTACAGATGAAGCATTTTTTGATTCTGAAAATGACCCTGAAAAGTGCTGCTTGTTATTACAGTTTATTTTGAACTGTTTATATAAAATCTTCCTTTTTGACACTCAACATTTTTTAAGTAAAGAGAGAGCAGAAGCCTTGATGATGCCCCTGGTGGATCAGGTAACCAAATAAAACCTTTTTTGTTGAAAGACAAGGAAGCCGTCACTTGAATTTTTACCAGTTTTGTACCTACAGAAGTGACACTTTGCTGGAATTACTTTTCTCCCAGTTTTTATTTCTTTTTTACAAAATTATTTCAAAATCAATTTCTCATTTTTCATGGATATAACTTCATAGTGGCATTTACCGTTTTACTTTTGCATTTTTCAATGAAAAACATAAGGTCTGATGGTTATACTTTTAGTTGTTTAAAACTCAGTCCATTGAGAATGTTCCCGGCTGGGCCGCCCTCGTGTGGGCCCGCCGAGGTGCTCTGCCGGAGGGAGCGGTGCTGGGGGCTGTGCGTGCGTTCTGAAAGCCGGTGCATTGTAAATGTGCTCTGGAGAGAAGATTAGAACAGCGCCTGCTTTTTGAGCCTGCACATGTCATGGATGTTATCTACGCAGTGCAAGTTTTTTCAAACAGAAATGAGAAAGTCCTTTGTTGCTCAAAGTCCTTCTCTCTCTCTTACTAGCTAGAAAACAGGCTTGGCGGAGAAGAGAAGTTCCAGGAGCGGGTGACAGGGCACCTGGCCCCGTGCATCGCACAGTTCTCGGTGGCCGTGGCAGATGACTCTCTCTGGAAACCACTGAACTACCAGATTCTGCTGAAGACGAGAGACTCCTCCCCCAAGGTCAGGTGCAGCGTTGCCGCGTGTTCACCGTGCGGCCTGGGCAACCGGGTCGCGGGTATGGGCATAGGACCGTGGGAAGCCAGTGGGGTTGAGTGTTGGTGCCTGTCTCCCAGGACTGGAGGCCGGGCTGTGGTCAGTGGGGGTTTGAGCCCAAGACGTTTTCGGTTTTTACTGACGGGTTATTTGTAAATGACGGTCATCCTCCTCCCGCCCCAGCGCGTCCTTTGACACAAGCACTAAAACCCTTTCTAAATGTGTGCTTTTAATCTTGAAAAGATGAAGTAATTCTTTGTTTCTTAAGCACCATTTAAATGTCATTGTGTTCCCCAAAACAAATGCCTTCAGCTTGTCCACAGAGCATTCCTTTGAGTGAGATCCGCCACGTTAGCCTTAGGGTTCTGTGGCGGTTGACACCCACTATCGGGAGGATGAGCGGAGGTCAGAGTCCCAGCCCCACACCTGAGCGTCAGCGTCACGGTGCTACCAGTGACTCGCCTTTGCTCAAACTAATCGTCGTACAGGAGCCTCAGTGGATAAATTAAACCAAAGCAGAATTTTATTAAGAGATTTATTAGTCGAAATTCATAATATTTATTTCTTAGATAGTAACAGGCTATTTGGATGTACCCCCAGAGTTTAAATTGTAGGTTCTTACCAAATTGCATTAAATTTATTATAATGTTTTGTTGCACAAATCAGAAAAATTCTGATTGAATCTAGGTAATTACACGTTTTTAAATAACTTAATTTGGTGTATCCAAATATTTTTTAAATTGTCCAAAACGAGAGAGAGGGCCAGCACGGCTTGTGTCTAAGTGGGTCACTAATAGCACCAAACAGCTGTTTATATTCCTCCGCACAGAGAAGTCATGTGGGAAACAGCCACACTTCAAGTTCCAGAATCAGGACATAACACAGTGTGCTCTTTTACTCAGTGCTGACCTGAGCCGGGGCCCAGGCCCCTCACACAGCTACGGCGGTGACCTCGGTCGGGGTTCTGCAGGTGGCCGCCAGGTTGGCATCGTCTCCATCAGCCAGGAGAGCTGGTGAGCTCCAGTGTGGTTACATTTGATGACACACTCGAGTCTGTGTATGGCATTTTCTTCCATTGCTTTTTTTTTTTTAAAGGAAAATTCTTATAAAAAAGACATTCCTGTTAAAGGCCTACAAACAGGAACAGTTTGAAACACACTTGATTTATAAGATGACCCATGTCATAAACAGCTCCCAGCTAGTATCCTGAGATAAAAGCTGAATGGACATAAAGTGAAATAAACTCATGTGAAATAATATTTAGTTTAAAAAGGCAAGAGCTTGTCTCAAATTAGACAGATTTTAAGGTAATATAGCAACACTAGCTTATCATTCTTTACCCTTCTGTCCCTTTCAGGTTCGATTTGCCGCCCTGATTACTGTGTTAGCACTGGCTGAAAAACTGAAGGACAATTACATTGTCTTGCTACCAGAGTCCATTCCTTTCTTAGCTGAATTGATGGAAGGTAATTCCTGGCAGTAGAAGTCTGTGGAAAGGCGCCCGGCGATCACGCCAGCCGGGTGCGCTGTGCTTAGCCCGCAGCTCCAGCCCGTGACCTGCAGCACGGGGGGCCGCGTTCCTGTTTGGAGTGGGGTGGGGGCTGTTAGGAAGCGACTGCCCAATGGCCATGACACCTGTTGCATTTACCTCAGCGTGAGAATGTTTGTCCCCAGATGTAGAGTTACTGTGTCAAAATGTCTAGGCCATTGAAGCCACCCTAGCATCGCTGTTTATTGACAGTGACCAGCACTTAGCCGCTGCTGGGCAAGGATGATCTCATCCTCGCGACAGGTATATGCCATCCACCCCTCGCCCCTTTTTTTAATAAAGGAAGAAACAAGAAGCTTTAAAAGCATTAAGTAACTTGATAAAGTGTCGCAGTTGGAACTGGGGTTGAAGTCGAGATGGGTTCACTTGTGGACACGGGAACCGTGCAGCCCGAGAAATGACAGTACGTCTTACTGCACGTGGAGGTGACGGCGATGAGGACACCAGCACTTTGATAGTCATGACTCACCGCTTATCTAAACCAAGAGCGTTCACCTTTGCTTCCTACGGCCTGGGGTGGGGACTGCTAGCAGTCGGCTTCTCTTCGGTGTCCTGTGTTGTGGGGGGTTCTGTGTTACTTGGCTTCCAAGTCTAAGGCTACCGGAAGGGAATCAAGGCAGGAGGAGGGATCTGGAGGTTTCCATGGTGCCCGTCACTTCTTGTGACTGAATGACGGCCAGAGAAGGCAGGACGGGAGGATTTAGGCTAGTGATAATCGAGGCAGGACGACTGACTCGTTTGAATTTTGATTTTTTTTTTAGATGAATGCGAAGAAGTAGAACGTCAGTGCCAAAAGACTATTCAGCAACTGGAAGCTGTCCTGGGAGAGCCGCTCCAGAGCTACTTCTAAAACCTTAATTTTTTTGGTGTTTCACACTCTGTTGTTTGTGCAGATTTATATTTTTATTTTTGGGTGTTGGTGCCATGTTACTTTTGGTGCCTTAACATCTACTTGGACTTTACGAAACTCCCACCGAGTTCATGCTTACACACAGGCCTCTCCTGCCAGCTGTAGGGAACGGCAGAGTAAACGACGGTGGTTTTATACAGATGGCTGTGTCTTTTTAAGTCTGTTATAGTCCCTCGTTGGTGCTGGTAACGTCACAGACATGTTTACTCATAGCGCCCAAAGCTAATGGCACCTCACTCAGACGGTAATGCCTTAACTCCTCTGCAAGGGAATGTCAAGCACGTGGGGTCCACGCCAGAGATTTTATTCAGAGTATTAAATTTTTCTTCAAAGAAATGAATTATTCAGCATTTAACAAGAATGCTTTTGACTGTAAAGCCATTTGGATTTTTACTTTTCATTTCGGGTGGATGACACTTCAGCCTAAAGTTTTTGCGTGTGCCCACAGGGGGAAGTAGGTCTAGAATGTACTTTTTACTCTGGGCTGTGACTGTCTCCTTTATCCTTCAGTCTTTTTTGGGAGAAGAGGGAGGTGAAGGCAACAGACTGTTGATAAAACCCACCTGACGGACCCCACAAACAGGAAGGGCCCAGAAACACCAAAGGCATGAAGAAGCCCCTCCGGGAGCACAGTAACCACTTTCCACCGGCGGTTGACTGAGAAATGCTTGCGTGAGAAAGGAAGGAGGTACCAGACTTTAACTAAAGCTTTGAAGTTCTCTAATCTCTGCTATGTCACAGTGATGCTGGAGAGTGAAGGCTCAAATTAAACACCGGTGCCTTTAAGGCATTTATTTATATAGTTATTTATGCCATCTAAGAACCGTCCCACAGAACGTTCAAATAGATTTAATTTAATGAGTGAGTGCGGGGCTGTGAAGGCTGACCTGCACGTACAGGCAACATGGTAAATGCACGTTTCTCTTCAAGAAACGTTTCGATAAGATAAATGCTAATAGCTTCACGTCAAAAAACACCTTAAGATTTTATATTTTCTCAGGAAACAGTCTTCTGTCTTAGTCATGTCTCCCATTTACATCACGAAAATGAAAATGTGTTTAAGACTGAGAGGAAAACCCCAGTCATGCAATCTGATGTTCTTTTATGCAGGGAAAAAAATAACTCTGGGGATTCTAGAGCCTTCTTGTCCTCTACAACTTTCTCAAACACCCTCCCACCCATGTCTTTTTTGAGCTTGGCAAACTCAGCATAATAAGTTAACACAAAGTGGAAAAGAATCAAGTGCTAGAAGTTCCTACGCTGAGTACTTTTTAAAAACAAGATCAGTAATAGCATTTTCCGTATACGGACACAAATAGTATCTAACCGAAACCTGTTATGAAAATGCTCCTAAGTCCTGGCAGAATCTAGCCCAGCAATTTAATATGATAAAATGATTCGGCTGATTTAGCTTTTTACCTCCCCACTCCAAGCCTTTGAATTTTCCTTGAACAAGATCTGACCTGTAAGAATTCCACAAAGAATTTCTGCCAACTCGCTTCAAAGAATAGAAAAAATTACAGAACGCAACAATTTAACTTGCTGATACAGGTTTGATTTTAATCACTTAAAGTAGAATAATGTTTTGATCTCGGTCGCTAACGTGATGGACTATCCCTGGGAAGAGCAGAGGCGGTGCTGGTTCGCGTGCGGAGGACGGGTGCGCACGCTCCTCCCTGCCCTCAGTGGCTGCATTTCACTTTCCGATCGTGCCTCTTTCAGAAGCAGCCATTAAACCAGACCTTGGCTATGCTTTGTCACCTATAAACATTGTACTAATGGAAATCCTCTTCCACCTTAAACCTTCTGTAGAGGCACGTGCAGACCTTTGACTCAACCTAAATTCACATGTTCTAAAATAACCATTTACTGATACGGAAATCAGTGGCCTTGCGAATGAGATCAGGTTAATTTCAATACATTCGTTTTTGTTTTGCTTGATTATTCTTTTGCCTTAATTTTTGTGCTGTGTTCAGACTTCATAGTGTTCACTACTTGGTAATGCTTACAGCTAGTAGGGCTAGATATTTATTATGCTAAAGGAAAGTGCCAGATGGGAGTCAAAATCGACCCCTTAGCTATGAGATATGACGCTGAGTGTGACCACTGGGGCCAGAGTACTGTCTTTGAATTAGTTTCTAGGTGATTTAACAGCTGAGCAGTTCTAAGTCCCTGGTGAGTATGCGATACCTGCAGAAGAAACAGTGCACAGGGCAGAGCACACAGGATTCTGAGCTCAAGAGAACGGGGAGCACAGTCCAGGGCACCACCGTGCGTGCACCCCGGCCCCCAGCACGGTGCTGGCAAAGGGATGTGCTTGGCGCGTTGAGGCTGTGAGAGCAGGCGCCGCGTAAGTGCTTGTTCAGTGGGAAGTGGGCTCCAGACGAGGCCAGGGGGCGAGGAAGGCCTCAGCAATGGCTGTACGCTTCTGTTGCTTCAAATTTCTTCCGCCTGTGCCTCACAGAGCCACACTACCTACTAGGACGGAACACCCAGTATAACTGCTATAAGCTCATTTAACATATAAACATGATAATACTGAGATGCATTTTAACAAAGCCAGTGTTACATAAGCCATTTTGTATTTCAGTTTTTGAGGCAATTCACGTCAGCTACCAGCTCCTTACTTCCAGTAAGTGGATGTCTCCGTCGACTTCCAGCGTGTCGATACTGGTGAGCTCCAGGAACCGGTGTTTGTACTCCAGGCTGTGCACGCCGTTTATCGCAACCTTGAATTCTTTAACATCACAATAAATTATCATCTGGAAGGGAAGGACACGCAATATCAGTGCTTCCACTCAGCTTAGAAATATTGTTTCCTGCACAATAACAGTCAAACGTAAACCTTCCGGTTCGCTTTCTACAGATAAATCCTCCCAGCCCGCTGCGGCTCACGCCCTCTGCAGAGTTTCTGGTAGTGGCTCTTTCTGCCTCGTCCCTTCAGGGAAGTAACTGACACCGTCCCCAGGGCCCACCTGGCCTTCCTTTCCCAGCACACTCCCTGTCTTGCCCCCCTCAGAACTGTGGGAAACACGCTGACGTAAGTTTTTAACTCCTGTCACCAATTGCCTCCCCCCGGCAACCATCGGCTCGTTCTGTGTCTGTGGTTCGGTTCCCGTGTTTATTCATGTGTTTTGTGTTTTAAGATCCTACATAGAGTGAAATCATTACTTCTTTTTCTGACATATTCACTTAGCATAGGCCTCTAGGTCCATCCACGTTGCTGCAATTGGCAGGATTTCATTCTGTGCTATTGCTGAATAGTAGTCCCTCGTATACGTGTACCACATGGCCTTTATCCAGTCATCTGTCTGCGGACACATAGGTCGCTTCCACGTCTTGGCCACTGTAAATAAAGCTGCAGTGGACACCAGGGTGCAGATCTTTTCGAGTCAGTGTTTTGGATTTCTTTGGATAAACACCCAGAAGCGGAACTGCTGGATCATACGGCAGCTCTATTTTTAATTTTTTGAGGCACCTTCGGTGTTTTCCATAGTGACCGCGCCAATCTACAGTCACACTGACAGTGCACGAGGGTCCCCATGCTCCACGTCCTCGTCAGCACTTGCTCTTTGTTGACTTATTGATGACAGCCGTTCTGACACCTGTGAGGTGATATCTCATTGTGGCTTGGATTTGCATCTGAAGCCGAACACCTTTCCATATCTCTGTTGGCCACCTGTCTGTCCTCTTGGGAGAAATGTCTATTCGGGTCCTCCGCCCATTTTTTTGGATTCTTTGGGGGGTTTTGGTGTTAAGTTGTATGAGGTCTTTATATAGTCTGGATAGTAACCCCTTATCGGATGTGTCATTGGGAAATATCCTCTCCCATTCAGCAGGTGGTCTTGTCTTTTCGTTGGTTTCCTTTGCTGTACAAAACCTTTTTCGTTTGATGTAGTCCCATTTATTTGTTTCTTTTGTTTCCCTTGCCGGGGGACACTCATCCCAAGAAATACTGCTGAGAGCGATGCCAAAGAGTTTGCTGCCTATGTTTTCCTCTAAGAGTTTGCTGGTTTCGGGTCTCACGTTCACAACTTTAATCCATTTTGAGTTTATTTTTGTGTACGGTGTAAGAAAGTGGTCCAATTTCAATTTTTTTTGCATGCGACCAGTTTTCCCAACGCCATGTATTGAAGAGACTGTCTGTTCCCGCTGTATATCCCTGCTTCCTTTGTCGTAGGTCAACTGACCGTATAAGCGAGGACTGAGTGCTGGGCTGTGTTAATCAGCTGGTCTGTGTGTCTGTCTGTATGCGGTACCGGGATGTTTCGATTACCACAGCCTGTAGTGTAGTTGGCTATGAGGGAGCGCGATACGCCCCCGTTTGTTCCTTCTCGGGTTGCTAGGGCCATTTGGGGTCTTTTGTGGTTCCATATGAATTTCAGGATTAGTTCTGAGAAGAATACTGTTGCCATTTTAGTAGGGTTTGCATTGCATCTATACGTTGCTTTGGGTAGTGTGGACATTTTAATACTGTTAATCCTTCCAACCCGTGGGCAAGGGTATAGCCTTCCATTTATATGTATCTTCTTCAGTTTATTTCACGTCTTTTGTTTTCGGGGTACCATACCAGTCTTTCACATCTTTGGTGCAGTTCATTCCTAGGCATCTTATGCTTTTGGTTGCAACTGTAAATGGGATTGTTCTCTTAATGTTTCCTCCTGGTCATTTGTTATTGCTGTATAGAAATGCAACGGATTTCTATATACTGAGTCTCTATCCTGCTACTTTACTGAATTCATCCTTTAGCTCTAACAATTGTATATGTGTGTGTGGGGGGGGCGTCTATAGGGTTTCCTATACACAATATCAAGTCATCTGCAAATAATGAGAGTTCTATTTCCGCAAATAACCAGAGTTCTACTTCTTTCCAATTGGATGCCATTTTTTTCTTTTTCTTGTCCTGTGTGTGTGGCTAGGATCTAGAACTGGGCTGACTACAGGTGGCGATAGTGGGCATCCTTGTCTTGTTCCTGATCTTAGAGAAAAGCTTCCAGTTTTTCTCCATCGAGTATGATATTAGCTGTGGGGTTGTCATCTGTAGTCTTTATCACGTTGATATGTTTCTTTTGTACCCAAAAACTTGAGAGTTTTTATCATAAAAGGATGCTGAACTTGTCAAATGCTGCTTCTGCCTCTGTGAGATGATCGTATGGTGTTTAGGCTTTATTTTTTTAGCGTGACATATCACACTGATTGATTTATGGACATTGAATCATCCTTGCATCCCTGGGACGAATCCCGCTTGGTCATGGTGTGTAGTCCTTTTAACGTATGGTTAAATCCAGTTGGCTGATGTTTTGTGAGAATCTTTGCATCTGTGTTCATCAACGATATTGGCCTATAGTTTTCCTTTTTTATAATGTCTTTGTCTGGTTTGGGCATCATGGCAATTGACGCTGGCTTCGTAGAATGAGTTTGGATGGATTCCTTCCTCATCAGTTTTTTTTGAAATTGTTTAAGATATATAGGTATTAATTCTTCTTGGAATGTTTGGTACATTTCACCTATGAAAGCATTTGCTCTTGGTCTTTTATTTGTTGCGAATGTTTTGATTACTGCTTAGATTTCATTGCTAGTTATCGGTCCATTTAGATTTTGTAATTCTTCGTGGTTCAGTCGTGGAAGGTTATGTAGTTCTAGAAATTTATCCATTTTTTCTACATTGTCGAATTTGTTGGCACATAACTGTAGTACTCTTTAATGATTCTTTTTATTTCTGTGGTGTCGGTTGTATCTTCTCTTTCATATATGATTTCACTTATTTGGGCTCACTCTCTTTTTTGATGAGATTGGCTAAAGGTTTGCCGGTTTTATTTTTTCAAAGAAGCAGCTGTTATTTTAATTGTTTTTTTTTTTTTTCAGTTTTATTTCAACTCTGCTTTTTCTAGTTCCTTTAGGTGTAGAGTCAGACTACTTATTTGACATTTGTTTGTCCAGGTGGGCCTGTATAGCTTACCTGTGAACTTCCTTCTCAGAACTGCTGTTGCTGCATCACATACATTTTTTAAAAGTTGTGTTTTCATTTCATTTGTTTCGAGGTAGGTTTTGATTTCGTGATTGATCCCTTCCATGTTTACTCTCCACGTATTTGTGGATTCTTTTTCAGTTTTCTTCCTGTAGTTTTCTAGTTTCATGCCACTGTCATCAGAAAATATGCTTGATATGATTTCAGTCTTCTTAAATTTACTGAGGCTTGTTCTGTGGCCTAATATGTGATCTGTCCTGGAGAACGTTTCCTGTGCACTTGAAAAGAACGTGTATCCTGCAGTTTTTGGGGTGAAATGTGCTATAATGTCCATTAAGTTTATCTAAAGTGACATTTAAAGCCATTAATTTTTGGCCGAGAATTATTCATTGATGTGAGTGGGGTATCAGTATCAGAATTCACTATTACTGTAATCCTGCGGATCTCTCCCTTTATGTCCAGTAATAACTGCTTTATGGATTTCGGTGCTCTCGTATTGGGTGTGTGGAGATTTACGATTATTACATCTGTGTCTAGATGGAGCCCTTTATAACTACGTAATGCTTTTCGACATTTCCCGTTTTAAAGCCTGTTTTGTCTGATGTGAGTGGCTGAGTACTGCTGCCCCGCTTTCTTTTCATTTGTTTGCGTGGAATATCTTCATCCATCCCTTCACTTTCAGGCCATATATGAAGTTCGATTTGAAGTGAGTCTGGTAAGCAGCATGACAGGTCATGCTTTTAAATCCATTCAGCCACCCTATGTGTTTTTATTGAAACATTTGACCTATTTACATTCCAAGTAATTATTGTACTTATTACCATTTCATTCATTGGTTTTTGGTGGTTTTTTCAGTTTCCTCCATTCCTTTTTTCTCTTGATGTCTTCCTTTGGGGTTTGCTGTTTTTCTGTAGTGTTTTGTTTGGGTTCCTTTCTCTTAATTCTTTGTCTATTTTTCACAGGTTTCGGTGCGTGGTTACCTTGAGGTCTGTGGATGTCGTTCTGCATCTATGGTAGTCTATTTGAACCTGATAAGCAGCTTTTAAAATGTCTAATGCACTGGATTTGTTACCCGTTTGGTTTTACATGGCCTTCCTTTTCTGCTTAAAGAGGACCCTTGAGCGTGTTGTGTGAAGCTGGTTTCATGGTAATGAGCGCCTTTAATTTTGCTGCTTCTGGACTCTTTCTCCTTCAGTTGGGAACGATCACCTGGAGGGGTCCAGTTACTGCAGGTGGTACGTTCGGTACGTTCCTTTCTTCCAGCGCTTTAACGGTGTCCTGCCACCCCCATCTGACCCCCTTCTGGCTGTAAATTCGAGAAGTCAGCTGGCGGCCTTCCCGGGTGTCCACTGCGCGTAACTCTCCTCGTGCTTCCTTCAGGATTCTCCTTCTCTTTGACTCTTGTCATTTTCGTTATGACATGTCTTGGTGCAGAGGTCTCTTTGGGTTCATCTTGTTTGGAACTCTCCGTGTTTCTTGGACCTGGGTGTCTGTTTCCTTCCCCAGGTGAGGAAAGTTTTCAGCCATTATATCTCTAAATAAAGTTTCTGTTCCTTTTTTTCTTCTCCTTCTGGGATCCCTATAACACGAATGTTCGAGCACTTGATGTTATCCCAGAGAGCGTTCCCTTAAACTGTCCGCGTCTGTTAGATTCTTCTTTTCGCTGTTCTCATCGGTTTGTTTCCACTAGTCTTCGAGGTTGCTGGTGTGTTCCTCTCTGTGCCGGGCGTTTGGAAGAAGCCGGCTGGAGCTGCGTGGGCGCCCGGGCACTGGCTGGCCAAGCTGGGGGGGTGGCTCTCGGGTCGGAGGTCCAGGTGCGCTGTTCCCACTCACGCCCTGTTCAGAGGCAGGAGGCTGCGGGTGGTGCGGCTGGGGATGTACTGCAGTGATGCTGCGGGGGGGCCAAGCACCCGAAAAGCTCCCTCCCCCGTCAAAGTGGAGGGGACGTGAACGAGGGGGCTCCCGGCCTCCCCCGCCCCGCTCGTTTGTTGGTCGGAAGCTCTTCATTGCGCCCTCAGCTGTCTCACGGGAGTGGCTGCCCTGCACACTTGCACTTGCTCACAGGAGGGCGTGTTCAGCTCGTCCTACACCACCGCCCTCTTGGATCCATGGAGATGTCTCCAGCTCACAGGCTGGGAACCAGGGGCCTTGGACCCTGACTTTTCTGCCTTAGGATCCTGGACAAATCAGACAGTGAGAAACTTCAGAAGTCTGGGGCACGTGCTAGAAACCGCACAGCTGATTTCCACCCCAGCTCAGCAGAGCTTGGTCTCTGTGTGTTTCTCAGAAGCTCTTCAAAGCTCAGTGTTCTGTGCGTCTCTGGAGTCATTAGCATTCTGGCAGAAATTCAGTTCGGATTCCTCACTGGTATTATTAGTCCTAAAAAAAAACTACTATCCTTTTAAATAACTTACACGCCCAAAACTCCTGCTTCTGATGCCACATTCTCACTCACTGCCACTCTCCCCACCCCCACATAGAGGCCCATGTTCTGAGCCTGCCCGCAGTGTCCCCTGTGCTCCCTGCCCCCATGGGAGCTGCAGAATCGCAGAGGGCAGGACAGCCTCCCAGCTGACCTGCCCATCCCCCGAGGCCAGATGGAGGCACAAAATCCGCATCTGCAAAGGGGCAACTGAGTGTCTGTTCTTGATGGGTCTAGTTGAAATGGCTGTTAGGGAAATTCCAGAGATACTGGAGCTGACAGAAAAGGCTCTGGAAAAATAGCCGTGACGCAGGATTAGATCCCCGCAGCGACGGTGGAAAGCCCAGGTACGCCCAGCTGAAAGGACCTTTCGTAAGGTGCATGTAACGCGACTTCAGGACAAAACAGAGCCTCCTGCTCGCGGGAGGGAAAGCACATTGGCGTCAGATGGGCGCAGGGGAAGCGAAGGTCGCTGTATCGTATCAGAGCAAGTGCAGAGCCGTGCGGGACAAACGAACGGAGAAGTGGCCCGCGGCCAGGTGAACGTACTGTCACAAAACAAGAAAACATGGAACGAAACCCCTCACAACCATCTGAGGTCACAGAACAGCTCAAAAGAACATAAATTTCATAAAAAGAGCGCACAGATGAAATCATGAAACAAAGATATTTTAGTGAATTTGAAATGGCAAGGAACAGAAGATCCTGTTTAAAATCAAAGTAATAGTATGATAGATCTCAGAATCTCAATGAAAGCATATTAAAAACATCAAAGTTTGAAGCAATTGAGAAAAAAGTCACTATAGCAAACTGAATAACAAGGAGAATACAAACTTCCTGAAGTAGAAAACTAACAAAAGGACAAGATTTACAAGAAATTATTATCATTGTCCTTTTTTATTTGAATATAGGAGCTCCAAACTGGGGGCTCACGTGTCTAAAAAAAGTTATGTCACTAGTTTCCTGTCACCGACAAGGATCAGCTCCTTCGGAGCACCCACCTCCATCTCTCCAGAGAACCCCAAGGCGCCCTTTACACCCTGACTCCCGTCACGTAAGCGAGCGCTTGCAAGGCCTCCAGTTACTTGTTCACATCATCCCCTAATCTAGAAAACCCAACTTGACCATCAGCCTTCCACAGCCTTCTCAATTCCAAGCCAATGTCCACCACTTCCGTGGTCATCTCACACGTTTCTCCACATGCTGGGCACTGCATTAGACCGGGACTCGGGAATAAATATTTCTGTCAACCTGCTATCTCCTGGTCTTTATTGTTATGCTTGGTCCAGAGCATAAATAAGTCAAAAATGTTGGTTGCAGCTGTACGACCTCAGTCAGCGACCCTAAAGACTGTGTGA
>NW_006442117.1:3397966-3400135 GCF_000325575.1 Pteropus alecto | reverse complement strand
GCACCCACCTCCGTCTCTCCAGAGAACCCCAAGGCTCCCTTTACACCCTGACTCCCGTCACGTAAGCGAGCGCTTGCAAGGCCTCCAGTTACTTGTTCACATCATCCCCTAATCTAGAAAACCCAACTTGACCATCAGCCTTCCACAGCCTTCTCAATTCCAAGCCAATGTCCACCACTTCCGTGGTCATCTCACACGTTTCTCCACATGCTGGGCACTGCATTAGACCGGGACTCGGGAATAAATATTAATGTCAAACTGCCATCTCCTGTTCAGTCTTAATGGTCATGCTTGGTCCAGAGCATAAGACAGTCTAAAATGTTGCAGCCATATGACCTAAGTCAGTGACCCTAAAGTGACCATGTGAGGCAGTGAGTCACCTAAGCTAATGTTGGAGCCCAGCCAACCAGCAGCATCCACATGCCAAGCAGACTTTATCCTGCTTCACCAAATCCATCTTGGGAGAGGTTGCGTTATCATACTCATGGATCTGGGGACACAGGACCACCTGCCTTCCAGTTCCAATGGCGTGGACATTTCTGCCCTTGAATATATACAAACAGGACTAACTCCTTGGATGAAAGGCCTCCCACTGAAAGCTGTGTACAGCCAACATGGGAGATGATAGTGCAGGCAGGTGTATGTTCACTGAGAAACATACCACCCCAGGACTGAGACAAGGTTCTTGGTAAAATTCCCATTAAGATGGGGCAACACAGTTTTCAGTATGACAGCGAATGTCAGATAATTCCAGTGCACCTGCTGTGGTACCCTCCTGGCTCGGCCATTCGTACTGACTGTACTGATCATCTGCATTACACAAGGAGCCATTCAAATTAAAACTTCAAAATAAAACCACACAAAATCTCCACAGTAGGACTTGATTTACATGGGTCGTTTATGCAACCCTTCCTGTCCCACCTTCAAAAAATATAATCTTACCTCAAAATACATCCCAGGACTAAATGGGAAACAGGTAATATTTCTCTCTTCTTCTCCCCAGGCCTCCTGAAGAAAAGAATTTCTCACAAATGCTTTAACGTTCAGGCGTGGGTTCAGGTGGAGGGCAATATCCTTCGATTTTCCTGAGAGTAGATCGACATTAAAGCTTTGAAAGAAAAAAAAAAAACCAAGTAGAACAGTTTCTGCAGTTCTAACAATCAGAACCAAACTCTGAGTACAACTACCCCAAACCAAGAACATATGCGCAGAGCTACAGGAACTCCGGCGAGGGTGAAATTTTAAATTCTAAGTTAGCATTCCATTGATAGAAGTATGTTATTTGCAAAATTTAAAAAAAGATTTTAAATCGATGTTGAGGGTACAGATCTGGCTGGGGAGAAATTGAAGCGTTAGAAGTAAATTGAGTGATTTCCTCAGGCTGCCAGGAGTATGGGTCCTATGTCTGGTCCTTCCTGGAAGTGTGCCGCTTCCTAGCTCTAATTTCAAGCTTTCAGAAGTCGGCATCTGGAGAAGGTTCTTAAAACAGATGTTTTATAAGTCACGTGACAAGATGAGCCCTAACAGAAGTGATGTGATCTCACAGGGCTGCTCTGGAGCTTTGCAAGGCAAGGGTGGGCCCCGTGGACAAAGATACCACCCTCTGGTCTGACCACAAAAGCCTAGTTCAGAACATTAGAATTTAGTCCTGGTCCTGCCACCAACTATTCAGCAGTCTGACCTCCTCCTACTTTAACGTTCCTACCTTTCAAATGAGGATTAGGACACTAGCCCTACTTGTATGTCACAAGACTGTCACGGGACACAAGGCAAAAAGACACAACGTGGAGAGTGTTCATGCGCACACACTACTTCTGGCAATTCCGTGATACCCACCCTTTGGCGTTTGTGTTCACTTCTCCTTTGATGACGACAGTCCGTCCGGGACCCATGGAAGAGTTCAGCCTTGCGACAAATGGCAGCGTCTGAAAAGAAACCGCTGTCAGCACTGGGAAGCCTGCAGAATGGGATCGCATGGGACAACTGGCCAAATGCTGGGGCCGTTGACCTTGTAAACCTCACAGGGGATAGGCTGCATCTGCCTTGGTCCCAGAGGGGTCCCTGGCAGTGTAGCACTGTGTCTGACTCACAGCAAAACACGCAGTACATTTTGGACGATGGGATGAATGGGTGTGGAGTGGGGGGGACATCGTCTGCATGAGGGGCTCG
>NW_006442117.1:3394725-3397028 GCF_000325575.1 Pteropus alecto | reverse complement strand
GACGGTGGTCAGGACCTATGCGCTGCGTGCCACGTCAGCAAAGCCTAGTGCCCGGCGCCACAGAAGGACGTGCCCCGATTTTTAAATGATTACTTCCAGCCTATTAATATTAAAAATATAATTTTTCATATTCAAAACATAATTTAAAAAGCTCAGCCTGCCCACCACTTGATTTACATGGCATCTAAAAGAACGTCTTTAAACTGGTAGTTCATTAAAAGATTTAATATTTACATTTTCTTTACTTATCTCTGTCAGTTCCAGAGTAGATGCTTGGGTACTTCCTAAATCCTGAAGAAAAGATGAGATTAATTCTTAACAGCCATCAGAATTGCAAGTATAACCTACTTGACATATCAAAAATACTGAACTGAACAGAAAAGTGCTGGAAAAGTATGACCCAGAAATGCACCTGACACCGGGGTCCTTTCCCCTTACCAAACCCGCAGTCACTGAAGGGACGCTGTCGAGTCGAGATCGCCAGCAGGTGGCGCAGCTGTTGAGTGCAAAGTACATCTTTTTGGAGGGCAAGTTAGTTTCAGTCATAACTTAAAATGGAAATATTTTTGGCTCAGACATTCTACCTCCAGAAAACTATCTGAGAGAAATGCTCTACTGTACTCCCAGGTCAACGAAAAATCCCCTATGTACCTTAAAGAAAAGGGGGCGGGATTGCTGTCTTGGGTGACTTTGTTAGAACCGCACTAGGATCTGAGATCCTACAGACAGTGAAGTCCAGATGGTACAGAAGAACAGTGAACTTGACCGTGCCCATGAGCAAATTCAAATATACACTTATATTTGAAGTTACACTTACTCTGCAAGAAAACGGCAGAGTAAACAGCTTCTGAACGAACAACAGAAGAGACCAGAGAGAGGCGGAGAGGCTGGGGCCCGCGGGAGCCCCGGTGCCTGCGTGGGCCCTCCTGGCCAGAGGGCCGTGGCGCCCCTGTTCACGTGCTCCCACACTTACACAGTGGGACGCAGCAACAGCAGTTCTGAGAAGGAAATTCACAGCTAAGCTACACGGGCCCACCTCGACAAACAAGAAAAATTTCAAATAAACGGCCTAACTCTACACCTAAAGGAACCAGAAAAAGAACTAAACCCAAAGTAAAAAGGAATGAAATAGTTAAGATCAGAAATGAAATAAAATTAAAATTTAAAAAAAAAATAGAAAAGATCAATTAAAAAAAAAAAAAACGCTGCTTCTTTGAAAAAATAAAACTGGCAAACTTTTAGCCAATCTCATCAAGAGAGAGTGAGCCCAAGTCAGTGAAATCCTATATGAAACAGAAGATACAGCAGACACCACGGAAATAAAAAGAATCTCAAAGAGTACTACAGTTACATGCCAACAAATTCGACAATGTAGAAAAAATGGATAAATTTCTAGACGTACATAACCTTCCAACACTGATCCAGGAAGAAATACAAAATCTAAACGGACTGATTACTAGCAATGAAACTGAAGCCGTATCAAAAAATTCCCAACAAGTATAAGTCCAGGAGCAGATGGCTTCACAGGTTAATTGTACCATTCAAAGAAGAATTAATACCTATCTATCTTAAACAATTTCAAAAAAAACTGATGAGGAAGGAATCCAGCCAAACTCATTTTACGAAGCCAGCGTCAATTACCATGATGCCCAAACCAGACAAAGACATTATAAAAAAGGAAAACTACAGGCCAGTATCACAATATCAGCCAACTGGATTTAACCATACATTAAAAGGACTACACACCATGACCAAGCGGGATTCGTCCCAGGGATGCAAGGATGATTCAGTGTCCATAAATCAATCAGTGTGATATGTCATGCTAAAAAAATAAAGCCTAAAAACCATACGATCATCTCACAGAGGCAGAAGAAGCATTGACAAGTTCAACATCCTTTTATGATAAAAACTCTCAACCACATGTGTACAAAAGGAACATATCAACGTAATAAAGACTATAGATGACAACCCCACAGCTAATATCATACTCGCTGGAGAAAAACTGGAAGCTTTTCTCTAAGATCAGGAACAAGACAAGGATGCCCACTATCGCCACCTGTAGTCAGCCCAGTTCTAGATCTTAGCCACAGACACAGGACAAGAAAAAGAAAAAAATGACATCCAATTGGAAAGAAGTAGAACTCTTGTTATTTGCGGAAATAGAACTCTCATTATTTGCAGATGACATGATATTGTGTATAGGAAACCCTATAGACCCCCCCACACACATATACAATTGTTAGAGCTAAAGGATGAATTCAGTAAAGTAGCAGGATACAGACTCAGTATATAGAAATCCGGTA
>NW_006442117.1:3389091-3394282 GCF_000325575.1 Pteropus alecto | reverse complement strand
CCCGCATAACCAACTACACTACAGGCTGTGGTAATCGAAACATCCCGGCACCGGCAGACAGACAGACACACAGACCAGCTGATTAACACAGCCCAGCACTCAGTCCTCGCTTACACGGTCAGTTGACCTACGACAAAGGAAGCAGGGATATACAGCGGGTAGAGACAGTCTCTTCAATACATGGCGTTGGGAAAACTGGTCACATGCAAAAAAATTGAAATTGGACCACTTTCTTACACCGTACACAAAAACAAACTCAAAATGGATTAAAGTTGTGAACGTGAGACCCGAAACCAGCAAACTCTTAGAGGAAAACATAGGCAGCAAACTCTTTGGCATCGCTCTCAGCAGTATTTCTTGGGATGTGTGTCCCCCGGCAAGGGAAACAAAAGAAACAAATAAATGGGACTACATCAAACGAAAAAGGTTTTGTACAGCAAAGGAAACCATCGACGAAAAGACAAGACAACCTGCTGAATGGGAGGATATTTCCCAATGACACATCCGATAAGGGGTTACTATCCAGACTATATAAAGACCTCATACAACTTAACACCAAAACCCCCCAAAGAATCCAAAAAAATGGGCGGAGGACCCGAATAGACATTTCTCCCAAGAGGACAGACAGGTGGCCAACAGAGATATGAAAAGGTGTTTGGCTTCACATGCAAATCCAAGCCACAACAACACATCGCCTCACAGGTGTCAGAACGGCTGTCATCAATAAGTCAACAAAGAGCAAGTGATGAGGACATGGAGCACGGGGACCCTCGTGCACTGTCAGTGTGACTGTAGATTGGCGCGGTCACTATGGAAAACACCGGAGGTGCCTCAAAAAATTAAAAATAGAGCTGCCATATGATCCAGCAGTTCCGCTTCTGGGTGTTTATCCAAAGAAATCCAAAACACTGACTCGAAAAGATCTGCACCCTGGTGTCCACTGCAGCTTTATTTACAGTGGCCAAGACGTGGAAGCGACCTAGGTGTCCGCAGACAGATGACTGGATAAAGGCCATGTGGTACACGTATACGAGGGACTACTATTCAGCAATAGCACAGAATGAAATCCTGCCAATTGCAGCAACGTGGATGGACCTAGAGGCCTATGCTAAGTGAATATGTCAGACAGAAAAATAAGTAATGTGTGATTTCACTCCATGTAGGATCCTAACAAGACACATAAATAAACAGAAACAGACCCACCGACAAGGAACATGCTGATGGTTGCCAGAGGGGACGGAAGTTGGGAGGATGGGAATAAATAGTAAAAAGAAAATAATTTTAATAAGTGGTAAAAAGGCAAGATTGCGTTATAGAACTAAAATAATAAAAATAGGCCTCATAGAAAAGCAGGTCAATTTGTTAAATGACTAATTTATACAAACACAATTAACAAGAAAAAGAAGACGATACAGCATCCTATAGTCTGAACGACTTACTTCCAAGAATTAATACACTACAGAGGGACAGAATCCACTATTCCCATCTTAAATGGTGCTAACTGAAGACGTTTGCTCCCGTTTGATCGGACTGCGTCATCAGAGACATGCGGGGTGGAGGCACTCACCGAGCTGAAGCTGAAGCCCACAGAGTGGATGTGCACTTTGCCGTAAATGCCCAGTGTGTCCACTTCCTCCGGGCGCATCCTGTGCGCGTAGAGCAGGACGTGCTTCCCATTCACGGCCACCTGCGCAGATGGCACCCGAGGGAAACTGTTAATAACCTAATTCGGTTCCCCACACTGAATCTGTCTACTCGGGTTTAATTTTGTTCATTTTCCCACAGGGCTCCACAGTCCACGTCTGACCAACGGTGACTGAAAGGAGCAGAATGTGTCCTCTTTCAACTTCCTGACCAGATTAAACGCCGTGGGTCCTCTCTCCAGAGCAGTCACACATGGGTGACCACGTGCCGATCCATGTGTTTACATAAATATGTGACATCCCGGGGTCCAGAGGCCTATGAACCCAGGGGAGAGACGCGCCCTGCAAGCTGCCACCCTCTGAAAGAGACCGCCTTGCACACGACAGGCACAGGAAATATTTGTTGAACTTGCTGAATAAATCAACACGGGAAGTTTCCCCAACTTCGGAGATGCTACTTGTGTAGGCCTAAAGCTCTCACTCACAAGGCTGCTGCTGTGAGCCAGGGCCACTGGCGTGTGTCTGCCAGCACAGGGCCCGATGCCCCGCAGGTGGCCAGCTCACAGGTCCGTGTGCCCTCCCTCCCATGCCAGGTCCTCACTGCCGGGAGAACACAGGCAGGAGCTCAAACTCCCAGAGGCGGGTGAAGTGAATACAGGAAAAATCCCAGGGCACAGGATCGAGTGCTACAACGAACGGCACAGAGACAAGGGTGCCAGGGCCAGAGGAGCGGGGTGACTGGAGTTCAGGAGACTGAGGGGATCAGCAGAGGCCTGGTGGGCGCAAGGTGCCCACCAGACATGGAGCCGGCCTTCGAAGGTGGTTTCCAGCCCGGGAGGCTCTGCAGGCACGAGGATCAGCGAGGGAAGCATCCCTGGGACTAAAGCCACCTCACCTGCACAGGTGCGGCACGCTCAGGGAGGCCGGCAATAGTATTTCCTACACGCAGGATCTGAGGCCCTTCTGGGTCTGCAATCTGGTCCTAAAGAACCATCTGGTGGCAGGACTTCAGCTCAGACCGGACTCTGACTTTTCCACTAGGGTCCCCATCTGTCCGTCAGCTCCAGATTTACTATCCCATAATTAATACAGTGCTGGGCCCATTCAGAAATGGGCCCGGCCCTGCCAGGAGCTGTATGACCTAATGAAGAAATGTGGCTGCCCTAGACCTGGTTCCCCATGGCAACGCCTCACATTCAGGTACCTGCCTGGCCTCTACGTCACAGAAAAGCTAGAAAGCCAAACTCTCTAGATTTAAGAAATGTCAGTGTGAGTTCACTAATGTGAAAAGCTTCCCATGTCTTATTCTCATGAATGAAGGTTTGACTTTCACACTCCAAACCCACCTGGAATTTGTCTTCCAGCACCAGAATCACAATTTCAAAAGACTTTTCTTTCTTGAAAGGCATGTCGTAGGTGATCTCTTCCCGTCCCCATCTCTCATTTTTCAGAGTATTGCAAACAATGCAGTTGGACCTTTTGAAACGTGGGTTGAAATGAAAGACCACGTCA
This sequence comes from Pteropus alecto, assembly GCF_000325575.1. Taxonomy (NCBI): domain Eukaryota; kingdom Metazoa; phylum Chordata; class Mammalia; order Chiroptera; family Pteropodidae; genus Pteropus; species Pteropus alecto. The sequence continues at coordinate 3,391,127 of NW_006442117.1, read as the reverse complement.
GCCCGAGGCTTCACACTGCTGCCATTCTGGAGGTCCACCTGGAATCTGAGGACAGAAACATGGGCGACCCGAGTAGTCAGACAGGAGGGCGGCGAGCAAGAGCCCAACAGCACGAAGATCCAGGCCGAGGGCCACGCGGCTGGGTCTCTGCTCGTTCGCCTGAGGCCAGAAGAGCTGGCTGCCTGATCTTCCTTTCCTTCCTCAGCAACAGCCCCCGAGCTGTAGCCGGGGCCACGTCTGTCTAGAATAGGATGCTCCGTCTCCGGCCTCCCCCGCAGGCAGACGTGCACGCGGCAAACCTCTGCCAGCCAGGCAGAAGCGAAGTGCTCGGTGCGACTGCTGGAGACTGCCTTCAAACCGCTGGTGTCTGCCTGCCTTTTGTCCCTCCCTGACCCTCCCTCCAGACACCACATGCACCCACCCCGCTACCCAGAGGGCTGGAGTTCCTGTTTCTAACAATTAGGAGAAAGGACGCGCCCTGTGAAGAGCTGGAAGAAGCCCGCTTCTTTAACGACTTGGTGGAGCTGCCTAAGACGCCTGGGCTGCCTCTCTCAGACTGGACGTCCACATCTTAAACCACTGTCACGTGGGCGTCAGCCACTCCGAACTGAACCCAGCTCTCACCGACACAGCCTCATCCACAGTCTGTGCCCGAAGCAGCATCAGGTCAAACCGCCTGAAACAGGACTTCGGAGATGCTGTGGGGGTGACACTTAGACTCACTCAGTCCTCTGACCACAGTTCCCCTCATCAACTATACGTCTAATTCTTTATACTGAAATCAGACTTATAAAAATCCAAATAAGCTTTATTTCAGCCACTCAGCACCTGGGCCCTTCCAAAATCAGGCCTCGAAGCATCAAAATGTCTCCCACGTTATTTTCTGTTCTACAGTCATGGAGACATCTACTCATGTTCTTTTTTCATCTAACAGGAGGATTTTACCTGTCCGAGTCACCAGGAACATGCCCACGTATCACAATCAAAGTTCCAGGCTCCAACTGTTCAGGGATGGTCCCAACATAGGGGATTATCTAGGAAACATAATTTTAACAAATGCACTTTTACATAAACAAGATTGAAAGACTACATTCTTAAAGGCTGCACACAAATCTCAGAAGCCAGCATCACCCAAGCTGTCCTCACTATTCAGACAGCGACAGGGGAGCAACACGGCCAGGGTATTCGCAATATCTGCAAACTGAGTTCTTTGGGAAAAGGCCCAAGATAAATACTACTCACAGTACTTTTTATGTGGCTGGGAGTTTCGTAAAAATAAAAATTCCACTTAATAGAATAATTCAGATAATAGAAAAACTTATCACAATGTCAGGCCCCGCCTCTCTTTTTCCTAACGTTCCCTTGATGAACCAACAGCAGGATCAAGACCATGCTAAGCTCTGAGCAATGAGGACAGTCTCTGCCTGGAACACGGGAGCCTAACCTCTGGGCTTCCAGGCTGCCACCCCCGGGGCACTGCTGGCAGTCAGGGGCCTTCGTGGCCTCAGGGATGAGCTCCGGGGGGGGCCTGGCGCTCTCTCAAGACATGGCGCCCACCGACCCTGGCCTAGTCTTGTGTGCAGGCTTGGGCTCCGACAGGTGTCCCATACATAATCCGGGTCCCATACACATCCGGGTCTCCACCTGCCCCCTCACTACCTGGAACCCAGCCCTTCTGTCTGCGGCCTGACACACTCAGACCTTGTCAATCCCCTTCCCCTGAGGTGACGCTGGTGGCTGGGGACCTGTGCTATGTGGCTGCTTCTCCTCCCTCTCGACCATCTCTCTCTTCCACTTAGGAGCACCTGGCCCAGCTAAGCAGGCCAGACATCATCACGCCTCACACCGAGCTCAGTCAAGTTACGGCATACGTGAAATCTGCCTGAGGTAGAACTGACTGACAAGTAAGAAAACAAGAGAGGCCATCTCAGGTAGCTGTAAATTGGTGGCTCTTAGGCTAGAAAGCTCGGCTCAAGCCCAACGTCCTCTGTGGAGCCCGGGCGGCTGACGGAGCCGGTCCCCCCGAGGGGCCGCTC
>NW_006442117.1:3386020-3387132 GCF_000325575.1 Pteropus alecto | reverse complement strand
TAGAAAGCCAAACTCTCTAGATTTAAGAAAGCCAAACTCTCTGGATTTAAGCCAAACTCTCTAGATTTAAGAAACGTCAGTGTGAGTTCACTAATGTGAAAAGCTTCCCATGTCTTATTCTCATGAATGAAGGTTTGACTTTCACACTCCAAACCCACCTGGAATTTGTCTTCCAGCACCAGAATCACAATTTCAAAAGACTTTTCTTTCTTGAAAGGCATGTCGTAGGTGATCTCTTCCCGTCCCCATCTCTCATTTTTCAGAGTATTGCAAACAATGCAGTTGGACCTTTTGAAACGTGGGTTGAAATGAAAGACCACGTCAGCCCGAGGCTTCACACTGCTGCCATTCTGGAGGTCCACCTGGAATCTGAGGACAGAAACATGGGCGACCCGAGTAGTCAGACAGGAGGGCGGCGAGCAAGAGCCCAACAGCACGAAGATCCAGGCCGAGGGCCACGCGGCTGGGTCTCTGCTCGTTCGCCTGAGGCCAGAAGAGCTGGCTGCCTGATCTTCCTTTCCTTCCTCAGCAACAGCCCCCGAGCTGTAGCCGGGGCCACGTCTGTCTAGAATAGGATGCTCCGTCTCCGGCCTCCCCCGCAGGCAGACGTGCACGCGGCAAACCTCTGCCAGCCAGGCAGAAGCGAAGTGCTCGGTGCGACTGCTGGAGACTGCCTTCAAACCGCTGGTGTCTGCCTGCCTTTTGTCCCTCCCTGACCCTCCCTCCAGACACCACATGCACCCACCCCGCTACCCAGAGGGCTGGAGTTCCTGTTTCTAACAATTAGGAGAAAGGACGCGCCCTGTGAAGAGCTGGAAGAAGCCCGCTTCTTTAACGACTTGGTGGAGCTGCCTAAGACGCCTGGGCTGCCTCTCTCAGACTGGACGTCCACATCTTAAACCACTGTCACGTGGGCGTCAGCCACTCCGAACTGAACCCAGCTCTCACCGACACAGCCTCATCCACAGTCTGTGCCCGAAGCAGCATCAGGTCAAACCGCCTGAAACAGGACTTCAGAGATGCTGTGGGGGTGACACTTAGACTCAGTCCTCTGACCACAGTTCCTCTCATCAACTATACGTCTAATTCTTTATACTGAAATCAGGCTTATC
>NW_006442117.1:3384034-3385942 GCF_000325575.1 Pteropus alecto | reverse complement strand
TGTCTCCCACGTTATTTTCTGTTCTACAGTCATGGAGACATCTACTCATGTTCTTTTTTCATCTAACAGGAGGATTTTACCTGTCCGAGTCACCAGGAACATGCCCACGGATCACAATCAAAGTTCCAGGCTCCAACTGTTCAGGGATGGTCCCAACATAGGGGATTATCTAGGAAACATAATTTTAACAAATGCACTTTTACATAAACAAGATTGAAAGACTACATTCTTAAAGGCTGCACACAAACCTCAGAAGCCAGCATCACCCAAGCTGTCCTCACTATTCAGACAGCAACAGGGGAGCAACACGGCCAGGATATTCGCAATATCTGCAAACTGAGTTCTTTGGGAAAAGGACCAAGATAAATACCACTCAGAGTACTTTTTATGTGGCTGGGAGTTTCGTAAAAATAAAAATTCCACTTAATAGAATAATTCAGATAATAGAAAAACTTATCACAATGTCAGGCCCCGCCTCCCTTTTTCCTAACGTTCCCTTGATGAACCAACACCAGGATCAAGACCACGCTAAGCCCTGAGCAATGAGGACAGTCGCTGCCTGGAACACGGGAGCCTAACCTCTGAGCTTCCAGGCTGCCACCCCCGGGGCACTGCTGGCAGTCAGGGGCCTTCGTGGCCTCAGGGATGAGCTCCGGGGGGGGCCTGGCGCTCTCTCAAGACATGGCGCCCACCGACCCTGGCCTAGTCTTGTGTGCAGGCTTGGGCTCCGACAGGTGTCCCATACATAATCCGGGTCCCATACACATCCGGGTCTCCACCTGCCCCCTCACTACCTGGAACCCAGCCCTTCTCTCTGGGGCCTGACACACTCAGACCTTGTCAATCCCCTTCCCCTGAGGTGACGCTGGTGGCTGGGGACCTGTGCTATGTGGCTGCTTCTCCTCCCTCTCGACCATCTCTCTCTTCCACTTAGGAGCACCTGGCCCAGCTAAGCAGGCCAGACATCATCACGCCTCACACCGAGCTCAGTCAAGTTACGGCATACGTGAAATCTGCCTGAGGTAGAACTGACTGACAAGTAAGAAAACAAGAGAGGCCATCTCAGGTAGCTGTAAATTGGTGGCTCTTAGGCTAGAAAGCTCGGCTCAAGCCCAACGTCCTCTGTGGAGCCCGGGCGGCTGACGGAGCCGGTCCCCCCGAGGGGCCGTCACAGCGCTCGGTACTCTGTCCGCTGTACACGCTCTGCCTAGACTGTGAGCCGCATGGTCCAGCCCGGGTCATCACCCTGCAGTCAGCAGCATCAGGTCAAACCGCCTGAAACAGGACTTCAGAGATGCTGTGGGGGTGACACTTAGACTCAGTCCTCTGACCACAGTTCCTCTCATCAACTATACGTCTAATTCTTTATACTGAAATCAGGCTTATAAAAAACCCAAATAACCTTTATTTCAGCCACTCAGCACCTGGGCCCTTCCAAAATCAGGCCTCAAAGCATCAAAATGTCTCCCACGTTATTTTCTGTTCTACAGTCATGGAGACATCTACTCATGTTCTTTTTTCATCTAACAGGAGGATTTTACCTGTCCGAGTCACCAGGAACATGCCCACGGATCACAATCAAAGTTCCAGGCTCCAACTGTTCAGGGATGGTCCCAACATAGGGGATTATCTAGGAAACATAATTTTAACAAATGCACTTTTACATAAACAAGATTGAAAGACTACATTCTTAAAGGCTGCACACAAATCTCAGAAGCCAGCATCACCCAAGCTGTCCTCACTATTCAGACAGCGACAGGGGAGCAACACGGCCAGGGTATTCGCAATATCTGCAAACTGAGTTCTTTGGGAAAAGGCCCAAGATAAATACTACTCACAGTACTTTTTATGTGGCTGGGAGTTTCGTAAAAATAAAAATTCCACTTAATAGAATAATTCGGATAATAG
>NW_006442117.1:3375519-3383876 GCF_000325575.1 Pteropus alecto | reverse complement strand
CTGCCTGGAACACGGGAGCCTAACCTCTGAGCTTCCAGGCTGCCACCCCCGGGGCACTGCTGGCAGTCAGGGGCCTTCGTGGCCTCAGGGATGAGCTCCGGGGGGGGCCTGGCGCTCTCTCAAGACATGGCGCCTACCGACCCTGGCCTAGTCTTGTGTGCAGGCTTGGGCTCCGACAGGTGTCCCATACATAATCCGGGTCCCATACACATCCGGGTCTCCACCTGCCCCCTCACTACCTGGAACCCAGCCCTTCTGTCTGCGGCCTGACACACTCAGACCTTGTCAATCCCCTTCCCCTGAGGTGACGCTGGTGGCTGGGGACCTGTGCTATGTGGCTGCTTCTCCTCCCTCTCGACCATCTCTCTCTTCCACTTAGGAGCACCTGGCCCAGCTAAGCAGGCCAGACATCATCACGCCTCACACCGAGCTCAGTCAAGTTACGGCATATGTGAAATCTGCCTGAGGTAGATCTGACTGACGAGTAAGAAAACAAGAGAGGCCATCTCAGGTAGCTGTAAATTGGTGGCTCTTAGGCTAGAAAGCTCGGCTCAAGCCCAACGTCCTCTGTGGAGCCCGGGCGGCTGACGGAGCCGGTCCCCCCGAGGGGCCGTCACAGCGCTCGGTACTCTGTCCGCTGTACACGCTCTGCCTAGACTGTGAGCCGCATGGTCCAGCCCGGGTCATCACCCTGCAGTCCCAGGACAGAGGGAAGACACAGTGGTGTCGTTACGTGGTGAACGAATGAGCTCTTGCCTCTGGAAACGGGTGCGGCAGGCCTCACACAGCGCACCCTGCTGCCTTCAGCAGCGAGACAAGATGTTTCAGAGCCAGTGACCGTCTGGTGTCATGGCAACTGCTGAGGGCAGGGCAGGTGGGATGAACGGAGCCCAACCCACCAGAGAAGGAGAAACACGAGGGACGCACAGAGTGTGGCTGGGCCGAGCGTGCAGAGATTGGGGGGAGTTGCACTTCCACGCGATCTCCGGGCCGAGGCCGACTCCCAGAACGAGGAGCGTCCTCCACCACGTAACTCTTAAGAAAAGGAGTTTTGGTAACTTTAAGTTTTATATGTTCCAACTGTATTTATGCAGAATATTTAATAACAAAAATGTGATATACCAGTGAGAAAGTAGCCTACAAAACAATATACAGAATGCTCGTCACTAAAAACTAAACCTTACAAACACAAAAGACTAAAGAAGGAAGCCAAAAATGTTATAATAGTTTTTTAAAGGAGATTTTCATTTCCTTCACATATTGTTATGTTTTCCAGATTTCTAGAATGTGCATTTATGTTTTTATAACCACAGACTTTTATTACGTATTTAATTTTAGGGTCAGAAAGCTTTCTGAAGCCAGTACCTGAGCCAATACCCCCATCACTGCTACTAACTTGGTCCCAACTGCTATCGAGTCATTGCAGTCTAACAAATGGCCGTGCTGAGAATTCTGGCCATGAGCCGTTTTAGTCGTCGGGATGAATGCTTTCTACCTAGGAAAGTGCCCTAAACTTTATCAGTAACACTCAGCCTTTCAGACCATGTGAGTGACACAAATGTCCTGCAGTCCACTCATCTAACTCTCGAGGATTTGCTCCTGTCAAAGGGAGGAGAAGGGAACTGGGTTTTTTTTTGGGGGGAGGGGGGACTCCAAGCTTTGATGCTTTGTTTTACAATTAATTACTGCAAAAAACTGAATTATAGATATGATCACATTGCAGACAAAACCATAAGCTTAAGCCCTGGTTCGGCTGGGTGCTGCTTGCCAGAACTTCCTAGCTGATTCATATTGCTTTGCCTTTGTTATGATTTCCTATTAAACGTCTGCCACATACAAGGGTCTCTATTGCGTAGACTGTGGCTGGAAAGAAGGAGAGTTGTCCATCAGGAGCACATAGTACAGTTGGGAAGAAATCAGACACCCAGGAACTTGAGGAGAGGGGAAACACGGTATTTTGTCTGGCTGTTCAAAATCGAACCTCCTTCCCTGTCTGGGGAACCCTCTACCTCAGGCCATCAGGCCTCGTCCAGACTGTGGCGAGAGCGAGAGCGAGGGCGAGGGCGAGGGCGAGGGCGAGGGCAAGGGCGAGGGCGTCCAACGGAGCTCTGGCAGTCAGTGCCGCCGCCCGGCGTGGAGTTAGAAGTAATGGCAGTAAGAAGCTGGAATCATGCTGTATTCACTCTGGCAAGGCAACAGCAGCTACATCCAGGGTCGGGCAGCGGTGGCAAGAGACGTCCCTTTGTGGGGACACAGCATGCTGCTGGGCGCTGAGACTGTGCAGTTGGCAAGCCAGGTTCTTAAGTCCTGCTAGAGATTCTGAGAACTCGATATCATTTAATAAATTCCTTTTCCGCTTAAATTAGAGACTGGCTTCGGTGCCTGCAACTACAAACCCTGACTAATACGACACGTAAAAAAAAATGGAGCAGGAAGTGTCAAATGCGTCAGAAAAATATATAAAGAATTCTAAATGAAGTGGCCAAAGAAATTTTACGAAAGAGATGTGGTATGAGCTTGGAAAACACAGTTAAGCAGAGAGGGGGAGGAGGCCAGTTCAGGCAGAAACGTCAGTTTACAAGAGCAATGATGCAGGAAAAGACAAATCCGACCTGGGAGGCAGTGAGCGGACAGCAAGGCGGTGAAAGACAGGGTCGGGGTCAGAGTCCGGATGACACAATGAGAGCGGGGTTTGGGGGCAACAGTCCAGTGGGCGGGGGATTATCTGGGGGACTGACGCACACTGACCGCTTCCAGTGTGCCAGGCATAAGGAGATAAGGATATAATCCAGGCTGGGGGCGGCAGACATGGGCTGGGGGCGGGGGGGAGGAGACAGATATAAGAAATATTTCAAAGTAAATAGTCTATACAGAACCACCATCTAAAATGATTACACGGGGGAGGAAACAGATTTCTGAAGGAAGATGATGGGTTTCGTTCGGAACGCTTTAAGTGCAAAGAGTGGGAGGACATCCAAGAGCAAACATACTGAAAGGTACGGGAGTCCAGACTGCGCATTAAGTGAACGGCCGGAAATCCTATTTAAAAGTCAGAGCAGAGATGATTATTAAAGATATCAAAGGAGATAAATGCAGAGAGAGGAAAAGTTAGGGGCAAAGCCTCAGTGGTTTTTAAAATTAGGGATGTGTAGAAGAGTAAACAAAGCAGACCTGACCGCTGTCTTTGAAAGGCCTCCCTACGAGGTTCGCCCCCGGCTGGTGTCTACGAACTTGGATTTTGGGAGAACACCCCCCTACCCTAACCGACAAGGATACCTATAAACTGTCTGTGCAAACAACAAGATTTATGCTAACACCTGCTTCCTTTTGGGAGTCTGGAACTTTCATGCATGCTAGACAGAAGCTATCCACACGACCAGCCTCCAGTAAAAGGCCTGAGCAATGAGTCTTCAAAATGAGCGAGCTTCCCTGGCAGCTACCATTTCACAAGTGTGCTGGGGTTTAGGCACACCTGTGTGACTCCACTAGCAAAGCCCTGCCACGTTGTACCTGGTTCCCCTGGACGTCACCCTACGTGCCTCTTCCCTCTGTGACTTTGCTCTGTATCCTTTCAGTGTAATAAATCACAGCCACGAGCATGACTACATGCCGGTGAATCATAAAAACGGGGTGTGCTGGAGACCTTGATACCGGGGTCAGAAGACAGAGAAGAGCGAAGGGTCAGCCAGGGCAGCGTAGGCACATCAAGGAAGTCAATTTCAGTAAGGGAGGACTGGCAATATCTTTAACACAGAAAAATGAGGAACGTTCCAAATGAAGAGATAATGAAATAAATGGATATCGCATCTTTGATCCAGTAACCCCGCTTTGTAAAAAGTACAAGATTTATCTTATAAAATACTGGACACGTGCACGAAGAGTCACAAACAGGGATGTGCACCACAGCTCGGGTAAAACCACGAAAGGGGACAGTCCTTTAACGGGGGATGGCGAAGTAAGTTATGCCCCCACACAACGGACTAATTAGTAGCCATTAAACTAAGTGAGGAAGTTCTACATGTGCTGATAGCTCCAAAATGTGTCAAAGAGGAAAAAGCCAGGTGTAGGGCAGATTCTACACTATGACACATGCACGTAATGAAACGGGGTATGTAAAAGGTGAGACGTAACACACACTCTCTTGGACATTCACGTATATTCTCAGGAAGGACATAAAAAAACTGGTAGAAAATGAATGCCATTAGGGAGGGGAAGAGCACCAGGGTAGGAGAAAAATTTATGTTTTAATGAAACCCTTAAATACTGTTTGAATCTTTAAAAGTGATTTACATAAATTATCTTTATATTTTAGAAAACAGTAATAAAAAAGGAAACACCACTGAGTTTGACATAAGTGAATTTAAAATTCTGAAGAGAGATTATCTTCGGGCGAGCGAGGGCTTGGCCGCCTGGGAGGAGGCGCAAAGGGCAGAGAAACGCTGACGGAAGTGGAAAATCACAAAAGCAGGAAGGAAGTTGCAAGTTCAGGCCTGAACTCACAGTCCTGAGGGGCTGGCAGGGCAGCTCAGGGCTGGAGGCGGGAAGGCCAGAACTGTACGCAGATAGCAGACACTCGAAAGTCTAAAGCGGATCAGTAAGGACGTGATCGAAAGAGATAAAAATAAAAAAGCAATTAATTAAAGGTATAAAATCAGAGGGCAGAGCTGTGGAGAGAAAACCAAGACGACAGACATCGACTTACGCTCAGCAAGATGGCTGAAGGACAACAAGGGAAGAAGGCTGGAAGGGGCCTCGGAGGTTAGAAAGGAAGATCTTATCGTTTTGTGTTTTCAGATTAAATTGCAAGGCTGACAGGGAGGTACTTAGAATACTAAAGAGAAAGGAAACGAGGCTCCTAATGAAATTGGCACAGAGCTTTTTGGCACCAGATGGGATTAATGCTAACAAGAGGTTTATGAACTAGGAGTAACAACCAATCTGTTCAAGTTCTAAACAACTTAACCAGCTAACACTTAATCACATCTTAAGAACCCTATGAACAACAGCAATAATAAATATTTAGGTAGATACTGAGTTGCCAAACCATATACTTCACTGAGGGCATTTCTGGTATGAAGTGAAGATAACTATCTTCCAAATTATTCACTGAATTTAAATGAAAAGAAAAGTGAGCCCGGTTATTGAAAACCTTGGAATTCCATCAATTGAACTAGTCAGTGAAACATATTAAATATGAAAAAAGAAACAGGCCAGATATACAATTACTTTATCTTTTCCAAGAAGAGCTAATATAGACAGAATCTGTCGATCACCGATGTAACAAAACTTTAAAAACACTAATAAAAATAAAAAGGTGGCATTTCTGTCTTCACAATGCTTAATAAACAGAAACTCAATAAACAATTCCCCATTGTTTAAACTGATCACTAACAAAATGACCATAATGCAAGAAAATAGATTTTTAAGGCTAGCCTGCACAATATCCTAATTAACTTAAAATATCTAAGTTATTTGTAGCATTACTGCTCCAAGCCCCTTTCAATCAGAAATGGACATCGACTGATTTTTGTTTCAACTCTACAGTTTAGGGTGCTAACCCCAGAAGTTACAGGAATCAGCACTACGCTGGTGTCAAGATATGCAGGGATCTTGACCTAGAAAAATTATTTTCTAAGTAACTTCAAATAAGGCATCTTGCCCATGAAAGGGGTCAACTGGACAGTGTGGCACAAACGCCCGGTCCCCCTCCCGGCTTGAGCCGCGCGACTACAGTCGCCCTCGGCAGGCAGCCTAGATAGATTTTTTTAATCTCTGCAGAAAGTCAGGCTACAACCTTGAGATGTTTTTAACTCTAAGAGGCACAAAATTATTTTAAATGTCTCTGACTTCAAATTCAGTAAGTCTTCCTTTTTAAACCTGTTGCTACTGAAGGCTATTTCCTCTGAAACTGAGTTAGCGCGACATGGTGGTCATACCTCATTCTTGCGCAACAACGTTAAAACTTAGGGAAAAAGGAGTTACGGCTACAAATAAGTAACGAAAACAATGAACCCACTTATGCCAATGAGGCTGGTCCGCAGCCTTGCTTCGAGGACGCTCACCTCCCTGTTGCCCAGGAGTCTCCAAAGGTGTTTACCAAAAAAGCAGCGACTCTACCTCAGGCCTAAACTCAGGATTCAGCTCCAGGTAGGCGGAAAGTACATTGCCATAAAACAGACACAACTTCGTTACTTCCCAGGACATACACCGAAATTTCCAGTAATTACAGTCATTCAGGGGCTCCTGAGGCTGGAACGAGACCCTTCATTTTTCTCATTCTCCGTCTCATTAATTTTTGATGTTTCCTGCTCTGGCACTGAGCGGTATTTGAAGGGCAAAGGGAAAAACTGACACATGAACAGGTCTAATCAAAAAAGAAAATTAAAAACTCGTAGAGTAAGAAATACATTTGCCTTTTAAAATTCTGTCTTACGATTATCTGCACCTACCTACCACCACCAAAGCTGGCGGTCGCTCCATTGTCCTCATGTTCTCCATTCTCAACACTTCTCATTCCTTTGTACTGTGACTGTGACCTGGTCTCCCACTAGACTGAGCTCCAAGGGCTGGATCTGTTTTTTAGGCAGCACCCACCACAACCCCTATTACACACTGGGTGCTTTACATATGTTTACTGAATTTCCTTCTTACACCCCCACCCCAACAATAAATCACTATCCAAATGGATTTGCTCTCAGTCCTGCCACAGGTAAAAAGTGATCTCACAGGAGTCAGTTACCGGGTTATAGGTGACATTCTGTAGGTTGTTTAAGGACATCATCTTTCTTTTCGACGTTGATCGAGGTCTCTCTTCTGTGTACGATCTAAGATTTTAAGCAAGTTTCATTTAAAGGCTTCCCAGATTGAAACTGTGGCACTTGCCCTGTGTAAAATCAAAACAGAGGGAAAGAAAATGCATCATTTTTCTTCACAATTATTTTAAATTTTAAATTATAAACTATTTTACTGATATTTACCAAATAACAGATGCTATTACATTCCAAGATCTGACCCCAATTCTTACCTCGTGTACTTAATACTAAGTAATTTGGGATCAGTGCAGGAAATATTGATTTAAAAATTACATCAGTAGAAAATTTCTAACATGGAACTTATTATTAAAAACATTAAGATATTAGCAAATACTCTTGTACAATTATCAGAAAGTCATTTAACTTATCTGTAAATTGAGACTAACAGTATTCACGTTTGTTCTGAGGATCAAGTGAATTAATAAAATAACAGAATAAGTGCTTTATAGGTTTTAGCTATTAATAGAAGAGACTGCTCTTCCTCTTCCAAATGAAACAAGTCAAAGAAAAAAAATCTTTTAAATATTAATGAGAGTATTCCCTGTGGCTAAAAAAAAGGGGGGTGGTGACATCAGCCACAGTTTTAAAAACAAACTTCTAGTTACAAAATAAATAAGTCACGGGGATGTAACGTAGAGCATAGGAAATACAGTCCATTATATCGTAATAACTTTGTTCGGCGAGATGGTGACGACCTAGGGCAGCGATCCCTTCGTAAGGTATATAGGTGTGGAGTCCGTGTTGCACACCTGAAACTAACATGAGGTTATAAAAGACTGATTTCACCCCTTTGACTTCCCTCTCCCCTTGCCATGAATAATGTATATGAAATTACTTTTAATTATGTGATGAATATATTTATAACCACTTAGTATGACTCTCTGCCCACAAATCAGGTGTGGAAGAAATATATATATATATTCTTTTTTTTTTAAGTGCCCATCGATACATTTAATAGCTCCAGGGAAGGCTTGACGGCTTAACCAAGAGAAACGAAACTCATCGCGCTTCACTTCCGCCCGCCGTCGGGACTCCGCACAGCGGCACTCGGGGACCACAGCCATCACTTTGTCTCTAGTAAGAACCGCATCCCTCTCCGCTTAGCACCTAATGCGACCCCGACCCGGGTCATAAACTTACACGTTAGCAGGACGACGGAGGAACGAACCAGGCCCACGGCAAGGCCGCAGAGAAGCCGGAGCCAAGCTCAGTTCACACCGTCCCCAGGGGGGTTTGAGCCCCCGGCCTCCGGAGCCCACGGTTCCCCGTGTCCACGGGACAGGCCGCGCCGTCACCAACACCGCCCGCCTCGCCGACCGTCCGTGCAATTCGGATAACCCGCGTCGCCCGACGTCTAACGGGCAGTGCAGTGACCGGCCTCTCACACGGCGCGTTCAGAGCAGCCGGGAGAGCCACGGGGTCTGTCGCTAACGTAAGATCCTGTCACTTAAACGGCCCGGGCGGGCAGCTTCCCCAGATCGCAGGCCTCGGCTGGGGGCAGCAGGAGAGGCGGCGGCCGGGCGGGCGGCTTTGCGGCGGGACTCC
>NW_006442117.1:3366006-3374987 GCF_000325575.1 Pteropus alecto | reverse complement strand
CCGCTGCGGACCCCGCCCAGGCCCCGCCCGGGCCGCAGGCCGGTCTCTGGCCTTCCCTGGGCGCCCAGGACGCCGGCGCTTCTCAGGTTTACTTCCTTGTCTGCCTGAGATTAGAGTCCGAGCAGGGCGGACGAGGGTCACCCGACTGCAGGCGTCCCCTTTGTGCCACACCTTTGGGTGCAGGTGCTACGGTGGGCACCTGGTTTCAGCTCAGCAGGACTTTGCCCAGCCCAGACCCCCGGCCACTTAGTCTAACCTGGACTTGCAGCCACCGCCCATTAGGCACCAATTGTGTTGTGGGTTGGTGTTCGCTAAGTTGTACGCTTCCCTGGGGAAAATGTGAGCAGTTTGGAGCACAAGTCTGAGCGTATTACATGTTCAGTGAATTCCCGACTGCTCAGTCAAGGGCCCCCACCGACTGCTGGTTTGACCTATTGCTGTTAAAACGTCAGAGAAACACAAAGATAAGCTACCTTGGACAGCTGGCTGCTTGCAGTTCTTTTTCTGTTAGGGAACACAAAGTTCTCACTTTCCTGCTTGTCTCTACTCGATTTTTATCCACGTTTCCTTTGAAAGACACGTTTTGGTGCCGCTGCTATGGGCTGTTCTCTGTAGCTTTTGTTTCTATTATTTGTTATTTAAATTAAGGAATTCATTACTCATCCCATACCCGTGAACTCGGGGTCTAATTCACTATTACTGTTCTCCTATTCGTATTCTAAGTTTGATTCACTCCAGAATCCAACTTAAATCACTGCATTTAACCCTTGAGGTAGCACTGCGTTGGACTTGTCTTTCTGTGCATTGTTTTATCTGTCCAGCTCCGTTGTAAATTGAGAAGAGCTTGTCTATCTTCTCCAATGACTGTGTGATGCTTTGCAAGAAGGAGCCATTGGAAATATTAGGTCGAAATATTAGGTTATTAAAGTGAAGAGCGACTGAATTTGCCTGTATTTAGTCCCTCTCCTTTACAAAATAAGTTGAAATAAATACTCATCTATGTTCTGTTTCTTTGGTACATGGGATTCGGGTGCAAAAGGAACTGAGTAAACGGGCCAGAAATCCAGTGCTGGTGAAGTAAATCCAGATTAAAAGATGCACCAACCCCGAGAACTTATTCTTAGAAATAACCTCTCATTGGTCCCTGTTTTATTAAGTGAGCTCAATATATTTTTGTCATTTAAAATCAACAGATACATACTGAATGGCCACCATGACAAGGCACAGCAATAAGGAATATGAGCAAACAAATGGCTTTATAGTACGGCGGTCCCCCCTTACCCGAGGAGGACATGTTCCAAGTCCCCTCTGCCCCATGGATGCCTGAAACTGCAGACAGTACCAAACCCTATATATACCGTGTTTCCTATACATACCTATGATAAATTTAAATTAGGCACACCCCAGCAAGAGATTAACAACAATCAAAACGACGACTCTAACAACATGCTGTAATAAAACCTGTGCGAGTGAAATGAGGGTGACTCGAACACAAGCATGGCTGTCACGAGATGGCCTACGTGATCTGTGCCCTGGGCGGGATCGAGCAAGATGACATGCGATTTCCTCGCGCTCCTCAGAATGCCACACAACTTAAATGTTTGTGTCTCGAATTTTCCATTTACTATATTTGGACCGCAGTTGACCGCGGGTAAGTGAAACCGCAGATAAGGGGGTCTGCTGCACTTGTCCTCACGGGACCCTTCTACATTCAGGAAAGGGGCGTAAGTATTCAAGAGCCCCTCACGTCCTCCTTGCATTATTGCAACAGCCCCCTAATTGCCATCCCTCTTTTGCCCTTGTCCCTTTGCAGTCCATTCTCGGTCAGCAGCCAGAGACATCATAAAGCATGATCCAAACACTCCTGCTAGAACCTTCCACTAGCTTTTGCTCCTACTTCGAGTAAAGATCCGAGTTCTCACAAGAACACCCCGTGCTCTGCCCCTCCCCCGACACGCTCTGACTTTCCTACCACCTTCCTCCCCGTTCCAAGCAACCACTCCGGCCTTCTCGGTATCCTATGGCAGGCTTGTCACAGTCCCACCTCAGAACCTTTGCATATGATGTGTCCTCTGCCGCCTTCAAGTCTCCCCAAATTATCAGCTCTCAGCGAGGCTCTTCCTGACCGCCGTATTTAAAATCGTGAACGCCCTCCTGGAGCGCGCACCGTCCCCATCACTCTTCCTTGCTTTATTTTTCTTGAGCACTTTCATATTCTGATTACTTTTTTGACTTCATCCTCCAGAGTATAAGCTCCATGGAGGCAGGGGGTTGTGACTGTTCTTGCTTCAATGCAGCTCACCTCACAGTAGGAGACACAGATGATGATGTGTTTGGAACAGATTAAAATTGGATGATAGAATTGGGAGCACCTGGGGGGCTCCTTTATTTGGATGCCAGAGGGAACCTTCCGAAGAGGTGAAGTTTAAGTTGCTGGTGAATTGAAGAAAGGAGGACGCCAAAGGAGGATGTTGGGGAAGAGCATTCCAGGGTGAGGGGACAGTGGACACAAAGAACCTAAGGCTCCCGAGGACTTTTAGTGTCCTCGGGAACAGGAAGGCCAGCAGCATGGCTGGAGCATATGCGATAAAGGCACGGAATTGGATGAGGCCACCGAGGCAAGTAGCTAGATGGAGGTGGCCTAGAACATAGCCCTGGGGAGCCGAGTCAAGAAAAAACAATAAAAATATGAGAAGGGGCAGCCATGGACACCCACCGAGGGCACAGAAACCAAAAGAAGTCATAAGAACAGCCGACTGTGCCAAATGCTCCGGAAGGTCAAGGAACAGAGAAGCACCCAACGGATTCAACAAGGCAGAGGTCATTTGTGACAGACCCTGAAGTGGGCTGAGAAATGAGAGGTTGACGAAGTGGTAGAAATAATGACTAAATAGTTCAAGATGTTTTGCTGTGAAGAGGAACAGAAACTATGAAAGCCAAGAAAGCAATGGGACAAAGTGAAGATTTTGATTTTGTTTCATTTTTATTTTAAAGACAGACGATACCACAGCGGTGCCTTTTAGACTTTTTTTCAGGTCAGCACAAGAGGACTGTGTTTACATTGTGACTTCTTATATCCGTACTTAAAATCATGAAACAAATTTCACAAAACAGTAATCTCATTATGCACAAAACGTCCTCTAATTTTTCATTGCAAAAGTGCAGCTTATAACCCACTAATACGTTTGAAGACCCACCAGTGGGTTTGTGACCTGACCCGAAAAACACCTGCAGTGGTGTACAGGAGCAGCTCATACCGCCTGCGAGAGCCAAGTACGCACATCGCTTCCATGTCGGCACCTTGAACTTGGCCAGGATGGAAGTATTTACACCATGGAAATACACAACTGCTACGACTTAGCCCCGCCCCAAAGCCGGATGTTATAAACATTGACCAACCCACTACCGACTGTACTCAGTGAATGATCCAGTAGAGTCGGAAAGGGTGATGCAGGAGTGGTTCTTGAGATGATTTTGCCCCAACACGGGAATACGAATTGAGAGTATTGGTTCAAAACTGTAACGTAGATGTAACAAATTATTTGCAGACAGTTGCCTTGGAGTTCCAATGATCATTTCTGGTCGGATCAATCTCTTTGTCATCTATATTGTTCTCTTTCCTCACCCTAGAAGCCACATTTATACAGCACAGTGTAGATGCAAATTTAGAAATAAAAATATTAGGTCTTATAAGCAAAATGCGAACGTATGTATTGCCCAGATTTTTGAAAAACTAATAAAATAACGTGATTTTACTCTTACGAATTGAAACTGTGTATCCTCTTGCTACTTGGCAGGGCCGATTAAACAAAAATACCTGCCTCGTTTCGTCAGCGATGTGAACCGTGTTGTTTCAAGATAGGAAAAACTTCTGGTGGTGATTTTGATTATTGCCGTGTTATTTTTGTTATTATAATTAAAACACGTTTTTGACCCTCCATTCATGAAATGGTGGTGCAAGTGCTGGGTCAATAATTGTGGAATACGAGTGACACACGATAAAACATGGTAAAGAACGTGAAATAATGGTTTTGATTTTTTTTACTGTGAATTTGGGAGCCGGAACTCTAGAGCCTTCAGCAACAATAATAAAAAAACAACATTAAAGTAAAAATTTGCCCCAACTGTTATAGATTTATGAGCTCTGAGAATACATATCCTACTTTCCATGTATTCCATGAGAAAATCAGTCTTGAATTTCTCAGGTTTTAAATTATAGTCCTCGGGAGTGCATTCTTTACAAAACCACAGCATCCATATTTCTTACACATTTATCTACTTTCCCCTTCCAAAAAAAAAAACATTATGGTTGGTGTCATGGACCTCTTCTGACTATCCTCCCCACTCCACGTGGACATATTTCCTCTTTGAATCCTCTTGTTTTGAACTAATTTCTCCTGCACCCCAATACCAGCACCTCCCATGAGCGGTTTGACCTCTTTTTTCAGCCTCTAGACCCACTGTGTTCAGATTCATCGGGCTTACCTCTTACGTTTTACAGGATCATGTCCCGAACCTAGTCTTTCCAGGTGTGAGAAACAAGCTTCTAGAACTGTGGTTTTGTCATAAAATAAAAGAATCTTGGCGGCGGGAGAGAATGAGATGCTGTTCTATTTTTTAAATAGTTTTCTTGAATAGCTTTGGCAGAATATGGTATGTTAACCAAAGAACGCCATATTGTTATTTGACATGAGAAAAATATATCTGAAACTATGTAAATCGAAAAAGTCAAAATCAAATACTTTAGAATAGAAAAAAAAGTTTAACTGTTTTCTGATATACCAAGCATGTTAGGTACTATAGATACAGTAGGTAAAAAATAAGAGCTTTCCTGGAGTTTAAATCTGGTGGGAGTAAGACTAAGTAATTACGTATATGCATTTTAAAAAGCCACAAAAGAATGGTGTTAGGAACGGTTAATGCCACCAAGATCTTTGTTCCAGCAAAGTTGCTGAGATTCATGACACCATTCAAAGGCCGTCACAGTGCTTCGCCAGCCCTCAGTGGGCACAGCACTCCTCTGCCAGCCTGTATTTGCATTGTTCGTTACAAAGTGACAAGGGAAACCTCGAGGGAAGAATTTCTGTGACAGGTTGGAGCAAGCAAGAACTCCAGGTGGTTTTAACAAATAGAAAAATGTTATCGAGTCCAAACACTTTTTTAAAAACTTTTTATTTTGGAAATTAAAATATACACAAAAGTAAGGGGTGTGATGAATCCGGATCTGCTCATGTCCGGCTCCAGCCACAGACGACGTGGCCCGTATGTACTGTTTCATCTACACCCCACCCCCACCCTTCACCACGGGCTCATTTCGAAGTAAATCTCAGATTTCATTCAATTTTTAAAAACTTCAAAACTGCTGGTTAGACCTAAAGTTTAAATAAGATGCAGGTTCAATTTTTTTTGGTCAAATGCTTTCACAGGTGGTACATCCTTCCAATTGCAAGTCATCAGGAGGCACCTGAAAGTCCAGTTTTTCTTTGTACGACAGCAAGACTGGTCAGTGGTTTCAGCTGTGGTTAGCCTGGTCCACCTATTACAAAGTTGCCATCACGTTTGATCGAATGTTTCTAGCAGCTAGTTACTGACGGTCATTGCCTAGATGCATTATTTCATTAGGAATTGATATATCTCTTCCATCATTCCTCCTGTGTTCATGAATTGGAATTCCGTAAGGAAATATTGCTCCTTTCATCAACTATCCGGCGACTCCAGGGTGAAGGTTATGCCAGAAAGGCAGGGCGCTTGACCTTTCCCATGTACTTAGGGTTTTCCCAATGAGTTGGTTTCCTAGCCCCCACAAAAGGTAGCCAATGAGTTGGTTTTAAAAAACATCATTATGAATTTATGAATATCAGTATATTTGATGTAGGGGATTTTTGATGCTTAAAATTATCCTATTTTTAACCAGAAGGAACCCTTTTAATTGGCTTCTGTGTTCTTTTGACACTAATCTTACATAGTTTCTGGTAGGACAAGATGTCCCAAGCTATCATTTTCATTACCTGCCAAACCTGGACTTAGCACTTTCTCCAATTAAACTTTTAGTGGGAAGTGGTATACAGGGACTACAATTTCGACTAGTGACGCTGGTGGCAACTCAGTTAGTTTCTAGACTTCCTCAGCAGGTGGAGCCAGGGAAAAATTTTTTTAAATATCTGAATTTATACTTATTTCTTTGCATTCGATTTAGGGTTACAGTGTTTTCATTTAGCTTTTTAAATTTTACATTTACACCTCATTTTTCTTATGAAAATCTTGCTTTCTAACAACAGTAACAATTACTTATTTGCTTTATCCTGTTATATATAAGTTTCAGGATTAAAAAAAAATAAACATTACCATAACAGTATGATTACAAAAGAAAACCAAGTTTTCTTTGCAGTTTTTTTCTGTCCCGAGGCTGGCTATATACCACAAGATATATAATCAAATGTCTGTTTTAAAGCAATATGACAATACTCCAAAGCGATCTATAGATTCACTACAATCACTATCAAAATCTCAACAGCACATTTAACAAAAATAGAAAAAAAATTCTAAAATTCATACGGAATCTCATGGGACCCTGATTAACCAAAACAATCTTGAAAAAGAACAAAAGAGTTGGAAGTCTCACACTTCCTGATTTTAAAACATATTACAAGGTGAGTAAGCAAAATAGTGTGGTACCGGCACACACAGACAGACATCTAGACCAACAGAACAGAAAAGAGCTCTCAATGCGCCCTTATGTCAAATCGTCAACAAGCGTGACAACACCTCAATGCGGGAAAGATGGTCTCTTCAGCAAACGATGCTGGGGAAAAAATGGATGTCCACATGCAAAAGAATGAAGCTGGACCCTTACCTTACACCACATGTAAAAATTAACCCAAAATGGGCTACAGAGCTAAACATAAAACTATAGTATTTCCAAAAGAAAGCATAGAGGGAGAACTTCATACTGGATGTTGGCAATGATTTCTTAGCTACGACGACAAAAGCACAGATAACAAATTAAAAAATAGTCTAATAGGCCTACGCCTAACCTAAAAATTCTGTACATAACGAACTCCATCAACAGAGTGAAAGGGGAACCTACAGAATGGGAGTAAACATTTGCAAATCATATATCTGACAAGGGATTACTATCCAGAATATACAAAGAACCACTATAACTCAATAGCAAACATGTATGTCCTTGTGCACCAGATGCGCACTGAGCATTATTTATGGAATTGTAAAATGGTGTAGCCACTGTGGAAAACAGTGTGGAAGTTCTTCAAAAAATTAATAATTGAATTACCAGTAGTCTGCTCCCACTTCTGGGTATACAACTAGAGGAAATGAAGGCGGAATCTTGAAGAGATTTCTACACCTGTGTTCACAGGAACATTTTTCACAATAGCCTAGAGATGAAAACACCCCAAATGTCCACTGACAGATGAATGGATAAATAAAATGTGATATATACATATAATGGAATATTATTCAGCCTTATAAAGGAAGGAACTACTGTCACACACCACAATGTGGATGAATCTTGAGGACAGTATGCTAAGTGAAATAAGCAGTTACAAAAGAACAAATACTGTCTGATGTCACTTACATGAGGCATCTCATGTACTCGAATTCATAGACAGCCCCGTGGGCTGGGGGAGGGGAAATAGGGAGCTGTGTGATGAGCACAGAGCCCCAGTTTTGAAAGATGAGAACGTTCTGGAGATTTGTTGCACGACAACGTGAGTGTACTCGTCAGTGAACTAGACACGGGAGCAACCCATGTGTGTGGTCATTCTCCCGAGTCCACGGGCTCCTGAGGGTAGGCGGTGCTGCTCCCCTCTCCGTCCCCCGTGTCCAGGGCACATTCTAGAAACTCACTAGGTTCCTGACTGATGACTGACCGACAGAACACACGAATCAATGGCTGTAATGGAATCTACACAAAAGCAGCAATTAGAGACAGTGGTTGACTTCAGCCTTTAATTTGGTAGCACCTGTGATTATAGACAAAAATAATCTTTATTTCTAGGAAAAATATAAAACCATACAGAAGAACAAAATGAAGGCAGTTTAAAATATAACATTAAGATCTATAAACAGAGTATCACAAAAATTCAGTAGTTTAAAAGCATTGCCTTTATCACCTGAATGTCACCCATAAGGCTGCTGAGGAAAATGGTCACTAGCTGTCACATACAACAAGGAGCATGGCTGGCTTGGGAAGTCATAAGAAGCTACCCTCTTGCATTTCCAAGAGGGTTGGTAAACTCAGTCATTTCATTTCAAGCTACACAGTCGACCGCTTTGGTCTCTTCAGTTCCACTGTGGGGTTGATTCCCAGGAGGCATCGTCGGCTAAACAGGCCCCCCTGGGGCTGTGGGTCTTCTTCTAGGTGGTGAGTGCCGCCAGGTAGGGCACCCGCTCACCTGGAGCTCGGCACGTGGCTTAGCGTCATGGCCACGATGCTCTCTAGACACAAGGGAAGCGAGATGCCTTCGTCCATTCGAGCCACGTGCGCAGGGTTCAGAAGGTGGGGCTCGAAGTCCCAAGTGGGAAATCAGAGAGCACGTGAGAGAGCATGTCTCACCCATTCTTCGGGTGCACGTCGTTAGGCATGTCGCAGTCACAAAGGTAGAAAAAAGTTTTAACGTTATTAGGCCCCAAGTGTCATTAAATAGGAAAGATAATCCCACGGGTCGCTTGTGTGCGTGTAAGTGGACAAAGGGAGATGTCAGCCTGCAGCCAGGAGAGAAGGCCTGAGGCGCACAGAGGAAATCGGATTCGAGGAATGAGTGAATGGCTCTGAAACGAGCACCACGAAGCGCAGAAACACGGACCCGAGGGAGAGGAAAATTATAGAACAGGGAGGGCAAAAGTGGAAAAGTGTCATAAGGAAAACAGTCTTGGCTCAAAACTAAAGGAAACGTATTTATTTATCTAAAAAAAAAAAAAAGGGAAAGAAAATCTGCTAGACCTTAGCTATTAATATTGTA
>NW_006442117.1:3361602-3365004 GCF_000325575.1 Pteropus alecto | reverse complement strand
ACTCTTTGGTATTTCTGCCTGTAACATGGATAAAAGCCATCTGACAATTAGTCGAAGCACCGAATGAACTTTAAGAAATCTTTCGGTTAAATTTCTCTCTGATAATATTGCACTCCTACAACTTTTCATAAAGTAAATGTCAATCAATGCAGATGTCAACAGATGCAAATAATGGTCAAGTTACGTGCCCGCTCTCCCGATCTGCCTCTCTTCGGGGAAGGCCGGGACCCAGCGGTGGGAGGAAGGAGCAGGCTGAGCAGAGCGAGCTGAACGGGGATCCCCTCCCGCCCTCCTCTCCGACTACCTCTTCTGGCCACAGGCCCTGCAGACCGGTGCTGAGTTGAGGTGACAGGTCTGCTTGGGTGGAGATGGGGAAGGGACTGTGAAGGGAAGAAGTGGAGGGAGTTCCCCAGCAGCAGGGGAAGGGAAGGGACCTTCCGGTGGCACCTGGCCAGGCAGCGGTCAGCAGGACATCTGTCAGGCTGCGACCCACTCCTCCTATCCCAAGGGGGTGTCAGACACAAGGGCATCTGCTGCTCTGCGTCTAGTACGCGCAACACCGGACAATCGCGACCCTTCACACCCCATTTCCCTAAAATGTCAATAAGGAATGCCAAAGCCTCATCTGTTTTCCCACCGTGAAACAGACACAAGGGCATCTGCTGCTCTGCGTCTAGTACACGCAACACCGGACAATTGCGATCCTTCACATCCCATTTCCCTAAAATGACAATAAGGAATGCCTCATCTGTTTTCCCACCGTGAAGTATGAGCTAACATATGAGAACATGTCACATGTCCCTTCATGACAACATGGCACGTAAAGACAAAATCCTGGAAGATTAGAGCCCCAGTGTACAAGTCTGGACACCGCCTGGAACGTGACTGGCGGTAAGTATTTCACAACCACCACATTAAACATCAATTTGCAAAAGAATCAATTTTTTTTTAAATCTCTACATTTCACTACTGGCTGTCACTTTAATTACAGCCTGACATTTACCTGATAGATCTGACACGGGAAGATGAGCTGGGTGCCACAAACCCTGAATCGGAAGCGATGAGTCTCCAGAGATTTCTGTTTAGAGTTTACGTTATAGGGAGGCTGGCCGTATGTTACAGGAACCCAGCAAACACCGCTATAACCAGTAGTGGAAAAAAACATTGGTGGTTTAGAAAATAACTTTCCTTTGAGTTAATACTAACCTTTCTTGTTCAATGCTAATTTATCATTTTTGCTTATTTTAGTCAGAGACTTATACGGAATTCCCCCCGAATTGAACCAAGTGCCTTAATTTTCTAAACCCATAGCCAAAACCAGATAACACTTATGAAATTATCAAGCACACCAAGGCTTTGCCTTCGATCTCCCTTCCCACCCCCCGATAAAACCTAGACACCCTGGTCTCCCCATAACGAACCCTTCCCTCCCCGACCAGCAAATGAGAACATTCGATTCTCTCCGGTCCCCATTTTTCATTTGCTTTAAAATCCGGATTTTAACGTGCCTCTTGCCTCCCATCACCATCAAAGGTGCCCGACTCCCTGGCCAAGCTGCCACATGGCAGAGTTGACTCTGTTACAAGCTGGGATCACAAGGGCCACAGGTGCGTGATTTTACCTGTGGGCCAGGTGACTTGCATTTATTTCTTAACAGAGCTTCATCGCAGGGTGAAACACCCAGCCTGATATGAAAGGTGTAAAAGTAAATTTGAAGTTAGTTTTTAAGACGTCATGGGTGACCAAAGAGCATCCTGTGTCCTCAGTTTGTCCAACAGCAGTCCCACGGTCTGCTCATTCCTGACTCTGTCCTCCCAGTAACCACCGAAGTTCGCATTTCTTTCAAAAATACTTGAGCAAATGACATTTTTGATAGTGCACGGATTATAAAAGCATTTGAATAAAAAAGGGAGCACGTGTGTTCTGAAGGGTATCACCACCTGATACCAACATCCTGCCAATTCACCTAAATCCTCTGTGACAAAGAAAGTGCCAGACGCACCCAACAGGCCAGCTTCTCCGTGCTGTTGGTCACCTGAGCGGTGTGAGCGCCGCTGATCGTGGAAGAGTCTACGGGCGACGCGTGCTCGGGGCCACCGGTCTGTGTCCCCCCGAAACCCTCGGCGGCATTCAGGGAGAGGATCGTCTTACTTTCCTCATGTCACGACTCCACTCCGATGGCCCTGGTCCCTCTCCGAGCCTACACCTCCGGATTCAAATCTTAGATTAAAACGTGTGCAAAACCAAATGAAAATCCGCCACCAAAACATAACCCACCCCTCCCCCGAACCACCCGCCCACTGTGGTGGGGGCAGAACCAAAGTCCACTTTTCGCTGTCTTCATCCTAAACCTTAAAGAAGAGCAGATGGACGCCGCTGCCTGGCCTGGGCGGGTTGGACGCCCGGGGGGCCTGGTGGAGGGGCCGTGGGGCGCTAGGAGTTCCTGGGGCGGTCGCCGCGGCCCCTCTTGGGCCACTCCTCGTCCACCCACCGGCGCAGGACCTTCTCCACGTCGGCCCGGCGGTACAGCCGGCACAGCTCCATCAGCTGGCCCACCGTCCGCTGGCCGTTGCGCAGCAGGAACTCGAGGGTGGGGCTCTGCGGCCTCTGCTCCAGGAAGCACAGCTCGTCGTAGGGCATGCCCCACTTGCTGGCAAAGTTCCTCCAGTTTTTCACCGTCGGGTGACACGGATCCAGCTTTATCCTGATCACGTCGAGTAAGTCCTGGTCGTTGAGCAAGTCGCTGATGGTGGGGGCCCGGAGCGAGCAGGAGGGGCAGCTACAGTCGGCCTGGCAGGACTGGTCCTTGCCTGCACCTGAGGAGCAAAGAGCAGAGCCCACACGTCAGCGACTCTTCCCTTCACCTGCCACCCGAACAGTCGACAGTGGCACGGGGCACCTCACAGAGGGGCTTCAGGTGCTCGCTCCCACACCGCCAGCAGCGGGAGGGTCTGACGAAGCCGGCTCCCCTCCTCCGAGGCTCCCCGTGTCCGTCCCGCAATGTGAGCCGCGGGCCCCGGTGCGGCTCGGGGGGCAGAGCTCTCTGCCCGCACGTGGCCAGTGCAGGGAGCGGACCGCCGCCCCGAGCAGACCAGCCCACTCACCACCAGCACCTCAAACCCTTAACCCGCCCCCGCCAAGTCCCACGCCAGCCGACAGCTCCCTGATGCCAAACACAGCACGTTAGGGCGCAAAGGACCACACAACTCTTTTAAGGGTCTTTAAACACACACACACTCTGGAATCTGGAATGTCCACGCGCACGTATTTGAAAAGGAGTGATAACTGATAACGCCAGAAAACTTACTTTTCAAATGTATGGCCACCTTATCATTCCTTTGCCTCTGTCTGTGTTTTTTCACCCACGGGGCTGCGTCTGCAGTGGGGCCGGCACCCCGAGGT
>NW_006442117.1:3349462-3361347 GCF_000325575.1 Pteropus alecto | reverse complement strand
CCAGCAGGGGGCGTCTAGGCTGAGCCCCACTGAGCAGAGCCCGGCCGAGCCCAGAGGGCAGGGAGCACTTTCCCCCCATCGGGGTCCCTGGCCTCGTCTCTCAGAGCCGGAGCTTAGCAGGAGGGTGGAGCTGGCAGGTGAGAGGTGTCCTGAGCAGCTCACCTGCCCCAGTGTGGCTGACTCCTCTGACCCGGTGGTTAACGGCCAAAGGCTATGCAGGCCCCTGGCCTGGGAAATTCTGGAAGGTTACAGTGACCCTTATCACACTAAGCCCTGGATGTCCCAATTTGGGAAAGCAAAGAATTTGGGAAAAGTGGATCACTCTCCTGATCGTTTAGGTTGAAAACCAGCCACTAGGGGGCAAGGACGCATTAAAAGGTAACAAAAGCCATGAAAATCACACTCATTGCCTTTGATTGACTAACATAACTCTCGGGAATCCAGCCTGAGGAGGAAACCTAAAACACGTATATACCTGAACAGTTTTATTAGTCTTATCCATTTATCTATTTTTAAGCAACTTAATGTCAAAGGCAACTAGTGAAATAAATTGCTGTTCTACTCGATGGACTATTATTTAAGTAATTACGAAGGCCAGGCAGCACCTAGAAAATGCCGTAACGTTAAGTGAAAAATGCCAGAAGTAAAGAACGCATGTACTCGATGATTAGAACGATGCGAAAACTGTGTGAATATTCCCATGGGAGGAAATGTACAAAAATTAAAGCTTCTGTGCTAATACGGTGGGGCGATGTTTCTGTTTCCCGAACTTTCTCTGTATTTGTTATGTTCTGTGACCACCCAGACGATGTGCTGCATTAACAAACACACTGTTCATTTTAGCACAGGGATGACTTCTCCCTGCCAAGCCTGTGAGTAGCTGCGCTGCCTGCCTCTCCGTGACGGTTCCCGAGTAGCCCCTGTCCCCTCGTCCCCAGTTGGCCATCGACCGACTGTCTTTCCTTCATATCTGCCAACAGGTTTGGGGGCTCCTCTGGCATAAGAATATAATCCTCAAACCACCCTCCATTGGCTTCATAACTTGTTGAAGCCACTTCCTCTTCCTTTTATTCTGTTAGAAACTTCTAGAAAGAGAATTCAAAACCCGCTCCCTCTGATGCCTCACCACGTTATTCATCTGCATCTTCTTTGGCTTCGATCAGCAGCTGACCCAACCTCGTTCCCACCAGACTTCATGGAGACTGGGCCCCGCTCCCCGCACCCCAGCTGCTGGCTGGAGTCCAGCTCTGACTGAGCAGGAAAATCCGGGACAGAGCAGCAGTCGCCCACCTGACCCCGAGGGTCACTGGGCCTACTGCTGCCAGCGCACGTCACCCGCTCCGCTGGCCACCGGCCCACGACTCCTCTGTCCCTCTGGACACTACGTACTGCACGCAGGCTGCGTCGTCCCTGAGGCTCCTGGTGACAGCCGCGTCCCATCATCGCCAGGCACATCCCTTCCCCCGTCAGCCTGACGTGCTGAGGTCCCAGCCTGTCCCACTGCCGAGTCCGCGGGAATAAACGGGGGTGCTCTAGTCCTGCTCTTCACCCCACGATTTCTCTTCCACGTCTGCTCCCTTTGGCCATCTCCCCGCAACCTCTCCGAGGCTCCCCCACTACGATGTGAGGGAGGCTCCTTCTTTTGCATCTGCAGAAGCCGGTACAGCCCTTGGCAGAGAGCAAATGCTTAACTGACGTTCACTGAAGGGCGGGTGGACGCACAGGGAACAAACCAAGGCCCAGCCCCACCCGCTCCCCTGGGCTCCACGCCGAGCAGGGGACATCTCCTCCTGATGTCCAGACGGCCTCTCTAGCCCAGCGGACCTCAGGGAGAACTAAGCAGCTCCCCCTGCAACGAGAGCACCTGCTTACACTGCGGTCCCCAGCGTCCTCACAGATCCCGCCCTCTACCCCGCCGGCGCCCAGAGCCACAGGCCCCTCGGGAAGCTCCCCGTGCCACCTGCCCTTCCTGTCTCTCTCCCCGGCCCCCTTCCGCACGTCCTGTGCTCCAGACAAGCTGGACGATTCAGCTCCCTAAACACATGACCTGCATTTTTTTAAGGCTTAATTAGGTTAAAAGACAAACTAGTATAAGCTCAGTGTAGAAAACTGAGACATTATATACGATTACGGATTCTGTATAATCTATTGAACACCTCGGGTTTTCCCAAATTTTCATGCTGATGAGTAACGATTTGATGCAGACCCCGGCCCATAAATTTTAGCCACATCTTCAACCATCTCACCAGTAATGGAATTATTAGGCCGAAAGGTATGCGCTTTCTAAGGCTTTCGATGCATGGGTCCATCGATTCACACTGCACCGGTTCACACTCCAACTCGAGTATCAAAGGCTGCACCGGTTCACACTCCAACCAGAGTATCAAAGGCCGCACCGGTTCACACTCCAACCAGAGTATCTGCGGTGCTCATCTCACTTGGCCTCTGTCAGCACCCAGCACCAGTTTTAAAAAATCTGTCGATTTCACAGGTGGAAAAGGACACCTGATATTGTTACCTCCGCGCCGTTTCTGGTGTTCTCTCTCTCTGATCGGTTTTCTCTCCTTTCCCTCCCCCGCTTCCTGAGCGTCCCTTCCACTCGTGAACTTCATCCCTCCTGTAAAACCTACCTCTGATCCGCCCCCCCACGAAACCTTCCCGCCCGCAACGCAGCCCATCGTGATGTCTGCGTCTCCGCCATGTTCGCTCCGCCTTGCGGTCAGATATCCCGTATGGCTTTCTCATTCCCTATTTCGCCTTAAATGCCCCGAGAACAGGCCCGTATCTTCCTGCAGTGTGTGCCGCATCTTAAGAGCGCAGAAGAGTAGAATCACATTTCCGTGACACAGGGAGAGCCCGTCTTCAGCTACATTACTGATGGCGTATAAAGCTTTAGCGTCGTGGTGGGATAGAAGTTACCTTATCTAAAAAAACACCCTACGGTAAAGGCAGATTCTCACCCAAAGAGGGATTGCTTAGGAAAATACTGCCATTTTCTTTGCCTTCGTTTAAAGGCGGGGACAAATGAACAATATTCTGCCAAGTGGAAAAGGAAGCGGGCTGCCAAAGAGTTACGCATACCTGTTTCTGTAAAAACAAATAACATTCCTGTCCGTGTAAAGTGTATTATATACACATTCACGGGCACAGAGGAAAGTCTGGAAGTATGTATAACAAAAACGGCTATTTCCCAATAATTACTGTGTTTATGTGGATGCCTTAAGAATACTTTTGAAATTTCACAGAAACACAAAGTAGGCTGTAACGACCAAGTCCAGAATTCGATGCTCTGGTGTCTGAGGCCTTTTGTAAGATTCAGCGTTGGCAATGCTTTCTCCTTCGGTGTCAAGGACAGAAACATCGGTCAGGTGTCTGTGGAGCTTCTGTCACCTCCTAGAGCGTGAGAAGGTTGTATTTCTTTGAACAATGACTTTGACCAATTATCAATTTGTTTTCAAAATAAATGATGTGCCAGAAATCTATTGATATTATTCTGTTGTATTTTCAATGATGCAAATGACAAACCACTCATTAAGCTGGAATCTGCACAAACTGCCAACGTTAGTGAATTTAACGCTGGCTTTAGAATGATAAACTATTATTAGCTCTCTGGGAACTTAAGCAGGAAAACGTTTTATTTTCTCATCAAATGCATTTGTCTAGCTCTGTTTTAAATACCTATCAGGCCACGATGCACATGGAGGGACAGAGTGGGCAATGCCTTGGAGAAGAAACAGTAGTGGGGAGAGAGAGACTTAAGACCAAAGAAGTTTTCATCAGAAATGGGGGGGAAAATGGGATTCTGATTTGACGCCTCTCAAATGAGAAGCACAGGGTTGCTGCGCATCAGAAACCCAAAGATTGTTCCCTGAATGAATGAATGAACGAATGAACGAGAAGTGGGCTGTCTCAGGAGACAGGGCAGATTTGTTGTTATTACTTGATGAGTTTTAGAACCTGAATAGAGAACTAATGGAAAAGGAAAGAATGTTGCTGGTGTCTGCTCCAGTGAACGGATATTGGTAGAAAACGGTTCTGAACTGGTCTTAAAATACAAAAAGATGAATCAATCCTAGATTTGGGGAGGTAAAAAAGAAGATAATTATATATAAAAATTCATTTAGATTCTCTAAAACTCAGGGCCCTCACTTGCCGTATTTTGACACGTGACTTGTATGTTTTCTACTAATGCAAACAAAGCAAGAACGAAACACACCCTCAATTTACGACTTCTTATTTGAGAGGCCAAAACGCTGGAAGAACCTGCCCTCTGTGAGTCCAGTCTGAATACTGCCTCATACTAAGGAAGAACTGACCAGCCCTGTACTGAGTCCTTCACGTGCATGACCCTCAATCACCCCCCGCTCTGGATCTGTGTCCGTGGGGCTCATCAGGTCCCAGCGCCCCAGCTTCCCAGAGCTTGACTTCTCACGGCACTAACGTCTGCGGACGTCAGGTCTCTCCTCTGTACTGACTCCTGTACCTCATCGATTAAATCAAATGACGTGAAAGCATTTTTGTCAAGTCACGTACATGTTATGTGAAGATGTGAGGCTTTGCATTTCCTTTTAAGGAGCCTGAGAAGGAGGGCACACATGTCGTCTGGCCTCTGCGGCCACCCCCCAGCTCACCTCCTTGACTGCTCCTCGCGGCCCACACTGGTCCCTGCGACACTGGGCTCCGCTCTGCCTCGGGACCTTTGCGCCAGCCAGGTCTTCTCCCTGGAGTCTCTCCACACAGCTGGTTCCTCTGCATTATTTTGGTCCCCGTGTTCCTTCGTAGCTAAAGCGGCAGCCTCCTCCACCAGGAAAATTCCCATTACCTTCATCTATACTCAAGGCATCTACGGCCACGTGCAATTCCTTACTTATTTGCATTTATTGTCTGTCACTCCTAACTAGTATATAAGCTGCAAGAGGAAAGGGACTTTGACGTCTGATGTCACCACTTCATTCCAGCACACAGAAGGCGCTCAATAATATATGTCGAGTAAATCAAATGAATGAAAAGTGTGACACAGAGAAACATCGAATCAGAAAACCCTGGGCAGCCTGGGAGGCGCTATCCAGAAATTTTCAAACTCACTGAAACCGAGTGCTGAGCACACACACGGCAGAACGATTGCGGGTCACAACGGAGAAGGGCACAGCGTGTGCCACCCAGACGAACATCGGGACCTCCGGAGGCATGCCGGCCACCAACACCCGGAACGCCATGCAAGCGGGCGGCTTGGACAGGTCACCGAGCTCGCCAAGGCCGCATCCTCACTCTGAGCAGAGAGATCGACACCTATTTCACATGGTTGTTGACAGAATTAAATGAGGTCGCCCACCAAAGCCTCGCCCTAGTGCACGGTGAGACGCCACGTCTGCCGGACAGGTAACACCTCCCCGCACTCACAGGCAGACGAATGCGTGTTGCTATTGGCCGTTTCTGCACGCGCACGCGCACACACACACCCCCGTCCCCTCTCACATCTTTTTCGTTATACCTTAGAGTTCGGGAATCAAGCACAGTCTCCGACCAGGTATGTCTAAGTCACTAAAACAACTGTGACAAATAGCCACATCCAAGGGCGTGGTGTCTAACTAAAGTTTGGGGCTGGTAGATTATAGACTACTGGTCAATTAACAGTTAATTGTGGACTGGAACAAGATTCAGAATTCACAGGGGTCATGATTAGTTGAGCCTAGAGAAGGGCTCCAGTCAGGATGCTGGCAGTGGATCAGAGGCTGTTTAATGGGCCCCCCTGCAGGGGAGGTGCTGTTGTATCTTGTTCACCGGGTTTTTCGAGAGCTGTTAGCACATGGTGTTTTCCTCCACAGGGCTCAGCATCGTTCTTCGCTGTCAGATCATTTATAATAACGTTCCCCAGGACAAACAGGTCTTGAGTTAGTTCAAACAGTTACACAATAAACATTTTCTACTGGCAACTTCACAAATAGCAAAACGCTGTGATCCTGAATAAAATAATTCTATCAGAGGCGTCTATAAATGATCAGATCTGGAGCCGTGAAATACCGAGTGTCACGGTAGAGTCAAATACTTCTGCAGTTATGTTTACTAAGGGTATAAATTCCTATTTCTCTCTGTGTGCTTTCCAGTGTGGTTGGAAATAAGTTGAAAATGTCAGTTTGTGGCTTTGACAAATCATTGGGGCGCATTATGCATCAGAGATCGTTAGTTAATGTTGGGAACTGGAAAATGATGAATTAGTTTTATCCACCCAGAAAGTGACCTAAGGGTTTTTGGTGGGTGTTTGATCTTAACTAACGGGGAAAACAATACGATTTCATTTTCTCTCTAAAACATCCTTTTAAGGAGACATTGAGCTGGCGGCAGCCCTGGGCAGTCTGACAAATTGGATGGCTGCAGGCTGCTAAATCAAGCTGGGTCTCGATTTTGTCATCAAACAAAATTGGCGTGTAAAAGGCACATAAAAAAACTCGTGAAAAAAGGACCCAGGTAAAAATTCAGCACAGAATTTTACACGAATTGTGAAATTATGTGACACAAACATATTAACAAAGTGTCACTTTATGGACATAATTGAAAAAAATGAAAATCCTATTTTACATTCATTTCCATGGGGAAATTAGGTTTAGATTGGCCAGTGCTGAACTGTGCAAGGTGGTCAGAAAGTCACTCCCGAACAACTGGCACCTGTCGAGAACAGGTGCAGAACGCGTCACGGTCCGTGTGACGCCCATCACACCAGCTGGGAGTACAAGAGGAGGGTGTACATTTTCCACTTTGGTACTGAGCCTTATTCCTTCAGCGCCCAAATGTTTGCATTTTGAAATTCTGCACGAAAACACTGTCAAACGTTAACGTCTCCTGTAACACGGTTCGCTGAGCATCACTTGGGGGTGGCGTCTGACTCGGAGGCATCACTCTGAATATCTCTGTGGCCTCTGCCCCCAGGGCCCTGGCTTCTGCACCTACCACAACGGGGCTTTGCTTTCCGGGTGGTAGGTAATCCCGAACTGCATGCTTTTGCTTCCTTGACTACACACGATCGGCTGTCATTTCTAACTCCTACCTCCCCATCCTGCTTGTCCTAACCAGCGATAAACTGGATCACAGGTAACTTCAGGTTTTCAAACTACAAGACTCAATAAAGCCAAGCTGAGTTAGGGCCGAGGGACAGGAGCGAGCTTTTGTGAAAGGTTGTCCGGTGGCAAGGTGGATTCTGGCCTGCTCTGGCTGAAGACTCAGTCCAAACTGGCTGGAATCTGACCTTCGGCCCCTGAGGACACTCAGGCATGTGGCGAGTGCTGCACGCGAGGTGCAGTGGCCAGCAGAAGTGGCCTGGGAGGTGGCTGGGTGTGGGCGCCAGGCTGGGCTAGGGCTGGGACCCCACTCAGGACCCGGGTGGCCGAGCTCCAGACACGTCGCCCCGCTCTGCTTCCTTCGCACCCGCCTGGTGAAGGAAACGACTGGGCCTACGCACAGGAGCACTTCTTTCTAAGCACGTGTGCAAAGCGCTTCGAAGACACCTGCTACGTAGCAAATGCTAAAACGTGTCTGTAAGTAAAACAATAAAACAGATCTCGAGTCGCTACTCTCGTTCAAGGACAAAATACACACTCTGCTTTGCCAGTGCATCCAAAAGCAATGCCATTAAGTCACCGTCTCTCATTTATTTGTTTATGAAAAACAAAATCACACACCCAAGCCACCGAACACCGACCGCTCCTGCGTGCAAAGCACAGGCTAGGGGCTGACGGTGATTCAACAGCAGCGTCTGCTCCCCACGGGATCACCTGCCATCACTGCGAATGGCGTATTCTCTTTGCTAGTCCTCCGTTTTATTCGGACGCAGGTAACATTTTTTAGAGACACCCTGAAATCTGGTTGAAGTTAATTCATGAATTAATAAGTGTTTATAGATAATCCTAAATACCTCGCTTCATACATTTTCATTTTAGTTGACAATTCACATCAGTGTGTGGGGTTAGCCCTTAAAAAGTTTAAACACGGATTGTTTTCAATTAGAATAGAAATATGTGCTTGTCACAGAAAATCTGAACATTCAAGTGAGCACATGGGGAAAAAAACGCATGCCCTCACCACCCAGGCAAGTCACAGGCTGTTAAGGACGTCCTTAATCATTGTCCCCTGACATCTGCTGGCAAGACCCCATCCGAGGTCCGCCTGGCCCAACTCGTCCCTTGATTTTTCTCATCACAGCCATTTAGTGGCTGAACTGAAACCAGAATCCCAACTTCCATCTCCCACAGCTGTACTTTGATACCAGACCTTCTTAGAGAGCCTGGCACGCGCTGGGTCTTTAATAAATAAAGAGCTGTTTGATGAAAAAAAAATCAGCTAGGATCTCACCACCCAGAGCTAGCATCCTAGTTCTATGAACAAAACAGGTGTTAAGTACCATATGTCTAATTTTGAGCACAGTTCCCCGGGTTGATGACAGATTGTCTAAGGGTTTTATGGGTCCCCCACCCCTCCCCTTAAGAAAGAAAGAAACGAGGCCCTCATGACTCAGGTCATTCAATATGTTATTAAAAATATAGAAAATGTGGGTAAGGTTTATGTTTTTCTTTTCATTATTATGTTGGCAGTTTATTTTAATGCTCACTGCATATTTTTCCATGATTAATAAAAAGTCTAAACATTGCCAAAGGGCCTGTCTTACGAGGAAAGAAGGGGGGACACATTTAATGCTTCTTTGGCTAAACACACAAAGAGCAAAACGGGTGGGGAACGGCACGTGGCCTAGCGTCGGGCGGGCGGCTCTGGCCGGCTCAGTGTCCAGGGCAGCGGTGCTGGGCGCTGGGCTGGCCCGGCCCCGACTCGCTCTGCCCGCATCCCATTGCTCTCTCCTTCCTGGCCGAGTCACCCGGCCAAGCTCTCTGCCAACGCCATGGCTCCCAGAACTTGGGGAGGGGGGTCGGCCTGCCCAGTTCTGCCTGATGCTACATCAGGCCAGATGAGAACCATGCTGGGCCCCTCACGAGCAAAGCAGGGTTAACTCAGAGTAAACACTTCGAAGGCTTTTGTGAAACCCTGTAAGATTTCCTTACAGTTCGCCATGGCGTGTGGTTGGAAAGTGTCTCTGGTCTGTAATATGGATTGTCACAGTTAATGGTACACAGACTGTCATCTTTCACGCAGCCACGCTAGCCAGCGCCGAAGCCCAGACGGCCTCAGAGTCATTACCTGGAAGGGGGTCTCCAGCGCCGTCCGCGAACCCATTTTCTTCTCCCTAGAAATCAAAAGGCAACAATCGTTAAAATCACACCTATATGCAATTGGAGATGTTATACATTTTTCAACTTAGTTAAAGCTCCACCCAAATCTGGAGGTGGGATGGACCTCAGGACTGGCATTTTAACGGGTAGTGAGCGCCGCGTCTCCTTCTGGAGGGCAGGGGCTTCCGTCCACTTGCTCTCCGGGCTGGGCCCTCAGTGCCCAGAACTGTGCCCGGAAAACAGACGGCACCCCACAAATGCTTGTTAAATGAATTACTGTCCCTGAATTTTTTCAAAAAGTATCGATGCCCACGACGACGTGCTATTTCTTTATTTTTATTTTGCCTTACGGATGATGTTCCTTCTTCTACTCCCCATCTACTTCTCGGTGGGCTTGCCGCTTGTCGGTCCAGGTTGTAACCCCTTCCTTCATCTCTTATGCCCTTTAAGTACATGTTACAAAGCAGCAAAGAGAAGCTGTTAAAAAGCAGTGTCCAAACCTCCGGACAGATGAGCGTGTCCCTGCCCGTTTGTCTGGGGCTATATTTTCACACCAAGGCCACAGCCCACGTCGGCCACATGGAGGGATGTACTCTGATCTTGGGGGGGAGAGGGGTGTCGATAATGAAGTCGGCAGAGACCAGCCCCGGTCTGTTCTGGGTTATGTTGACTCCATCTCTGCACCACTGACATCTCTCCGGCAGCCACCACCACCCCCTCCACCCACGGTATCGCAGGAGCAGCCCTGCGGCTGGGTCGAAAGCCGGGTTCTCCTCTGGTCGGGGGCGTCACGCCAGGCCCCGCTCCTCGTCGGCACGCTGAGATGCTCGACAGGGGAGCGCGTCCCTAAACGCTGTGCGTCCTCAAGTCTCTGGGAGTTTCACCCATACAGATGAGCTAACTCCCCGCTGTCAAACGTTATACACCATCTTTTTCTCCTAATCTTCTAGAAAGCCTTTCTCCGCACTCCAAGCTCGTAAATACTCACATCTCAGCAGCGTAGACATTTGTCTAATTACAAGTCTGATTTTGTTTTCCACACACAAAGGCTTCCTACGTCTCACCAGCTGGATTTCCTCCCTAACTGATCTCAATGTTTCTTGCTTCTGTTCGAGTCTCGTTTCTCGCCAGTGTCTTTTCTAGAACAAAAAAGCAACCTACTGCCCATTCGTATGTGTAGTTTGTAAGACTGATAGGAAGCCTCTGAAAAAAACCAAAGCTTGTCCGCTGTGCGAGGGGAACCCCAAGGCTCTGGGGTGCTGGGCTCTGCCCCACCCCGGTACCCAGCAGGTCGTGAGAGACCCCCTCTCCCCACGGCACGCCTCCGGCAGCGGGCAGGTCGGCTGCTCTCGACAGCCACAGTTCTGCCCCCCGACAAAGGCACCGGGAAGCGAGGCAGGAGCTCCGGGGGGTGGTGGGTGGCAGTGGGGACACGCAGGCGGTGAGCGCGACAGGCCCAGCGGTCGCCTGAGGTCCTGCCGAAACGTGGACTCTGAGACTACGCTACACGGCCCAGTTGACTTGATTTCTCACAGTCTGGAGAAAATTGGTACCAAAGCGAGCGTCTGGCCAGCACCGTCGCCGTGATGTGGACGAGGGCGCGACTCGGAATGACGCGTGAGGGCCGACGAAGACGGAAGGCGGCTCGCGGCTACGACTTCTGCTCTCGCTCCGCTGAGCAAGCGACGTTTCAGGCTAGTTTTCTAAGGAAAGACTGATTTTCGTGGTTTTTAGGGTCTTGCTGGAACCACGTCCGTGCCTTTATCCATCGCCTCTACGGAACCCACAAAGGTAACAGGCCCGGCACCCCGGCCTCGCGGCCCGCCCGGGGGAAACGGAGACACACGGAAAACGAAACGACAGGCAGAGGTGGTGAGCGCCAGCGGCGAGGGGCAGCGGGGCAGAGGGAAGAGGCTTCGTGGGATCGGAGACGTTGGAGAGCCCTGCGGAGGACCTGGCGTGGGGACTTGGGGGGAAGGCTTTGGCCAGAGGCCACGTGCGCCCGCGAGGAAAGCCTGGGCCCCGCGGGGCATTGTGTCCTGAACACGGCAGTGACAGCGAACCAGGGGGATGAGACGGGGGAAGCGGACTGAGGCCGGCCGAGCTGTGCGGTCAGAGCAGGAACCGCGGCCGGGAGGCAGCGTGCGACACCTCTAGGTGGTCAGGGACAGTGTGGAGGCCGGGTGACTGGGGGTGCGGTGGGGAAGGCAGGACGGGCGCGCAGGCCTGAGACCCCACACCACCCTCCCAGGAGAAGAAGGGACGAAGCCAGAGCCGCTGCCCAGGACCAGCTGCGAGCGGCACGAGGGGAGGAGGCGCCGTGAGTGGCGGAGTCCGGGGAGGTGACGGACGCGATGTGCCCCGCGGTCGGAAACGCGGTGCCGGTGCTGGCAGAGGCCGAGGCGCGAGAGGGAGGTGAGGAGGCTGACGCGATTGTGGAAGGGGGGACGGGCGACGGGAGCCGGCGTGAGGTCGCGGCCGTGAGGTCAAAGGTCGGCTGCGTCTCGGCGGCGGGGGAGGGGAGGAGGCGGGAAAGCAGGGAGGAGAAAAGGGGCGACGCTGTCGACAGCCCGGACAGGTCGGGGGCCCCGCGGGCCACGTGCGGACGAGATTCGCTGAGGAGGCGCGAGGCCACTTCCGAAAGCGGGTCCCGCGCTGGCGGACGCTGGCGCT